>NW_027509867.1:10313870-10627741 GCF_051311805.1 Agelaius phoeniceus | reverse complement strand
AATGCTGAAGGTTTGATACCCAAAACTACCAGCAGAGACATGGGGGGAGCTTATAAAGAAAACCTCAGAACTCTGAAACACTAAAGACCATGTCTGAGTGTTACAGAGGAGGATGTATGGGGAATGTCTTTGATTTTGTTTACAGGTATCTAATCTAAATCTTCACCGTCCTTTCATCCATGGGCAGCCCCAGCAAATGTCGAACAGCAGCTCCATCAGGCACTTCCTCCTGCTGGCATTGGCAGACACGCGGCAGCTGCAGCTCCTGCACTTCTGCCTCTTGCTGGGCATCTCCCTGGCTGCCCTCCTGGGCAACGGCCTCATCATCAGCGCCGTAGCCTGCGGCCACCACCTGCACACGCCCATGTTCTTCTTCCTGCTCAACCTGGCCCTCAGCGACCTGGGCTCCATCTGCACCACTGTCCCCAAAGCCATGCACAATTCCCTCTGGGACACCAGCAACATCTCCTACACTGGATGTGCTGCTCAGCTCTTTTTTTTTGTTTTCTATGCTATAACAGAATTTTATCTCCTGACTGTGATGTGCTACGACCGCTACGTGTCCATCTGCAAACCCCTGCACTACGGGACCCTCCTGGGCAGCAGAGCTTGTGCCCACATGGCAGCAGCTGCCTGGGCCAGTGGCTTCCTCAATGCTCTGCTGCAAACAGCCAATACATTTTCACTGCCCTTGTGCCATGGCAATGCACTTGGACAGTTCTTCTGTGAAATCCCACAGATCCTCAAGCTCTCCTGTTCAAAATCCTACCTCAGGGAATTTGGGCTTATTGCTGTAAGTGTGTGTTCAGCATTGTGTTGTTTTGTGTTCATTGTTTTCTCCTATGTGCAGATCTTCAGGGCTGTGCTGAGGATCCCCTCTGAGCAGGGACGGCACAAAGCCTTTTCCACCTGCCTCCCTCACCTGGCTGTGGTCACCCTGTTCCTCAGCACTGCAGTCTTTGCCTACCTAAAACCCCCCTCCATCTCCTCCCCATCCCTCGATCTGGCCCTGTCAGTTCTGTACTCGGTGGTGCCTCCAGTCCTGAACCCCCTCATATACAGCCTGAGGAACCAGGAGCTCAAGGCTGCAGTGTGGAGACTGATGACTGGATGCGTTCAGGAACATTAAACTCCTGGCCAATTTCTGCAGCTCACTAGTAATAAAAGTCATCTTTGATACATCTTGTTGAACTCATTCTGGAGGTTCTTTTTCTGTGATTTACTTTTTTGACATTGTCCACATAGAAATATCATTGTTTGTGCCATTTCTCATTTTGTTTCTCTCCACCTTCCCTATAGCCACAGACTGTGTCAGTGAGGGGCTGCGCTCTTGGTGCCTTTAAAGGAACTAAAGGATCTCCCAGCAGAGTTTTCTGCAGAGATGCCCTTTTGTTGCCTTCTCTGGAGCTGCAGCAGCAATGTCTGTGTGCAGAGCTGGGGCAGATCAGTGCTGGCCCAGCAGCTGTGCCCAGCAGCAGCAGCAGCAGCAGCACTTGGTGTTGCCAGTGCTGCTGCCGTGGCCCTGCCCCGCTGCCCTGGTGGCCCTGGTGTTGCTGCAGGGCCTGAGTGCTCTCGGGGCCGGGCACAGCCCTGGGGGTGGCAGTGCCGGGGCTGCAGCAGGGACAGGCCATGGGCACTGCTGGGGCAGCGCTGACGCCTCAGGCCAGGCCCTGGGGGCTCCAGGCTCCTTGCCCAGGCTCTCTCAAGAACACGGCCAGGCCAATGCTCAGCACAGAAACCCCTGTCAGCAGCCCCAGGCTGGCCGTGGGCAGGCTGGGGGCAAACAGCATGGCTGGGGCTCTGCAAGGGCCCTGGGGCAGACGGGAAGGAGCAGCAGAGCAGGGGCTGATCCATGCCCAGTGCGCTGCACAGCCCAGGGCAGCGTCCCAGAGCGTCCTCATGCAGCTGCCAACAACATCCCCCCTCTGCAGCCCTGGCCTCTGCCCCAGCTCACACAGGTGCCCCATCCTTGCAGGCACAGACACGGCAGCACTGCCTCAGCAGCCCCTGTTTGCATTGCACACAGCAGGGCCAGCACCCCCATGCTGTTGCTGTGGGGACATGAACCTGAGGGAGCACAAATGCCATCAGCCCCTGGGGCCAGCCAGGGCTGGGGGACACCAGGGAAACCACTCAGCTTTGTCCTGGCCTCTGCACTCAGCCAGAAAGTTTGTTCCCATCAGCTGGGAGTTTCCTGTGTCACTGCAGACGCTGTTGCTCAGAGCCAGGGCTGCCTGGCAGCCACCCCCAAACTGCCCTCAGCATTTCCTTGGCTGCACCTTTGCTTTCTTTACTCTTCCTGCTACAAATCTCTTCCTATTGCCCAGCCCTGTTCCCTGCCCTGCAAACAGCCCATCCCTGTTTGGCCTTTCCTCTCTGGCCCCACTCCCCACTGCAGTTCCTGGCTTGGCACCATGGGAACATCCCTTGGGCAGCAGGATCATCCTACAAGTGCTGCAGGAATTGTCTGCAGGCTCCTGCAGTGCCTGCTGCTGCTCCCTTGCCAGAGGCACCCCAGGCCAGGGGGGCACATCTGGGCTGCTGTGTCTGCCTCTGGGGCTCCCTGTTCTGGGCAGTGAGGAGGAGCTGCAGAGGCTCTGCAGGACTGACAGGATGGGCTTTGGGGCTGCCAGGAGAAGCTGAGGGACCTGGGCTGCTGGAGCTGCTGACGAGGAGGCCCAGGGCTCATCCTGCAACTGCTCCAAGGGTGGTTTCAGAGAATCCCAGAATCAGCAAGGTTGGAAAAGACCTTGGAGATCATCAAGTCCAACCTGTGCCCTGACACCGCCTTGTCTCCCCTGAGCCTCCTCTTCTCCAGGATAAACAACCCCAGCTCCCTCAGCCACTCCTCACAGGACTTGTGCTCCAGACCCCTCCCCAGCCTTGTTGCCCTTCTCTGGACACCCTACAGCCCCTCCAGGTCCTTCTTAAATTGGGGAACCCAGAACTGGACACAGCACTCGAGGTGCTGCCCAACCAGTGCCGAGCACAGGGGAAGAATCCCTGCCCTGCTCCTTCTGGCCACACCATTCCTGAACCATGGAGTGCCAGGGGCTGGATGAGGGAAATGGTGGGGAGGGGGTAGGGACAGAGTCCGATTGATTGTCAGCCATAAAGCGTCATGATTTTCCTATCTATTCAAACTGCATGAGGAGGTACCTGGATTCAATGTCAGATGGAGAGTGCACATATCAATGTATCAACAGGAAAAGAAAACCTAAATAGGACCTAAAAATTCTTTTCTCAGTGTCTTTTTAAATAGAATATATTCGGTTTGAATACACTACTGAAATCCGTAAAATTAACCACAAAAGACTTGAAAATTAAAATCAAATGATTCCCAGAGGCTTGGCTTGTTTAGGGCCTGGGCCACTGAATTCCTGCACTGAAGAGCTGAAGGCTGAACAAGCCTCTGGAGCAGTGAAATTCAGCAGCAGCCTCCAAGTTGCTGAGGATGTCAGCAGCCCCCAGTGAGGCCATCCCTGCCCAGAGACCGTGGGGGAATGGGCAGACAAGGAGAGCGTCCCTGGGGCTGGGGCAGCACAACTCAGAGGCACCAGTGGCTCCAGCTGGGCAATGGAGTGTGGAATGTGGCTGGGAAAGCCCTGCCTGGGCTGGGCCAAGCAGCACAGACAAGCCTTGACTCCCATCCACTAAAAAACTCTATTGAGGGGACATTTAAAAGCAATTACAATTGTTTCTGTACTCTGAGTTGGACATACTGGAGAAATACCAGTACAAGAGATTTTCAGGTAATCAACAACAAAACAACCAAACGGCCTTTACTGGCAAATTCAGAAAATCAGGGAAATTTTGGCAGAATGTTTAATATGACATTCAATCAACACAAAACACTTCTCAAAGCATTAATTTGGCCCATTCACCTTCACAAACTCTAAGCCCGTTCAATTTTAAGTTAATCAAAATTTCCAAAAAGATGGAATTAGAAAGAAAGAAAGACATAAAAAGATACAGAGAAGCACACACACAGGTACCAACTCCTGGATTCCAGCACTGTTCAGATGGAAATTCCAAGAGGATGCAGGATCAAGATGTGTGCTTGCCTTGTGGTCAGCCTTCAATAGCCCTTGGTCTCCCTGGGCCCTTCCCCCAGGTGGGGCTTGGGCTCATTTGGTCCCTCAGGAGCTGGGCTGGGGCTGCAGAGGTGGCTGTGGAGCATTGCCTGTGCTGTGCCAGGGACTGGCAGCCACTGCTGGGCTGGGATAGAGGCTCTGGGGGGATTGGGGTTCCAGGGCAGGGCAGGGCTGGGCTTCCAGGGCAGGGCAAGGCTGGACCTGACCCTTCCTCCCCCACACATGAAATGTTTTGAGCCAACAATCTCCTCCAGTCTGTCAGAACAGGAAATGTTGGAGGTGGAAATCCCAATTCTGGGCATGGGCGCCGGGCCAAGAAGGGCAGTTCTTTTCCATAGGAAGGAAAGCCCAGAGCTCCAGTGTTTGGAAGGCAGGTGAGAGCCTCACTAGGCCAGGGCCATCCAGACTTGTCAGAAATGACATATTTTGTCTGGGAGCTATCTTTGGATGTAGGGAATTTTGGAGGTGGAAGCCCAATCTCGGCCATGGGCACCTGGAGAAGCAGGACAATTCTTTCCCATGGGAAGGAAAGCTCAGAGCCTTCCCCAACGTTTTGGGGACAGATGGGAGGCAACCCTTGTAAAACCAATGCAAGACAGACTTGTCCTGGCAATATTCCTATGGGAACAATCCCTGGATATAAGGAAATTTGGGGGTGAAATCCCAGTTCTGACCATGGGTGCCTGGCGGAGAAGGATAGTTCTTTTCCATTGAGAAGGAAAGCACAGAGCCCCAGTGTTTTAATAGCAGATGAGAAGAGACCCTCAACATTCCAGGGTCATTTGGACCAGTCAGGCTGTCAACAGGAGGCCCAACCAGCCAGTCCTGTTCCGTGTTCCCTTGCTTTTATGAGGTCCTGCAGTATCACCATGGTCCCCTTGGTTCCATGGGGCCCCACAGTGTCCCAGTGGTACTTTTATTCCATTGGGTCCAACAGTGTCACAATGGACCCTTGGTTTGATGAGGTCCAAGAGTGTCACAGTGGCCCCTAGGTTCCAGAAGGCCCTGCAATGTCACAATGGTCCCAATGATTCCATGAGGCCTTGCAGTGTCACAATGGTCTCCGTGGTTCCACAGGCCCCACAGTGTCACGGGACTCCTCTGTTCCATGAGCCCTACAATGTCACAATGGACCTTTGGACCCTGGGGGTTTGCAGTGTCACAATGGTCTCCTTTGGCTCCACAGTGTCACAATGGACCATTGATGACTGGAGGCCCCTCTGTGTCACCCTGGAGCTTTGGTTCCATGCAGCCCTGCAGTGTCACAATGAACCCTTGGTTGAATGGGGTTCCACAATGTCACCATGGCCCTGAGGTTCTATGCAGCCCTGCAGTGTCACAATGGTCTCCTCTGGCTCCACAGTGTCACAATGGACCACTGATGACAAGGCCCTGCAATGTCACCCTGGACCTTTGGTTCCATGCAGCCCTGCAGTGTCACAAAGGCCTCTTGGTTTCATGAGGCCCCACAGTATCACAATGATCCTCTTGGTTGTGTGGGGACTCCCAGGGTCACAGTGGTCTCACTGGTTCCATGAAGCCTCACAGTGTCACAATGCTTTGCTTATTCCATGGATCCGCATAGTGTCACAATGGTCTCCGTGATTCCATGAGTTCCCTCAGTGTCACAAGGATCTCCTTGGTTCCATGGTGCCCCACAGGGTCACAATGGCCCCTTGGCTTCATGAGGCCATGAAGTGTCTTAATGGTGTCTCCATGATTCCGTGAGGCCTTGCAATGTCACAATGGACCTTTGGATCCATCGGGTCTCTCAGTGTCACAGTGGCCCCTTGGTTCCATGACACCCCAAAGTGTAAAAATGGTCTCCACGATTCCATGAGGCCCCGGGGTGTAACAATGGACCCTTGGTCTCATGGGGCCTCTCAGTGTCACAATGATCCCAACATTCCATGGATCCACACAGCCTCCGTACTGTCCCCTTGTTTCCATGGGGCCCAGCAATGTCACAGTGCTCTCCATGATTCCATGAGGCCCCACAGTGTCACAATGGTCCCTTGGTCTCACAGGACCCCACAGTGTCACAATGCTCCCTTGGTTCCATGGCTGTGTGCTGCTGCATTCCCCCCTCCCCTTCTCAGGCCGCCCTGCCAGATGAGAAATGCTCCTTGGGCCTCGGCCTTGGCCAACAGCCCCTGGGCTCAGCTCCTCTGCAGCTCATCACAAACACTGTCTGCTCCAGGCCCAACCAGCTCCTGCTTTCTGGAGGAGCAGCCCTGGGAACTGGTTTTGTTCCCTCAGTGGCACAACATCCCTGTTCTCACCCTGCCAAAGAAAGCTGTTGGTGCCAAGTGTGGCCAGGATGAACCATTGCTGGGACTGAAGCCCCTCTCTTGGGGCCCTGCAAACAGCGCTCCAAAAGGAGCCCTTGGAGCTCTCCTGGTGCCTTGCACTGACTCTTTGTGTCTGTGTGCACACAGGAGTGCCTGTGCTGGGGAAATGTGGCAGAAATGCTGCTCTCTGAGGGGTTTGAGAGCCTTGGATAGCTGAGTCAGTCAGGCCTGTAAGTGAGGATAAGTCATGAGGTCTAAGGGAAGTTAAATGCTGCTAAGAGTTGTTCCTTTGCTAAATTATTTAATATAAGTTATAAGCGGAGTTAAATACAGTTAAATTTTATTCCTCTGTTAAATTGTAAAGTCATCAGTTAAAAGTTAGGTTAAATACTGTTAAGTGCTGTTCTTTTGCTAAATTGTGAAGTTGAAGGTATCAGTTAAGGTTATGTTAAGTCCTATTAAGTTTGGGCTCTGTTAAGCTATTGGGCCATATTCCTTTTACCCTCACTGTCCTTGTGTCTCATACACACACAGGGACAGCTCTTGATTCATTTCTTGTTTGATTGCCTGGATTTGGTTTGGTTTTGTTGTTGCTTTGTTTCCTTGGTGTGCCTGAAGTGTCCAGTCAGAAGCAGAGTGACTCTTGCCAAGGAACTTTGTGCTGCTGTCCCTTGATATTAAATCTGGTTTTTGCTGGGGATCCCTTGCTGGGGATTTTTTCAGCGCTCTCAAGGCCTTGTTGGTACCAGGGTGAAGGAGCCCTGGCCCAGGCTCTGGCCCTGGGGGACACGGGGACGCTGCCGGGGGGTCCCTGTCCCCCTGTGCCACCCCCAGGGCCCCGGCCCCCCGTCCCCGTGTCAGGCTCTGGAGTCGATCTCGTGGAACATCCTCTGGGGGAGGCTGCAGCGCCAGGGGCGGGGGGACCCAGGGGGACAGGGGACCCCGCTGTGCACGAGCAGGGTTGGACTGCTCTGGGGGGAACTGTGAGGGGGGCCGGGGCAGAGTGACCTCCCCAGTGACCTCCCACAGCCCCTGTGATGTCACACAGCCCCTGTGATGTCACACAGTCAGCTGTGATGTTACACAGCTGCTCTGTGATGTCACAGAAGACTCTCATGTCAAAGAGTGACACTGCAATGTCACAGTTTGTTCTGTGATGTCACAGCCTCTTCTGTGATGTTACACAGCCACCTAGTGATGTCACAACCCACTCCCTCATGTCACAGAGCCACCCTCTATGATGGCAAGATCTGCTCTATGGCCACACACCCTACTCTATGATGTCACAGACAGCTGTGTGATGTCACAACCCCATCAGTGATGCCACAAATCCCTCTCTGTGATGTCATACTGCCACTCTGAAATGTCACAGCACACACTTTGACCTCACAGCCAGCTCTATGATGTCATACAGCCATGCCTTGATGTAACAATCTGCTCTGTGATGTCACACAGTCCCCTCTCTGATGCTCAGTCACCACAATGACCTCACAAAACAAACACAGTGATGTCACGGCCCAATCTGTGACCTCACACAGCCCACTCTGTGCTGTCACACAGCCCCTTGCTGACATCACAGCTGCTCTGTGCCTCCATGACACAGCCCCAGAGGAGCTGCTGGGACACAGCCCCCTCTGGGACATGCCACAGCCCCTGCCAGTGCTGAGCCCCTGGGAGCTCTGTCTGTGCCCTGCTGGTGTCCCTGAGGGGCCCTGGCAGTGCCCCAGCCCTGCTGGGCTGTGCACAGGAGCTGCTCCTGGCCAGAGCTGTATCTCTGCAGCTCTGCTGCCCTTGCCAGGAGCTGCCTCTGGGCCAGGAGCCCGGCCCAGCTCAGCAGCACAGACACAGCACAAGGACTGTAATGACCCTCTGGAGCTTTGGTGCTCTTTGCATCAGACTCAGTCTCTCAGAGTGAGCTCAAAGAACTTCTCAGGGACTCAGAAATAGGGTGAAACACTGAGGTTTCTCATATTTTAAATAGATCCATCTGAGGGACAGGACTGAGAAAGTGTCCCCAGGTTCCAGGTAGATCAGAACACTGGTGGCAGTGATGACAGGTGGGGACAAGCAAGGCAAAGGTGTCTCTGGTGCTGAGCAAACCTGCGCCTCTGTCCCTGCAGGCTGTGGGCATCCCCCGGCTGCCCCACCTGGCTGGCCCCTTCCTTTGCTGACAGCTCTGCCTCCTGCCTGCCTCTGCCTGCCCACACAAAGCCTTGGGCTGCTCCAGGCTCCTGCTGGGGGACGTGCTGCACCACAGCCCTGCCCTGGCAGGGAAATTCCTTTCTCCTGGTGTCCAGTCTGGGCCTCCCCAGCTGCCCTTGCTGCCATTATTTACTTCTCATGCTTATATGCTCTAGGAAGAAAAGCTCCAGCCTCTCTGAAACCACCCTTCCATCCCTCCCAGGCTATTCCTGTTCTGTCCTCAGTCTCCACACCACTGAGCACGGAGCCCTCAGCCTCTACCTCCTGATTTTGTGATGAGGCCTCCAAAGCTCATATTGCGAGATTTTTCGTCCTCTCCAAGGTCTGTGAAAATGGAAAAATAGAGATCAAAGTTATTTTCTCCCAAATCTTGCAGTGATAAAAGGGTCAATACCTTTAAACTGAATGAGGGAGAATTTACATTTGTTAGAAGAGAAAATAATTTTCAAGGATGAGAGTGGCACAAAACTGCAACTGTATTTGCAGAGAAGTGGATGCCCCATCCCAGGAATTGTCCAAGAGCAGGAGCTTTGTGCAACCTGACCCAGTGAAACCCTCTCATCCCCAGTGACAGAATTCCTGTAGTGTGGGTTCTCTGCTGTGCTGGGTGCCCTCACAACGCTTCTGGCCAGAATGTCTGCTGAGGGCAGCCAGGCTGCTGCAGGGGCACTGCCCTCACAGCCATCACCATGGCAGCCCTGTCCCCTGGGCCTGGCTCTGCCCTTTCCTCTGCCCCTGCCTTGGCTCTGCTGGCATGAAGAGTTTCGTCATTGATATCTTGTCCCCGAGATGCTGGGGCCAATGGCTTCCCAGTCAGGCTCCTGGGGCAGAAGTGGCTTTTCAGAGGCCAGCCAGGAATGAGCCCTGAGGCAGCAGCTCTGCAGTGGTGGCCACCAGGCCGGGCTGCCAAGGGAGGCTTCTGGCCATGGGCTGCAAGCAGCTGCTGCTGCCAAGGTGCCTTTGGTGCCTCAGGCTCTCCCTGGCACAGCTCCCAGCACGGCACTCTGCCCTTGTGCCCGAGGCTTTCCCTGTGCTGGGGATGGCCTGGGGCTTTTCCTGCAGCGGGACCTGCCCTGCTGATGGCACAGGAAAGGCAGTTCCTGCTGGAGCAGGAGGCTCTGCCTGCAATGGGCTCAAACTACTCCAGCAAGGCCCTGTTTGCAAAGCCCCCAGTGGGAAATGAAGAGGGCTGGGGGTCACAGTGCTCTTGGGGTGAATAATGCAGAATCCAGCCTGACTCCTCCATCCCAAAGTTGAACATCCTCAGAGGGAGCTGAAGCTGTGACAGTGCTGGAAAATCCCCAGAGTAAGGAACAACCAAGTGACACCACTGAGAGCTTCAGCAGAGCTGCTGAGCTGGCCCAGCCTGGGCACATCTGACTGACGGGGCAGCACCTCAGACTAGAAAAGCCCCATCCCAAATTTTAAAGGCAGCATCCCTTGACATTTCCTTTCCTGGGGGGAGTGGAGATTCCTCCCTGCAGTCGGGACACCCCTCAAGGTCACTGCTTCAGGCTGAGCCAAAGGGATTTGCCCATGGTCATTGGTCTGTGGGAGTGACATCAATCTCTCCTTAAAAACAGCTTCTTTTCCTTTAATAAAATTGCTTTGAAATCCCTTCTGAGTGCTTTCTATAAATTAATATAATATAATATAATATAATATAATATAATATAATATAATATAATATAATATAATATAATATAATATGGTACAGCTCCTATACCTTGGACTAAATATTTCTGATTAAGATAAGATAATTTTGTCTAATTGTTACCATAAGAGATAATAGAAATTTTTTATAAATATATATGCTTTGTCATCCTTAATCCTGTGGGACAAATGCTAAAGGTTAAATTTCACCTTGATAATTCTTTACCCATGAACTCTGTAAAAGTCTGAGGCTGGGATTGGAGCCAGCTGCTTCAAGGCTCCTCTCACAGAAGGAGATTACAAAGCCTGGAGGTCCTTGGGGCTATTTTTCTGTGGATATGAGAGTCTGGTCAGAGACAGAGAAAGCAAGAGAGTTTTCCCATTAATTAGATTGGGAACCATTAGGAAGCTGGAGAGAAAAAATTCTAAATTATCGACAGGTGGTGTCTGTAATAGGTTGTTTTTTCCATAAAGTTGTTTACTGAAGGGGGTTGTCTTTATCAGCCAATCATATGAAATGTGTTGATTAAATGACCAATGAGATCCACCTGTAGAAAACCAAGGTCTAAAGGAAGAGGATTGAAAAAATGGGTGGCTTTTAGCCCTTAGCCTTCTGATCTGAGTCTGTGTCATCTCTGACTCAATGGTGACATTTGGGGATCTGTGGGGACTATTGGGAATCCTTTCTGCACCTCGTGACCCAACAGGAGCTTCTCTAATAAACGCTGCCTGAAGCTCCCACTGTGCCCATGACAGGAACCTCTGTGAGTGTCTGGGACATCCCGGCTCTTTGGTAGCCTGGGGACTCCTGGGATGTCACCGTGGAGCCCCCGTGAGTGCCTGTGACAGATGGGTGCCTTTGCAGCCCAAGGTGCCCTGGGATGTCACCATGGAATGGCTGTGACTGCCTCTGACCACAGGGCTCTTTACCATCCCAGCAAGCCCTGGGAGGTCTCCATGGAGCCCTTGTCCCTGCCTGTGACATTCCAGCTCTGGAACAGCCTGGAGACTCTTGGAAAGTCCCCATGGAACCCCTGTGAGGGCCTGTGACAAATCAGATCCTTAGCAGGCAACCATCACCAGCCCCCTGTTGCTATGGTCGGTTTCCATGGCAACCATCCCCAGCCCCCTGTTGCTATGGTCAGTTTCCATGGCAACCATCACTGCACCCCCTGTTGCTATGCTCAGTCCCTTGGCAACTCCATGGAGACCCCATGCCAGGGGTTGTTGCCATGAACACCAGGGCTGGCACCAGCTGCGATGCTTGGTTTCCACGGGCCGGGCTTCAGCAATGGGATTCCCCAATTTCCTGCTCCCGCTAAAACCGCGCTGCCCTCGCTGCCCTCCCGCCTCCCATGGAAAGCACAAAAGGCAAAGATCCCGGGCTGGGATAAGAACAATTTATTGGGAACAGCAACCAGATAAGGAAAAATTTGAACAGAAACAATATTGATAACAGAAGGGATAAATAAAACTTTGACAGGGAAAACTACAACACAACTGACTGTCTCTTTCCAGTCACAATTTCCCCTGTCTGGAAAGGACACCCTTCTCCTCTGGGAGAGAGAGAGAAGGTCCCTTTCCTGCCCCTGGCAATGGCCTGAGGTGGGAGTGAATGTAATGAAAGGGCCATGGCCAGACCCTCATGTTCTTCAATCCCACATCATGTCACAGGGCAGGAAAAGGGACAGGTGTCTTCCCAGCATGGATCATGGGCAACACGGATCCCCAGGACTCTTCCCAATGCGGGTCCTCTAAAGGGGGATGAAGCTGGAGCGGTGCATGAAGCTGTTCCTGCAGCTGGGGCATTTGCAGGGCTTTCCTTACTGGCGGCTCTGTTGGTGTCTGGTCAAGTGAGAGCTGCTGGTGAAGCTCTTCCCACACTGGGGACATTCGTAGGGGCTCTCCCCAGTGTGGATGCACCAGTGGGTGACGACGGTGGAGTTGTGCTTGAAGCCCTTCCCACAGTCAGGGCAGCAGAAGGGCCTCTCCCCAGTGTGAATCTGCTGGTGGCAGAGGAGACTGGAGCTGGTCTGAAACCTCTTCTGACACTGGGGACACTCGTAGGGCCTCTCCCCAGTGTGGATGCATTGGTGGGTGATGAGGGCAGAGCTGCAGCTGAAGCCCTTCCCACACTCCCCACACTCATAGGCCCATTCCCCAGTTTGGATCATCTGGTGGCTGATCAGGGTGCTGCTCTGCCTGAAGCTCTTCCCACACTCCAAGCACTTGTGGGGCTTCTCCCCATTGTGAAGCTGCCCAAGGACCACCAGCTCTGAGCTCTGTCCACCTTCCTGTCTCAGGGTGGGTCTTTCCTCCTCAGAGCACACTGGGCTGGGTTTGGAGCCCCTCCTCCTGTGGAATCTCTGGGGCTTTTCCTCCACGTTGGAGTTCTGCACCGTGGAGCCACTTAAAATGGCCTCTTCCACGATGTTCTGCCTTGGGGATTTGTCCTCCGTGGTCTCCATCCTCAGCTTCTTCTCTGGGGGAGGAAAGACAAGGAGAGGATGGGATTTGCCTCCGTGCCAGAGGGAAGGGGAAGGAGATCCCCCCAGTGCATCCCCAGCAGGACGGGGTTGGCAGCAGGGTTGTCCTGGAGCCGGGGGCTGTGCTGGGCTGGGAGATGGAGCAGGAGAGAGGGGGAAAGGGGCACTGACTTCCTCCTCACCTGCCTGGGGCTCCCAGGGCATTGTGTCAGTTTGAAAAGACAGGGGTCTGCTAAGGAAGGCAGGAGACTCCCCTGAAATAGAAAATGTTAATCCCTTCACTTGGAATTATAATTTCCAAAACAAGGGGCTGTCAAGCAAAGTCTATGGGAATAGGAATAACAGTTCTTCAGAAGGAAAATTAAAAATACAAATGCAGTAGTACTAAAAACTACTTACAGAGTAAGAATACGACCTGACACCCTGTGGATCAGAGTGTTGGTAGCACTCCTGTTAAATGGTGGCTGCAGTGCTCCTGCAGGGACAGGTGTGGTTCTGTTGGAGCAGTGATCCTGTGGAAGGGTGGAGTTTTCTTCTGAAGGTCCAGTTGTGGCGTCGATCGGCCTGGCCTTCCTCTGGGATCCAGTGGAGCTGAAAGCTGCTCTTCTGGGAATCTTGTGGGAGAAGGCTGACTCTGTTGTTCACATTCTCAGATTATCTCCAGGTAGGAATGCTTGGCTCCTCCCTCTGGGCAGAGCTTCTCACAATGGGATGATGGAATTTTTATCAGTGACACTCAATGGCCCATTAACAGAAGATATCTCTCTGGAGGGAGGATTCCATGCGGAAGAGATAAAGTAAACTGCTCAATTAACAGATGATAATTGCCCCAACTTTAACAGAGGGTAATTGAATACACACCCAGCTAAACCTGAGACACTGTTCCAGCCTTGGAAAGCAGGATTTGGTACCAGGATTGTTTAGGGAATGCAACCCTGATTGAAGGCAGAGATAGAATCTCCAGAGCCTGCAGCCAGAAATGGACAGTTGTGTGATACTCATTTCAACATCTTCTCTTTTGGAATTATTGACTAATGATTATTTGCTTTGCCTACCTAATATTTTTGTAATTTTTTGCAAATTTGCATTATCTAAATTACACTGTTCCTTAAGTTAAGTTGGTGTCTGTGTCTTTGGTGCGGGCCCTGCCCACTGGCGAAACAGGGCCCAATCCTGCCTAAGTGTTACCTGGGGAGACAAAACCCTCACTGCAAATGTGCCCCCTTCCTCCTTGTTCCCCACACTTCATGCACTGATCATGATGTCCTATGCTCTGGGGTATCCCTGGGGTCAGCTGGGATCTCCTGTCCTGGCTGTGTCCCCTCCCAAGCTCCCCCACACCCTCAGCCCCTCCCCAGCGTGGCCGAATGAGGGGCAGGACAGGCCTTGGCTCAGTGCGAGCTCAGCAAGAACAAAACCATCTCTGTGTGCTCAGCCCTGTGCTCAGCCCCCGGGCCCGGCATTTCCTCCACTGCCACCCCGGAGCCCCCTTTCCCACCCCTCTGCCCCACGGCCGCTGCAGCACCGGCTGACAATAGAAGCAATTCTGGGGCAATTCCAAGTTTCCTTGGTTCCTGCACAGCTCCAGCTCAGCTGCTGGCAGGTTACAATTAAAGAAAAGTGCAAATTCGGCCCAATACAGATATTATTAAAAGGAAGGGAAAGCTCTGTGTAGCTGTCACAAAGGTGACAGGGATGAAGAGAATAATGATTCTCACATTTGGCAAAAACCCAAGCCTGGGAATTCAGTAGTTATTTGGGAATTTAGCTACTTGAGCTGGGCTTCTTGTGGGACTTTTAGCAGCCTTGTGTTCCTCACCATGTGGTGAATGAACCTTGTCAGTCTTGCTGGTATCATTTGCTCCCTTTCCTCCAGTGATTTTAACAAACTTTTCAAGTAGGGACAACAAAGTATTTTCTTTACACTCCAGTCCCACAAGAGCCATTTTCCTCATCAGTTCTCCCATAGGTCGCTCAGACGAAGCTGCATCCAAGTTTCCAAGAGTTCCTCCAGAGAGACCCACAACCTCCTCAGAGGAAGGAACCATGCTGTTGTCAAAGGCAACTGGGGTCAAAGAACAGTGCCCTGAACTCACTGTGCCAAAATAATTTTGCAATCTGGTTAAGAAAATATTAGAGAGATGCCATTTGCCCTGGAGCAGGGCAAGTGTGACATTGTCCCCTGTGTGTGTGTGGCATTCCCAGGGTGGGGGTTTTACACCTGAGCCAGTTTGGGTAAGGGGGGTGGTGTTCACCCCCTGAGCAGGGATTCCCCCACTGTTTCAGGTTGCAATGTAAGATGGAACCAAATGCATGTTTTCAATCCCCATCTTCATCAACTGCTATAAACAGGTGGGGCAGTGTTCTTGATCTCTTCCATGCCTCAGCCCTGATAACGCCCTCCAGGGGAGATATCTTCTGGGAATGGGCCATTGAGTGTCACTGCAGGACTGATAAAATTCTATCATCCCATTGTGGCATGCTCCGCCCAGGGGGAGGATCCAAGCATTCCTACCTGCATATAAGGTGAGCCTTGCAACACCAGGAGCAGCTTGCCTACTGGATTCCCAGAGGACAAGAGCTCCAGAACCACCACTGGACCTTCAGAGGAAGACCAGACCCTTCTACAGGATCACTGCTTGGACAGAATCACGTTCATCTCTCCAACAGGACTGCAGCCACCACCCTGAGCAGCAACAGGGTGTCAGGTTATATCCTGACTCTGTCAGTTTAAGGCAGTGTTTCTGTATCATTGCCTTGATCTTCTTTTCTTATGAAATTGTAATTCTGGTTTAGACTCTCCCCCAGGTTTGCCTTGAAACCAGTAAAAAATTCAATGCGCTCATCCCTTGCTTTCCTCCCAGAACAGGATTTCACATCCCCAAACCTTTGCCAGATGGAGGAGGAGGCTGCAAGGAAGAGGAAGGAGCCCCGGGACATTCAGGAAGGTGAGGAGGAAGTCAGTGCCCCTTTCCCCCTCTCTCCTGCTCCATCTCCCAGCCCAGCACAGCCCCCGGCTGCAGGACAACCCTGCTGCCAACCCCGTCCTGCTGGGGATGCACTGGGGGGATCTCCTTCCCCTTCCCTCTGGCACGGAGGCAAATCCCATCCTCTCCTTGTCCTTCCTCTCCCCAGGAAGGAGCTGAGCATGGAGACCAGAGAGGAGAAATCCCCACAGCAGAAACTCATGGATGAGGCCATTTTGAGTGACTCCAGGGCACAGGAATCCAATGGGGAGGAAAAGCCCCAGAGATCCCACAGGAGGAGGGGCTCCAAACCCAGCCCAGTGTGCTCTGAGGAGGAAAGACCCACCCTGAGGCAGGAAGGTGGACAGAGCTTCAGCCAGAGCTCAGAGCTGGTGGTCCATGGGCAGCTTCACGATGGGGAGAAGCCCCACAAGTGCTTGGAGTGTTGGAAGAGCTTCAGGCAGAGCAGCACCCTGATCCGCCACCAGATGATCCACACTGGGGAATGGGCCTATGAGTGTGGGGAGTGTGGGAAGGGCTTCAGCTGCAGCTCTGCCCTCATCATCCACCAACGCATCCACACTGGGGAGAGGCCCTACGAGTGTCCCCAGTGTCAGAAAAGGTTTCAGACCAGCTCCAGTCTCCTCCAGCACCAGCAGATTCACACTGATGAGAGGCCCTTCCGCTGCCCCAGCTGTGGGAAGGGCTTCAAGCGCAACTCCACCCTCATCAGGCACCAGCGCATCCACGCTGGGGAGAGGGAGAGGCCCTACGAGTGTCCCCAGTGTCAGAAGAGGTTTTACACCAACTCCGATCTCCTCCTGCATGAGCGGATTCACACGGATGAGATGCCCTTCCGCTGCCCTGACTGTGGGATGGGCTTCAAGCGCAACTCCCACCTCATCAGGCACCGGCGGATCCACACTGGGGAGAAGCCCTACGAGTGTGGGGAATGTGGGATGAGCTTCAGCCAGAACTCTAACCTGATCTCCCACCACAAGACCCACACCAGGGAACGGCCCTATGAGTGTGGGGAATGTGGGAAGAGCTTTAGGCAGAAGTCTCTCTTGATCTGCCACCAGAGGATCCACACTGGGGAAAGGCCATACAACTGCGGGGAATGTGGAATGACCTTTAGTAGGAAGACCCAAATGATCATCCACCAAATGATCCACACAGGGGAGAGGCCCTACCAGTGCCCCGAGTGTGGGAAGAGGTTTCACACCAGCTCTCAGCTCCTCCAGCACCAGCGCATTCACACGGATGAGAGGCCCTTCCTCTGCCCTGACTGCGGGAAGGGCTTCAAGCACAACTCCACCCTCGTCACCCACCGGCGCATCCACACTGGGGAGAGGCCCTACAAGTGTCCCCAGTGTGGGAAGAGCTTCACCAGCAGCTCTCACTTGAGCAGACACCAACGGAGGCACCAGTAAAAGAAGCCCTGCACATGCCCCAACTGCAGGAACAGCTTCATGCACCGCTCCAGCTTTATCCCCCATTGGAGACACCACGTTGGTCAGAGCCCTGGTGATCCATGTTCCCCATGATCCATGCTGGGAAGACACCTGTCCCTTTTCCTGCCCTTGCCAATGACATGATGTGGGGTTGGAGAACATGAGGGTCTGGCCATGGCCCTGTCATTACATTCACTCCCACCTCAGGTCATTGCCAGGGGCAGGAAAGGGACTCTCTCTCTCTCTCCCTGAGGAGAAGGGTGTCCTTTCCAGACAGGAGGAAATACATTGCCAGGAAGAACTAGTTGTTGATGTTGTAGTTTTCTCTGTAAACAGTTTTATTTATCCCTTCTGTTATCAATATTGTTTCTGTTCCTGTTTGTTCTTTATCTCGTTGCTGTTCCCAATAAATTGTTCTTATCCCAGCCCGGGATCTTTGCCTTTTGTGCTTTCCATGGGAGGCGGGAGGGCAGCGAGGGCAGCGCGGTTTTAGCAGGAGCAGGAAATTGGGGAATCCCATTCCTGAAGCCCGGCCCGTGGAAACCGAGCATCCCAGCTGGTGCCAGCCCTGGTGGCCATGGCAACCACCTCTGGCATGGGGTCTCCATGGAGCTGCCAAGGGACTGAGCATAGGGACAGGGGGCTGGTGATGGTGTCCATGGAAACTGCCCATAGCAACAGTGGACTGGTGATGGTTGCCTACTAAGGATCAGATTTGTCACAGGCCCTCAGAAGGGTTCCATGGGGACATTCCAAGAATCTCCAGGCTGTTCCAGAGCTGGAATGTCACAGGCAGAGACAGGGGCTCCATGGAGACCTCCCAGGCGTTTCTGGGATAGTAAAGAGCCCTGTGGTCAGAGGCAGTCACAGCCATTCCACAGTGACATCCCAGGGGTTCCCAGGATGCCAAAGAGCCGGGATGTCCCAGACACTATGGGTTCCTGTCATGGGCACAGTGGGAGCTTCAGGCAAAGTTTATTAGAGAAGCTCCTTTTGGGTCACGAGGTGCAGAAATGATCCCCAATGCTTCCCATAGATCCCCAAATGTTACTGTGTAATCAGTGTTCCGTGCTTTGTTTCCAATGGAAAACAACCATCCTTATCCTCTAGGTGTCCATGTCTGAAATTGGGATTCCACCTCCAAAATTCTGTATATCCAAGGATTGCTCCCAGGCACAATCTGCCAGTACCATCAAGCCTGGCTGGCCTTGGCCTCTGGTGGCTGCCCCTGCAACACTGGGGCTGGGTTCTTCCCTTCCCATGGAGATCACTGGGACACTGTGGGGACCCCATGGAACCAAGGGGATCATGGTGGCACCACTGGAGCCCATGGAACCAAGGGGCCATGGTGACCCAGCGGGGCTTCATGGAACCCAGAGACCCTTATGGCTCTGTGGGGCCTGATGGAACCATGGAGACCATTGGGACCCTTCAGGGCCTGGTGTCACCAAGGGGGCCTTATGACACCTCAGGGCCTCAGGGAAGCAAGGGACCATTGGGACAATGTGGGGCCCCATGGAAGTGAGGGAACATGGAATAGGTCTGGCTGGCTTGGCCTCCCAGGGCCCCTGACAGGTCTGGCTGATGTTGTGATGTCAAGGGCTGCCTCTCATCAGCTCCTGGAACACTGGGGCTCCGTGCTTTCCTTGCTATAGAAAAGAACTGTCCCTCTTTTTAAATGTCCATTGCCAAAATTGGTATTCTCTCTAAAAATTTTCCTATATGCAAGGGTTTCTCTCAGAAAAAAACCTGCCACTTCTGGCTGGCCTTGTCCTCTGGTGGTCACTCTCTTCTGCCTGGCAAACACTGGGGCTCTGTTCCTTCCTTCCTACAGAAAAGAACCAACCTTCATGTCCATGGTCCATGGCCAAAATTAGAATTTGGCCTCCCAAATTCCATATATCCAAAGATTGCTCCCAAGGACAGACAGGTCAGTCTGGCCATGTCTTCTGGTGATTTTCTTAGACTCTGAGCTGAATGCTTTCAGTTGAAAAAACCTTGGAAAGTGCCCAGAGATCTCCCAAGAAGAGTTTTTGAGGACTTGGGCACATGACTACTACATATGGACAAAGGAACTCTGTGCTCTGTGCTGTTGTGAGGGTTTGGCATCATGGAAGTGATGTTCCAAGAGAAGCTGGTAGCAGTTTCCTCTGTGTCTGACTAAAAAACCAATCAGTAATTAACTTTGAGAATTGACAATCTGTTAAACTGCTAAGGAAACTGTACACGCTTCTGTGAAGACACATGTTAAAGATGAGAAAGCCTGGGAGGGTCTCTTTCCCTTCTGGCTGGCACAGAGGTAACAAGGCTGACCCGGCCCCGTCTCAGCCAGGCCGGGCCGGGCGGCTCCTGCCGTGGGGCCGGGCCCCTTCCCAGGGACCCCGCCAGGCCCCATCGGCTGCCGGGCAGGGCAGGGGAGGCCGCGGGGCCGAGGCCAGGCCGGGCCATGGCTGCAGTTGGGAACATCTGGGCCCTGCTGAGCCCTGCCCCGCCGCCAGCCTGGGCCCAGCCAGGATCCGCCGGGCCCCAGGAGCAGCCCCGGGCCGGGCCGGCTCGGCCAAGATTCTGCCACCCTTGGGCTTCAGCCGCAAGCCCCGGGCAGGGGCAGGAGAAGCCATCGGCCCCCGGCCGTGCTGCTGCTGCTGTGCTCTGGCCTGGCTGCTGAGATCCTGGCCCTGCCCCAGCGCGGCCCATCCTGACACAGCCCCAGCGCAGCCGCTGCAGAAACCTCCATCGTAAAACAGCTCCGGCCGCAAGCACCGAGCCCGGCCGGGGGCACGGAACCATCTGCAGGCCCCGGGTGAGATATGAACTCTTTCAGTGCTTCCATCCTCCCTCCAGTGAGAGAAAAGGACAAAGTGCAGGCACAGAGAGGAGCAACATGAAGACACCGAGGTCACTGAAGGGGAAGTTGAGCCCCAGATGGGAGGGATGAGGAGATGCCTTGATCTTGCAGCCTGAAATCCTCTTGAAAAGCTATGGAGAAGGATGTAATTAATATGTCAGACTCTCTTTTTCCCTATAACGAATTGAAAATATGGGGAGATGACCTGTTCAGCAAAAACCTCCATGCTAAAGTAGGCAAATGTTGAAGTAGCTGTGATCCCATGAGAAGTTTAAACAGAGAAAGAGAGAAGAGTGGTGAGATCCTATGCCCTCAGGGAGAGAAGAAGAAGATCTCTGTTCTCAGAGATGAAGATGATTTCAGAAATAGATGAAGAGAATCTTTGCTCCTGAACAGCTCATCTTTAAACTCATACCCCATAAGCTGACATGGCCCATAAAAACAGCTGTGGGAAAAGCTGTGAAAAATGGGAGAGACCTCACAATTGCAGATTTTCTGAGCAGCTGCTATTTGTGGGAATTGAGAGCCACGAATGAACTTTTTCCTTATGGAGAAGTCTCCATAGCATGAAAGAGAGACTCCTCTCCCTAAGTGAACTGAAGAAAGACTGTTCTAGATGGTGTAAAGTGACTGAAACTTTCAGGTTTTGTCTCCTTGCATTGTCAGTAAGAAAGAAAAGGTTGTAGGGAGAGGAGAAGTGTTCAGATTCTTATTAATCTTTCTCCTATTTACTGGTAATAAACTTTTCTATATACCCTTTTAAAATTTTGAGCCTACTTTTCTTTTCTCCTAATCCTATCTCACAGCAGGAAATGAGTAAATATATTCCAGTGAGGGCAATGGTAATTAGCCAACATTGATCCCACTGCACTAATAGATGCATTGGCTGAGAAATCTCAAATTAGCAAACCAAAATCACTCCAGATAGGTTCCTGATAAACTGCATAAGAGCAGAGGGAAATCAAGGCAGAGCCATAGTTTGTCAGGACTTGCTGCATCCTGATGAGCACTGTGGTGCATTTGGAGCTGAGCCCTGGAACCTCAGGGCCTGAGAGGAGATTGCACAAACCTTTCCAGGAGTCCAAGTCAGAAGAAAACCCCAAAGTGTCTCAAAGCATGAATGGGTCTCAGTGAGGTCCATCCCCAACACAGGCTGCTCATGGACTCCATGGAAGAGAGAACTGGAGGCCAGGATTGACCAAAAACCTCTCAGAGTCTCAATGTGGAAAAGACAATTCCAAACTACCTTAAAAAATTTGTGAAGCTCAAAGCATTACTGAGCACCACTGAGTGTCAGTACAAAGCTCTCCAGGGACTCATTAAAGCAGATAATTGGAGCCATGATTGCACAAACCTCTCACAGAGTCTGTATCAAAAGGGAAACACCAAGTACCTTCAAATAACCGGAGTACCTTGAAGTATTAATGAGCCCCACTGAGTGTTGTTACTGACAAAGCCTCTCCAGGGACTAATTACAGCAGATAATTGGAGGCCATGATTGCACAAACCTCTCAGAGCCTCCAAGGCAAAAGCCAAGCCCAAAGTCCTTTGAAAAACCTGCAGTCCCTGCAGGGAGCATGAAGGAGCCCCCAGGGCCATTGCTGAGCAAGGCTCCCCAGGGACTCCTTGCAGCAGATCCTTGAGGCCACTGGGATGTGGGCTAGGGGGGGATGCTGAGGGCAGCACAAGGGGCTGACAGTGCCCAGCCTGGCTGGGGCTGTGCCAGGAGGCCCCAGGGCCTCAGGACAAGGTGTCTCCTCCCAGCCCTTGCTGGCACAGACCCTGCTGTGCCCCACGGCACCAAGACTTGGCTTCTCTTTGTCCCCACCTGTCATCACTGCCTGCAGTTCTCTGCTCTGCCTGGGGCCTGGGGACACTTGCTCAGTCGTGTCCCTCACTGGGACCCATTAAAAGTCCAAGAAAGTTTGGAGTTGGATTCTGCCTTGGAGTTCTGGAGAGGTTTCTTCAGCTCCCTCTCAGGGACTGATGTTCAGGGCCTGAGCACAAAGCCCCAGAGGCTGATTAAAATCCTTGTGCTGTGTCTGTGCTGCTGAGCTGGGCTGGGCTCCTGGCCCAGAGGCAGCTCCTGCTCACCAAGAAGAGCTTCAAAAGCACATTTCTCTGGATGAGCAGCTCTTGTGCCAGCCCAGCAGGGCTGGGGCACTGCCTGCAGCCAGCGCGGGCACAGCCCAGAGGCACAGAGAGCTTCAATCAGTCAGGGCTGGGAAGGGGCTGAGAAGTGCCTGGGGCACAATCACTGCCAGCCCTTGGCACAGGAACCTCTGGCTGCAGGACAATGCAGCTGCAGCTCCTGGAGCCATCTCCTCAAGCTGGAACATGCCAATGCCTGCAGAGCCTGTGAGTACAACTCTGGGTATTTCTGGTGCAGGGGAGGTGAAATGCTCTTGAAGCTCTGACATGCTGAAGGATGCTGATCAGTCATAGAATATTTCCAAGACAAGGATTTCATTAAATATTAAGACATTTCCAAAGACTTTGTATTCAGTTTCCTAATATTGGAGAATGGCAGGGAGTGGGGGGATAATTATTAAAGATTAATTATGAATTATAATTATGATATTTTGGAAGTGTCTAAGACATCTGAACTGTTCCTTTTAGTGATCAATAGGTTCACAGGAGATCCCTAATGTCGTTTCAGCCACTCTGCCCATGGACAGCAGAAGCATCACCTTTGCTGGAGCCATCAGGCTCAGCCTGAGCTGTCCTTTCTCCAAGCTGCAAACAGAACCTGCCCCCAGCCAGTGCCCTGCAAACAGGCAGGGTTCTGTAGGGCCAAGGAGAGTGCACAGAGATTTGGGGTCTATGGGTGCTGTCAGGGAGAGATCAGGCACAGGGAAACACCTGCAGGAGGGAAATCTGCAGGAAGCAGAGAGAAGATCAGGCAATGAGAGAAAACAAAGCCCAGCAATGCTGTGGCAGGGAGAGTTTAGAGATGCCCACAGGAGCCCCTGCAGTGCAGCCCCTCCCTCTGAACAAGCCCCCTCCCTCCTGTGCCCCAGCCAAGCCTCTGCCCTCAGGGCCGGGGCTCCAAGGCGTGCAGCCCCTCCTGTGCAGGCAGAGCTGCAGCAGAGCCGTGGGGCAGCTCTGCAGCCCCGGGCCCAGTTCCCTCTGCAGAGCACAGGGCTGGGAGCAGCTGCCCGGCCCTGGGGGCTCTGGCAGGGGGCACAGCTGGCTCAGGGTGACGCTGTCCCCAGGGCCCGGCTCTGGGCAATGCTGTCAGTGCAGCCAGGGAAGGAGCTGCATCTCCCACAATCCAATGCCATCAGAAGGACACTTGGGAGTCTCCCAAGATTTCAGTCCAAGCTGGGAGCTTTAATCCAGGATGCAAACCTGTCCTAGAGCATCTCTGAGTTATGAGATTGATGGGAAAAAGCATTGGTGTTGTGACACTGAAAATGCTGCTGGGTTGGTGAAATGAGTGATATGAATCCTTGGCTACAAATGTGGAGCTGGGCTGGGGTGGATCCATCTGCTCTCAGCAGTACCTGGGGGTTTGTAAGAGAAACCTGGGAGTGTGAACAACCTCCATTTGAGAAAAGTGAAAGCCCAGAGATACTCCAAACCGAATGAAGGGACAGAGCATCTCCCCTCACTCTCCACTCATCATCTTATGTCAGGGAACTCACTCTGTTCTACCAGAGGGCAGAGGAATTGCTGAGGGTTTCTGCTATCCAAGAATACGAGGAGAGTCATGGCGGGAGATTAAAAAGAAAACCTCAGAACTCTTAAACACAAAAGCATGTCCATGTAAGTTACAGAGGATGGTGTATGGGAAATGGCTTTGATTTTGCTTGCAGCTATCTCCTCTAACACTTCACTGTCCTTTTCTCCATGAACAGGTGCCCATGTGCAGCCCCAGCAAATGTCGAAGAGCAGCTCCATCAGGCACTTCCTCCTGCTGGCATTGGCAGACACGTGGCAGCTGCAGCTCCTGCACTTCTGCCTCTTGCTGGGCATCTCCCTGGCTGCCCTCCTGGGCAACGGCCTCATCATCAGCACCGTAGCCTGCGGCCACCACCTGCACACGCCCATGTTCTTCTTCCTGCTCAACCTGGCCCTCGCTGACCTGGGCTCCATCTGCACCACTGTCCCCAAAGCCATGCACAATTCCCTCTGGGACACCAGCAACATCTCCTACACTGGATGTGCTGCTCAGCTCTTTTTCTTTGTGTTCTTCATCTCAGCAGAGTATTCCCTCCTGACCATCATGTGCTACGACCGCTACGTGTCCATCTGCAAACCCCTGCACTACGGGACCCTCCTGGGCAGCAGAGCTTGTGCCCACATAGCAGCAGCTGCCTGGGCCAGTGCCTTTCTCAATGCTCTCATGCACACGGCCAATACATTTTCCCTGCCCCTGTGCCATGGCAATGCCCTGGGCCAGTTCTTCTGTGAAATCCCACAGATCCTCAAGCTCTCCTCCTCCAAATCCTACCTCAGGGAACTGGGGCTCATAGCTGTTAGTGCCTGTTTGGTACTTGGTTGTTTTGTGTTCATTGTTTCCTCCTATGTGCAGATCTTCAGGGCCGTGCTGAGGATCCCCTCTGAGCAGGGACGGCACAAAGCCTTTTCCACCTGCCTCCCTCACCTGGCTGTGCTCTCCCTGTTCCTCAGCACTGTAATGTTTGCCTACCTGAAGCCCCCCTCCATGTCCTCTCCATCCCTGGATCTATCAGTGTCAGTTCTGTACTCGGTGGTGCCTCCAGCTCTGAACCCCCTCATCTACAGCCTGAGGAACCAGGAGCTCAAGGCTGCAGGGTGGAGACTGATGACTGGATGCTTTCAAAAACGTTAAACTGCTAGCAAATTTCTGCAAATCACTTTTAAAAAAAATAATGTTTGATACTTCTTGTTGGTTTCATTTCTGAGATAATTTTTCTTAGTTTTACTTTTATAATATAGTCCACAAATAATTGTAATTCCTTGTGCCATTTGTCATATTGTTTCTTTCCACCTTCCCTGTGGCTACAGACTGTGTCAATGCGGGGCTGTGATCTCTGTGGCTTTAAATGAACTAAAGAATCTCCCAGCAGAGTTTTCTGCAGAGATGCCCTTGTGTTGCCTTCTCTGGAGCTGCAGCAGCAATGTCTGTGTGCAGAGCTGGGGCAGATCAGTGCTGGCCCAGCAGCTGTGCCCAGCAGCAGCAGCAGCAGCAGCACTTGGTGTTGCCAGTGCTGCTGCCGTGGCCCTGCCCCGCTGCCCTGGTGGCCCTGGTGTTGCTGCAGGGCCTGAGTGCTCTCGGGGCCGGGCACAGCCCTGGGGGTGGCAGTGCCGGGGCTGCAGCAGGGACAGGCCATGGGCACTGCTGGGGCAGCGCTGACGCCTCAGGCCAGGCCCTGGGGGCTCCAGGCTCCTTGCCCAGGCTCTCTCAAGAACACGGCCAGGCCAATGCTCAGCACAGAAACCCCCGTCAGCAGCCCCAGGCTGGCCGTGGGCAGGCTGGGGGCAAACAGCATGGCTGGGGCTCTGCAAGGGCCCTGGGGCAGACGGGAAGGAGCAGCAGAGCAGGGGCTGATCCATGCCCAGTGCGCTGCACAGCCCAGGGCAGCGTCCCAGAGCGTCCTCATGCAGCTGCCAACAACATCCCCCCTCTGCAGCCCTGGCCTCTGCCCCAGCTCACACAGGTGCCCCATCCTTGCAGGCACAGACACGGCAGCACTGCCTCAGCAGCCCCTGTTTGCATTGCACACAGCAGGGCCAGCACCCCCATGCTGTTGCTGTGGGGACATGAACCTGAGGGAGCACAAATGCCATCAGCCCCTGGGGCCAGCAAGGCCTGCGGGACACCAGGGAAACCACTCAGCCTTGTCCTGGCCTCTGCACTCAGCCAGAAAGTTTGTTCCCATCAGCTGGGAGTTTCCTGTGCCACTGCAGACGCTGTTGCTCAGAGCCAGGGCTGCCTGGCAGCCACCCCCAAACTGCCCTGAGCATATCCTTTGTCCCACCTTTACTTTCTTTACTCTTCCCTTGGACAAATTTCTTCCTCTTGCCAGGCCCTGTTCCCTGCCCTGCAAACAGCCCATCGCTGTTTGCCCTTTCCTCTCTGGCCCCACTCCCCATTGCAGTTCCTGACTTGGCACCATGGGAACGTCCCCCAGCCTTCTTGCCCACCTGGGCACACTGCTGCCTCATGTCCAGCCTGCTGTCCCTCAGGCCCTGCAGGTCCCTTTCTGCCTGGCTGCTCTCCAGCCACTCTGTCCCCAGCCTGTAGAGCTGCAGGGGTTGTTGTGGCCAAAGTGCAGGACCCGGCACTGGGACTTGTTAAAGCTCACCTTGGTGGATTTGGGCCCTGGATCCAGCCTTTCCAGGGCCCTGTGCAGAGCCCTCTTACCCTCCAGCAGATCCACACTCCCAGAAAACTTGGGGTCACCAGGGTTCCGTGAGGCCCTCGAGTGTCCCAATGGTCTCCATGATTCCCTGAGGCCTCCCAGTGTCACAATGTTCCTTTGGTTCCAGGGGACCCCTTGGTGTCACAAAGTCCCTTGGATCCTTGGGCCCTGCAGTGTCACAGTGGATCCTTGGTTCCATGAGATCTGGCAGTGTAGCAATGCTGTCCTTGGTTCCACAGTGTCAAAATGGCCTCTTGGTCCCAAGGGCCACCATGGTGTCAAATATGTTTCTTCATTGCAGGAGTCCCTGAGGAGCAGCCCTGGCCCCTTGGTTCCATGGGGCCCTGCAGTGTCACAATGGCCCCTTGGCTCTGTGCTGCCATGTCATACACAGTGTCACCATGGTCCCCTTAGTGCCACCAGGCCCTGCAGTGTCACAATGGCCCCTTGCTTCCCCAGGGCCCTGCAGTGTCACAATCATCAGAGAATCAGCCAGGCTGTAAAAGACCTTAGAGTGCAACAGGTCCAACCTGGGACCCAGCACAACCTTGTCACCCAAACCATTGCACTCAGTGCCACATCCAATCTTTCCTTAAAAACCTCAAGAGACGGTGACTCACCCAACTCCCTGGGCAGCCCATTCCAATGCCCAATCACCCTTTGTGTGAAGAATATTTCCTAAAGTCCAGCCTAAATGTCCCCTGGTACAGCTAAAGGTTGTGTCCTCTTTTCCTGTCACTGTGCCCTGGGAAAAGAGCCTGACCCCCACCTGGCTGCACCCTCCTGTCAGGGAGCTGTATAGAGTGATGAGGTCTCCCCTGAGCCTCCTCTTCTCCAGGATAAACAACCCCAGCTCCCTTAGCTGCTCCTCACAGGACTTGTGCTCCAGACCCCTCCCCAGCCTTGTTGCCCTATTCTGGACATGCTCCAGCCCCTCCATGTCCTTCCTAAATTGGGGGGCCCAGAACTGGAAACCGGACTTGAGGTGCTGCCGAACCAATGCCAAACACAGTGGAAGAATACCTACCCTGCCCCTCCTGGCCACACCATTCCTGATCCATTGGAATTCCAGGGGTTGGATGAGGGAAATGGTGGGGAAGGAGTGGGGACAAAGTGTTATTGATTGTCAGCCATTAAGCGTTTTGATTTTTTTTTATATCTGTTCAGACTGGATTAGGAGGTGCTAGAGGTCAATATCAATTGGACATTGCTCATACCAATCTACAAATAGAAAAAGAAAACTTAACATGACAAAACACTTCTCTCTGCATTGTTTTCAAGACAGTGTATTCACTTAGAATACACCTCTGAAATCTGTTAATTATTCACAGAATAAATAAAAACATAGAATATTCCCTGTGGCTTTGGTTGTTCTGGAGTTTTTGCTCAAATGTTTATGAGCTTTCCTCACTGAATTCCTGAACTGTAGAGCTCAAGAAAGTAGAGGCCTCTGGAGTAGTAAAATGCATCAGCAAACACCAAGTGGCTGAGGATCCATGCCCATGAGAGCAGCAATGAACAGAAATTGGCACAGCTTTGTGGCTGCCCCAGCTTTGGCATGGGCCCTGGGCCTGGAGCAGGAGCAGCTCGTGAGGGCCCCAAGGCCGGGGCTCTTGTGCTGCCCTGGGCAGATGGGATGGCAGCAGGGGCTGCAGAGCTCTCAGCACCTCAGGCCGAGGGGAGCAGGGCAGCCAGGGAGCCTCCTTTGGCCTTGGCCAAGCACCTTCCCCCATGGCTGGGGCTGAGTCCTGTGGCAGCTGCAGCTGCTGCTGTGCCCTTGGCAGGGGCTGAGGCCGTGGGGCCAGTGGCCAGAGCAGCCTGGCCTGAGCAGAGCTGTGGGGCCAGAGCCGGCTGGGCTGGGCTGGGCTCAGAGAGGCCCTTGGTGCTGCCCAGAGCTCAGGGCAGCTGGCAGAGCTTGCAGGGAGCTGGGCAGGGCTCAGAGAGCCTGGCCCAGAAACCATCAGTGTCCATCTCAGCCTGGCTGAGCGTGCAGGGGCAGGACTCAGGCCAGGCCTTGTGGGGCAGGGCCAGCGCCTGTGCAAGGCATTGCAAACAGGCAAGTGGCCCAGAGAGGAGGCTGCTCTGTGCCCTTGGTGGCAGGGACAGAGCAGGGAGGGGGCCCAGGACATTTGTCAGCGCCAGCCTCTGTGCCCATGCGTTGGCAGCCCTGGCTGCTGAGCCCAGCTTTGGCCTGGGCTGAGTTTGGCTGTGGCCCAGCTCCATCCTCCTACAGGGCTCAGGGCCTGTTCCCGGCCATGGCCAGCCCTGGCTGCCTCTCTGCTGGCCCAGAGGCCGGCAGAGCCCGGGGCAGGGCTGTCTGTGCAGCCCCACAGGTGCCAGGGGCTCTGCAGGAGCTGGCAGAGGCTGCCCAGCAGGGAGGCCATGGGGCACAGAGCCCCAAGGCTGCTGTGGGCACCACGGCACAGGGGCCGTTCCCAGCCGCAATGCTCCTGGCCTGGGCTGGGCCTGCACAGGGGCTGGGCCACCATGGCTGGGCCAGCACAGGGCCTCAAAGGGGCCACGCAGCCGCTCACAGGGCTGACAGCAAGGCCAGGCACACACAAGCAATTGCTGAGCATGGCCTGCGCTGGCCAGGCCTGACTGGGCCAAAGGCAGAGCTCAGCTGCCCTTGGGGGCTGCAGCAACACTCCAGAGCCCAAAGAGCCTCCATGGCTGGGCTGGAGACCAAGGCTGCAGCAGGGAAATGCAGGGCTGCTGCGGGATGGGGAGGCCATTGAATTCCAGCACACACCTCAGCTCTCTGATGATCCCTGCACCATGCTGGGCCCTGTTTCAGACTGGAGCAGAGCAGATGTTGATGGGACAGGAGCCCTGTGGGGCTGTCAGGGACCTGCAGCTTGCAAGGTGCTCTGCTGTCCCTCAGGTGCTCTTGGAGAGATCCAATCCCAGCTGGGCACCTCAGGGCGCAAGTGGCACTGCCTGTCCATGGCCACACAACTGATGTCTGCCTGGAAAGGGGCACAGGTTTTAATACTTGTAAAATTCATAATATGCAAGCACATTTTCATAATCTGGGTCGTTTGAGTACTCTTAAGACATGGCAAAATTTTCCCACCAGGAACAGCAATTTCCTGGAAGTGTACTGATGGCAGGAGAAGAAATACTGATCTTCCCCTCTGCTTGAGTCTCTAATAATCTGTGTATTATATCATCTCCCTTTTCCTTCAGGTGTTACCAGTTCTCCTGTTTAAATGGACGTCTCTCTGTATATCTCTTCACTAGACATACTGGATCTTTGTCCTTCCCATTGCTTCCAGATTTCTTCCTCCAGTTGCTCTCTGGTCATTCAAGTGCCTCTCAACTGACTGGGTTCCAGCTTTGAGCTTCAAGGACTTTCCCAATTTTTACAATATTCAAATAAATATCACAGCAGTCAACATCCTAAATGTCTTTACATCTATCATAGAATTACCTTTTCTTATGTCTTTATCTAAAACTGTTCCAGTACAGAAATCCCTTGGAGATGGGGGACATGTCAGATGCTGCTGGGACATCCCAGAGAGCTGAGGGAAGAGCTGTGATGGTTATTACACTGTTCAAATGTTCAACTTGTGTTTGTTGGCAAGAAACCTTTCTGTGCCTCTGAGTGTCACCAGGCCCTGAGCCCAAAGGACACAAACCTGATGAGTTGTGGTTCTCACTGCTGGGGCTGCACTTGGACCTTGGCTCTGCAGAGCAGAGCTCTTCATGCTCTTTCTTTCTTTTCCTCCCTCTGGGCGTGGAGGGAGCTCCTGACTTCAGCCTGTGACTCATGTGTGCAAAGAGCAAATCTGGGCAGAATCGGGGCAGGGAGGGTTTGGGGGGACCTTGGGATCTGTGCTGGGCACAGAAGGTGTTTTCCATTGCTCTGAGACTGTCTGCTGTGCAAAGTGGATTTAATATCCAGCAGAGGAATGACTTTTGCATCAGATGGAGCTGTGCCTTCCCTTGGCTTTGTTGGCTGACAAGAAATGAACATCCCTCTGTGTCTCGGGCAGCTCCTTCTCCAAGGAAAGCAGGTGGGAATTGGAGCCAAGGAGCTGAAAGCTGCAGGAGCAGCCTGGGCTGGAGGGAGCTCAGATTTGCACAAGGCTGCTCTGAGTGCCAGGGCTTGGATGGGGGAAATGGTGGGGTGGGGGTAGGGACAGAGTCTGATTGATTGTCAGCCAGGAAGGGTCTTGATTTTCATATCCATTCAAACTGCATGAGGAGGTACCTGGATTCAGTGTCAATTGGAGATTGCACATGTCAATGAATTAACAGGAAAAGAAAGCTAAACAGGACCTACAAAATGTTTTCTCGCTGTCTTTTTAAATATCATGTATTCAGTTTCAATACACTACTGAGATCTACTTAACCACAAAGGATTTGAAAATTAAAATCAAATGATTCCCAGAGGCTTGGCTTGTTCAGGTGTTCTGAATGTTCATGAGCCCTGGGACACTGAATTCCTGCACTGAAGAGCTGAAGGCTGAACAAGCCTCTGGAGCAGTGAAATTCAGCAGCAGCCTCCAAGTTGCTGAGGATGTCAGCAGCCCCCAGTGAGGCCATCCCTGCCCAGAGACCGTGGGGGAATGGGCAGACAAGGAGAGCGTCCCTGGGGCTGGGGCAGCACAACTCAGAGGCACCAGGGGCTCCAGCTGGGCAATGGAGTGTGGAATGTGGCTGGGAAAGCCCTGCCTGGGCTGGGCCAAGCAGGACACAAGCCCTGACTCCCATCCCCCAAACAACTCTCTCAAGGAGACATTTAAAAGGAATTTACAGTTGTTTGTGTACTCTGAGTCAATTGCACTGGAGGAATACTGACAAGAGATCCTCAGGAGCTCAAAACAACAAAGTAGCATTTACTGGCAACTTTAGAAAATCAGAGAAACTTTGGCAAAATGTTTATCATTATATTTTAGTGGTTCTGGTTATTAATTTAAGATTTTTCTTATCTTGAGATTTCTTAATGTATTGATGAGTGTGATGTGTTTTAATGTCGCTTAATATTTATGTATTTTGTTCTGAAATAGGATTATGGGAAAGGTAAAGTAGGTCTAAAATTTTAAAAGGGTATAAAGAAAATATCAATAAAAGCAGCCTAAAGAAAAAAGGTAGTGAGAATAGAAATAAACTCTTTGGAACAATTTTTTTCTTTACAACTTTTTCTTTTTACTGACAATGTAAAGAAATTAAACTTAAAATTTCTAGTTAGTTTACTATTTCTAGAATAGTTTTTTTTTAGTTTACTTTGGGAGAGAAGTTTTTCTTGTTAAGGTTATGGAGATTTTTTTGCGAGTGGAAAAATTACGGTTTTTGTGGTTCTTAATTCTGTCATGCATAAGAGTTGTCTGGGGAACTTTGTTATTGTGAAATTGTTTTTATTGCCAGAAGCTTTTTTACAGCTTGTGGATGGGCCATGTGAACTTATGGGGTACTGTTTTAAAGATGAGTTCTTTAAGGGTAAAAGTTTTTATTTTTTACTTTTAAATTTTTTTTTATCTCTAGAAATAGAGATCTTCACTTGGGGGTACTGGATTATGTTTTTATCTTTTCCTGTTTAAACTTTTTATGAAATTACAGTTATTTTAACTTTTTTTTTTTAGTATGCAGGTTTTTGTTTGATAATAATTTAAATATTTTTATTTTTTCATAATGGTAAGTGCTATAAAAAAAGAATTTTTTTCTTTATCATTTATAAGAGGATTTTACTTTTAAGATTAAGGTATTTTTTCTTATTTTTTATTAGGGATTTCATTTCTTCTTTACTGACTTTGATGCTTTTATAATTTTTTTATATGTTTGTATTTTGTTTTTTCCTTTTACTTGATGGAGGATTGAAGTATTGAAAGGGTTAACACCTCACCTGCCAGTAACTTGTAGTTGAAGTTGTGGTTGGGTTGTGTTAGGATTAGTTTTATGGTTGATTTTTGTGGGGTTTTTTGTTTAATTTTAGTTGTAGGGTTATTTTGTATGGGTTGTAAGTTTTAGGGGTTTTTGGTTTTAGTTGTGTTGGGGGGAGGGGACTTGATGGTAAGATTTTAATAGCTGTGGTTGGCTTTGTTCTGGTTGGGGGTTTGTAGCCTCTTTTGTTTTCCTGTTTGGGAGTTGTTGGGGTTTGGTTTGGTCAGAATGGGGCCGATGGGGGTGGGGGGGCAGCCTGGGGAGTGGGGAAGGGGCTCAGCCCATGGCAGGGTTGCTTGTTTTGGTTTGGTTTTGTTTGGTTTGGTTTGGTTTGGTTTGGTTGAGATGGGGGCCAGGGCCGGGGCCCGCTGCTTCTTTGTTGACTGGAAAAGAAAGAGGAGGTTTCTGGGTTTTTCCATCTTTAATATTTGTGTTTAACAGAGGCATGTTCAGTATCTCAGTGGTTTAACAGATTGTCAGTTACACAAAAAGTTTTGTATTACTTTTTAAAATTCTTCTCATGTCAAACTACAATAGACATTCAATCAACAAAAAACATTTCTGAAAGCATTGACTTGGCCCATTCATCTTCACAAAGTCTAAGCCTGTTCAATTTCATGTTAATCAAAATTTGCAAGAGGAAGAGAAGAAGAAGACACAGAGAGAGAGAGAAAGACAAAAAAGATGCAGAGAAGCACACACACAGCTACCAACTCCTACATTCCAGCACTGTTCCGAAGGAAATTCCAAGAGGAGGTACGGTCAAGATGTGTGCTTGCCTTGTGGTCAGCCTTCAATACCCCTTGGTCTCCCTGGGCCCTTCCCCCAGGTGGGGCTTGGTCTCATTTGGTCCCTCAGGAGCTGGGCTGGGGCTGCAGAGGTGGCTGTGGAGCATTGCCTGTGCTGTGCCAGGGACTGGCAGCCACTGCTGGGCTGGGATAGAGGCTCTGGGGGGATTGGGGTTCCAGGGCAGTGCTGGGGTTCCAGGGCAGGGCAAGGCTGGACCTGCCCCTTCCTCCCCCACACATGAAATGTTTCAAGCCAACAATCTCCTCCAGTCTGTCACAACAGGGAATGTTGGAGGTGGAACCCCATTTCTGGCTATGGGCACCTGACCGAGAAGGGCAGTTCTTTTCCATAGGAAGGAAAGCCCAGAGCTCCAGTGTTTGGAAGGCAGGTGAGAGCCTCACTAGGCCAAGGCCATTCAGACTTGTCAGGAATGGCAGATTTTGTCTGGGAGCAGTCTTTCAATTAAGGGAATTTTGGAGGTGGAATCCCAATCTCATCCATAGGTTTCTGGAGAAGCAGGACAGTTCTTTCCCATAGGAAGGGGAGCACGGAGCCTTCCTCAGTTTTTTGGGGACAGATGAGAGCTGACCCTTGTGAAACCAATGCCAGCCAGACTTGTCCTGGCAATATTCCTATGCGAACAATCCCTGGATAGAAGGAAATTTGGAGGTGAAATCCCAAATCTGGCCATGGGTTCCGGGAGAAGAAGGACAGTTCTTTTCCATAGGAAGGAAAGCACAGAGCCCCAGTATTTCAGCAGCAGATGAGAAGAGAACCTCAATATGCCAAGATCAGCTGGACCAGTCAGGTGGCCCCTGGGGGGCCAAACGAGCCAAACCTGTTCCCTGTTCCATTGGTTTTGTAGGACCCCATAGTGTCACAATGACGCCTTGGATCCATGAGGCCCCACAGTGCCCTAATGGTGACTTGGTTCCATGGGGTCCCACAGTATCACAATGTCCCCTAGGTTCCATAAGGCCCTGCAGTATCACAATGGTCCCAACAATTCCATGGGGCCTTGCAGTGTCACAATGGTCTCAGTAGTTCCCCTGGCCCCACAGTGTCACATGACTCCTCAATTCCCTGAGCCCTTCAATGTCACAATGGACCTTTGGACCCTGGGTGTTTGCAGTGTCACAATGGTCTCCTTTGGCTCCACAGTGTCACAATGGACCATTGATGACATCAGGCCCTGCAATGTCACACTGGGCCTTTGGTTCCATGCAGCCCTGCAGTGTCACAAAGGCCTCTTGGTCTCACAGGGCCCCACAGTGTCACAAGGGTCCCTTGGTCTCACAGGGACCCACAGTGTCACAATGGTCCCTTGGTCTCACAGGGCCCCACAGTGTCACAATGGTCCCTTGGTTCCATGGGCCCTGTGCTGCTGCATTCCCCCTCCCCTTCTCAGGCTGCCCTGCCAGCTGAGAAATGCTCCTTGGGGCTCGGCCTAGGCCAACAGCCCCTGGGCTCAGCTCCTCTGCAGCTCATCACAAACACTGTCTGCCCCAGGCACTGCTGCTGCCCAACCAGCTCCTGCTTTCTGGAGGAGCAGCCCTGGGAGCTGCTTTTGTTCCCTCAGTGGCACAACATCCCTGTTCTCACCCTGCCAAAGAAAGCTGTTGGTGCCAAGTGTGGCCAGGATGAACCATTGCTGGGACTGAAGCCCCTCTTTTGGGGCCCTGCAAACAGCGCTTCAAAAGGAGCCCTTGGAGCTCTCCTGGGCCAGCGACTCCCTCTGAGTGGGGCCTCTCCCAGCCGGGAACTCTCCCGTTTGCTGCACTCGGGGATCCCGAGCAACGACGGAGCCTGGGCCGATCCCCCCACTCCTCCAGGCTCAACCCTTCACCCACTGGGGAGATGCCAAAGGATCCACAGGGAGAGTTTCCTGCCCTCAGGGGAATTTCTCCCAGGTGCCTTGTAGTGACTCTTTGTGTCTGTGTGCACACAGGAGTGCCTGTGCTGGGGAAATGTGACAGAAATGCTGCTCTCTGAGGGGTTTGAGTGCCTTGGATAGCTGAGTCAATCAGGCCTGTAGGTCAGGCTAAATCACAAGGTCTAAGCTAAGTTAAATGCTCCTAAGAGTTGTTCTTTTGCTATATTGTTATGTTTAATCTAAGTAATAAGTTAAGTTGAATATTGTTAATTATTATTCCTCTGTTAAATTGCTAAGTCCTAGGTTTTATGTTAGGTTGTTACTGTTTAATGCTGTTCTTTTGCTAAATTTTGAAGATAAACGTATCAGTTAAGGTTAAGGTGTAACTTAAGTCCTGTTAGTTTTGACCTCTGTTAAGCTTTTGGGCTGTATTCCTTTTATCCTTGCCCTCACTCTCCTTCTGTCATGCACACACATGGCTTATTTCTGGTTTGATTGCCTGGATTCTGTTTGGTTTTGTTGTTGCTTCGTTTCCTTGGTGTACCTGAAGTGTCCAGTCAGGAGCAGAGTGACTCTTGCCAAGGAACTTTGTGCTGCTGTTGCTTAATATTCAATCTGGTTTTTGCTGCTCCCTTGCTGGGGATTTGTTCAGCGCTCTCAAGGCCTCGTTGGTACCAGGGTGAAGGAGCCCTGGCCCAGGCTCTGGCCCTGGGGGACACGGGGACGCTGCCGGGGGGTCCCTGTCCCCCTGTGCCACCCCCAGGGCCCCGGCCCCCCGTCCCCGTGTCAGGCTCTGGGGTCGATCTCGTGGAACATCCTCTGGGGGAGGCTGCGGCGCCGGGGGCAGGGGGACCCGGGGGGACAGGGGACCCCGCTGTGCACGAGCAGGGTTGGACTGCTCTGGGGGGAACTGTGAGGGGGGCCGGGGCAGAGTGACCTCCCCAGTGACCTCACACAGCCCCTGGGATGTCACACAGCCCCTGTGATGTTACCTTGCCTCCGATGATGTCACACAGTCCCCTGTGATGTTACACAGCTGCTCTGTGATGTCACAGAAGACTCTGATGTCAAAGAGTCACACTGCAATGTCACAGTTTTTCTGTGATGTCATAGCCAGCTCTATGATGTTACACAGCCACCCAGTGATGTCACAACCCACTCCCTCATGTCACAGAGCCACCCACTATGATGGCAAGATCTGCTCTCTGGCCTCACACTATGATGTCACAGATAGCTGTGTGATGTCACAATCCCCTCAGTGATGTCACAAAAACCTCTCTGTGATGTCATACTGCCACTCTGTAAAGTCACAGCACACACTTTGACCTCAATGCCTGCGCTATGACGTCATACACCCATGCCATGATGTCACAGCCTGATCTGTGATGTCACAGAATCCCCTCTATGATGCCATAGCTGCTCAGTGACCTCACACAACAAACTCTGTCATGTCATAGCCCAATCTGTGACCTCACACAGCCCATTCTGTGCTGTCACACAGCCCCTTGCTGACATCACAGCTGCTCTGTGCCTCCATGACACAGCCACAGAGGCGCTGCTGTGACACAGCCACCTCTGGGACATGCCACAGCCCCTGCCAGTGCTGAGCCCCTGGGAGCTCTGTCTGTGCCCTGCTGGTGTCCCTGAGGGGCCCCGGCAGTGCCCCAGGCCTGCTGGGCTGTGCACAGGAGCTGCTCCTGGCCAGAGCTGTCTCTCTGCAGCTCTGCTGCCCTTGCCAGGAGCTGCCTCTGGGCCAGGAGCCCAGCCCAGCAGACACAGCACAAGGATTTGAATAACCCTCTGGGGCTTTGGTGCTTTTTGCATCAGACTCATCAGTGCCTCAGTGTGTGCTCAAAAACCTCTCAATAATTCAAAGTCAGATTGAAACATGGCAGTTTCTTGTACTTTAAAGTGATCCTTATGAGGAATATGACTGAGAAAATGTCCCCAGTTCCAGGTAGAGCAGAACCCTGGAAGCACTGATGGCAGCTGGGGACAAACAAGGGAAATGTGTCTCTGGTGCTGAGCTAACCTGAATCTGTTTCAGGAATGCAAAGGGCCAAGGCCTGAGCCCCAGCCCCTGGCAGATCTTGTCCCTCCCTCATTGCTCAGGGCTCTTCCCGGGATGGGCCCTGGCATGTGGGGATGTGCAAAGCCAAGGGCAGGAGCATGGGGCGGCCCCTGCCAGGCTGCTGAGCAGGGACAAGGAGGCAATGAGGCCCCAGGCTTGCAAGGGTCACTTGTCCCCTCGTGGCCTCAGGCCCAGGGCCAGCAGCCATGGCCAAAGTGCTGCCCAAGTTGGCTCTGTCAGGGCTGTCTTGCAGCTGCTGCCCACCCCTGTGCCCTGTGCAGCCCAGGCTGTCCTACGGTGTCCCTGTCCTGCGCCTCTGTCCCTGCAGGCTGTCGGCATCCCCCGGCTGCCCCACCTGGCTGGGCCCTTCCTTTGCTGACAGCTCTGCCTCCTGCCTGCCTCTGCCTGCCCACACAAAGCCTTGGGCTGCTCCAGGCTCCTGTGGGGGGACGTGCTGCACCACAGCCCTGCCCTGGCATGGAAATTCCTTTCTGCTGCTGCCCAGTCGGGGCCTCCCCGGCTGCCCTTGCTGCCATTATTTCCTTCTCATGCTTATATCCTCTAGGAAGAAAAGCTCCAGCCTCTCTGAAACCACCCTTCAGCCCCTGCCAGGCTACTCCTGTTCTGTCCTCAGTCTCCACCCCACTGAGCCCAGAACCTGCAGCCTCTATCTGCTGGTTATGCGATGAGGTCTCCAAACCCCATCTTGGGAGATTTTTGGGTCCTCTCCAAGGTCTGTGAAAATGGAAAAATAGTGGTCCAAGGTATTTTCTCCTAAATCTTGCAGTGACAAAACAAGGGTCAATATCTCTAAACTGAATGAGGATAGATGTACATTTGTTAGAAAGAGGTAAAATTTTAGAATTATAAGAGTGGCAAAAGACTGCAAGAGTTATTCCTGAGAAGTGGATGCCCCATCCCAGGAACTGACCAAGATCAGGAGCTTTGTGCAACCTGACCCAGTGAAACCCGCTGCCCTCCCCAGTGACAGAATTCCTGCAGTGTGGGTTCTCTGCTGTGCTGGGTGCCCTCACAACGCTTCTGGCCAGAATGTCTGCTGAGGGCAGCCAGGCTGCTGCAGGGGCACTGCCCTCACAGCCATCACCATGGCAGCCCTGTCCCCTGGGCCTGGCTCTGGCCTTTCCTCTGCCCCTGCCTTGGCTCTGCTGGCATGAAGAGTTTTGTCATTGATATCTTGTCCCCGAGATGCTGGGGCTAATGGCTTCCCAGTCAGGCTCCTGGAGCAGAAGTGGCTTTTCAGAGGCCAGCCAGGAATGAGGCCTGAGGCAGCAGCTCTGCAGTGGTGGCCACCAGGCCGGGCTGCCAAGGGAGGCTTCTGGCCATGGCCTGCAAGCAGCTGCTGCTGCCAAGGTGCCTTTGGTGCCTCAGGCTCTCCCTGGCACAGCTCCCAGCACGGCACTCTGCCCTTGTGCCCGAGGCCTTCCCTGTGCTGGGGCTGGCCTGGGGCTTTTCCTGCAGCGGGACCTGCCCTGCTGATGGCACAGGAAAGGCAGTTCCTGCTGGAGCAGGAGGCTCTGCCTGCAATGGGCTCCCACAACTCCAGCAAGGCCCTGTTTGCAAAGCCCCCAGTGGGAAATGAAGAGAGGTGGGGGTCACGGTGCTTTTGGGGTGAATAATGCAGAATCCAGCCTGACTCCTCCATCCCAAAGTTGAACATCCTCAGAGGGAGCTGAAGCTGTGACAGTGCTGGAAAATCCCCAGAGTAAGGAACAACCAAGTGACACCACTGAGAGCTTCAGCAGAGCTGCTGAGCCAGCCCAGCCTGGGCACACCTGACTGACAGAGCAGCACCTCAGACTAGAAAAGCCCCATCCCAAATTTTAACGGCAGCATCCCCTGACATTTCCCTTCCTGGGGGGTGTGGAGATTCCTCCCTGCAGTCGGGACACCCCTCAAGGTCACTGCTTCAGGCTGAGCCAAAGGGATTTGCCCATGGTCATTGGTCTGTGGGAGTGACATCAATCTCTCCTTAAAAACAGCTTCTTTTCTTTTAATAAAATTGCTTTGAAATCCCTTCTGAGTGCTTTCTATAAATTAATATAATATAATATAATATGGTACAGCTCCTATACCTTGGACTAAATATTTCTGATTAAGATAAGATAATTTTGTCTAATTGTTACCATAATAGATAATAGAAATTTTTTATAAATATATATGCTTTGTCATCCTTAATCCTGTGGGACAAATGCTAAAGGTTAAATTTCACCTTGATAATTCCTTACCCATGAACTCTGTAAAAGTCTGAGGCTGGGATTGGAGCCAGCTGCTCCAAGGCTCCTCTCACAGAAGGAGATTACAAAGCCTGGAGGTCCTTGGGGATATTTTTCTGTGGATATGAGAGTCTGGTCAGAGACAGAGAAAGCAAGAGAGTTTTCCCATTAATTAGATTGGGAACCATTAGGAAGCTGGAGAGAAAGAATTGTAAATTATCGACAGGTGGTGTCTGTAATAGGTTGTTTTTTCCATAAAGTTGTTTACTGAAGGGGGTTGTCTTTATCAGCCAATCATGTGAAATGTGTTGATTAAATGACCAATGAGATCCACCTGTAGAAAACCAAGGTCTAAAGGAAGAGGATTGAAAAAATGGGTGGCTTTTAGCCCTTAGCCTTCTGATCTGAGTCTGTGTCATCTCTGACTCAATGGTGACATTTGGGGATCTGTGGGGACTATTGGGAGTCCTTTCTGCACCTCGTGACCCAACAGGAGCTTCTCTAATAAACTTTACCTGAAGTTCCCACTGTGCCCATGACAGGAACCCCTGTGAGTGTCTGGGACATCCCGGCTCTTTGGCAGCCTGGGGACTCCTGGGATGTCACCGTGGAGCCCCCGTGAGTGCCTGTGACAGATGGGTGCCTTTGCAGCCCAAGGTGCCCTGGGATGTCACCATGGAATGGCTGTGACTGCCTCTGACCACAGGGCTCTTTACCATCCCCAGAAAGCCCTGGGAGGTCTCCATGGAGCCCCTGTCCATGCCTGTGACATTCCAGCTCTTGAAGAGCCTGGAGACTCTTGGAATGACCCCATGGAACCCCTCTGAGGGCCTGTGACAAATCTGATCCTTAGCAGGCAACCATCACCAGCCCCCTGTTGCTATGGTTAGTTTCCATGGCAACCATCACCAGGACCCTATTGCTATGGTCAGTTTCCATGGCAACCATCACCAGCCCCCTGTTGCTATGCTCAGTCCCTTGGCATCTCCATGGAGACCCCATGCCAGGGGTGGTTGCCATGGACACCAGCTCAGGCCGGCAGCCAGAGCCCGTTGTCATGGCAACCATTGGCAGCCCCATCCCCAGGCTGATGGGATCCCAGAAGCACAGAATTGGCTGAGCTGGGAGGGACCCATCAGGATCCTCCAGTCCAACTGCTGGCCCTGCACAGGACACCCCAACAATGCCAGCCTGGGCCTGGCAGCGCTGGCCAAACGCTGCTGCAGCTCAGAGAGCCCTGGAGCTGGGACCCTGCCCTGGGGAGCCTGGCCAGGGCCCCAGCAGCCTCTGGGCAAAAACCTTTTCCTGACATCCAACCTGAGCCTGCCCCGACTCAGCTGTAGCCGTTCCCTCCACTCCTGTCCCTGGGCACCAGAGGGAAGAGGTTCCCACAGCCCCAGCCAGGGACCCGCTCCCAAGGCTGCTGCCATGGCCACCAGGGCTGGCACCAGCTGGGATGCTTGGTTTCCACGGGCTGGGCTTCAGGAATGGGATTCCCCAATTTCCTGCTGCCGCTAAAACCGCGCTGCCCTCGCTGCCCTCCCGCCTCCCATGGAAAGCACAAAAGGCAAAGATCCCGGACTGGGTTAAGAACAATTTATTGGGAACAGGAATGAGATAAAGAACAAACAGGAACAGAAACAATATTGATAACAGAAGGGATAAATAAAACTGTTTACAGGGCAAACTACAACACAACTCACAGGGTCTGCCTGGCTACAATATTTCCTGTCTGGAAAGGACACCCTTCTCCTCAGGGAGAGAGAGAGAGTCCCTTTCCTGTCCCAGGCAATGATCTGTAGTTGGACTGAATGTAATGACAGGGCCATGGCCAGACCCTCATGTTTTTCAATGCCACATCAGGTCATTTGCAAGGGCAGGAAAAGAAACAGGTGTCTTCCCAGCATGGATCACAGGGAACATGGATCACCAGGGCTCTTTCCAATGTGGGTTCTCCCATGGGGGTTGAAATTGGAGTGGTGCATGAAGCTGTTCCTGCAATCAGGGCATTGGCAAGCCTTTCCTTACTGGTGACTCCGTTGGTGTCTGGTCAAGCTAGAGCTCTGGGTGAAGCTCTTCCCACACTGGGGACACTCGTAGGGCCTCTCCCCAGTGTGGATGCGCCAGTGGGTGATGAGGGTGGAGTTGTGCTTGAAGCCCTTTCCGCAGTCTGGGCAGAGGAAGGGTCTCTCCTCTGAGTGAATCCGCTGGTGTTGGAGGAGCTGGAAGCTGGTGTGAAACCTCTTCTGACACTGGGGACACTCGTAGGGCCTCTCCCCAGTGTGGATGCGCTGGTGCCTGATGAGGTTGGACTTCTTCTTGAAGCCCTTCCCGCAGTCAGGGCAGCAGAAGGGCCTCTCCTCTGAGTGAATTCGCTCATGCAGGTGGAGACTGGAGCTGGTCTGAAACCTCTTCTGACACTGGGGACACTCGTAGGGCCTCTCCCCAGTGTGGATGCGTTGGTGGATGATGAGGGCAGAGCTGCAGCTGAAGCCCTTCCCACACTCCCCACACTCGTAGGGCCATTCCCCGGTGTGGATCATCTGGTGGCTGATCAGGGTGCTGCTCTGCCTGAAGCTCTTCCCACACTCCAAGCACTTGTGGGGCTTTTTCCCATCATGAAGCTGCTCATGGACCACCAGCTCCAAGCTCTGGCTGAAGCTCTGTCCACCTTCCTGGCTCAGGGTGGGTCTTTCCTCCTCAGAGCACCCTGGGCTGGGTTTTGAGCCCCTCCTCCTGTGGGATCTCTGGGGATTTTCCTCCACGTTGGAATTCTGCACTGTGGAGCCACTCAAAATGGCCTCTTCCACGAGGTTCTGCTGTGGGGATTTTTCCTCCCTGGTCTCCATCTGTAGAGAGCTTTTTGGATAATTGGTTAGCTGAGAAAAGACATTCCGATGTGATACCAATAGATAAGGGTAAGAGAAACAAGCTGAGAACTGAGCAACCGATGCCCAATTACTGATGAAGGTCACAGTGACCTTCTCTAAAACGGGAAGACGGAGGAGAAAATTGCTTGCCAAAAAATGTAGTTATCCCAAGGTAGAGAAATTAGAAGAATGTATACATAGAAGCAAAATAATTGTTAAGAGATAGAAGTAGGTGTGTTTGATTATAGTGTGCTTTAACCAATAATGAGCTTAGATTTTGCAATATGCATAAGCTTCATTAACACTATTATAAAAATGTGTAAGCTTTCAATAAACTTCGAGATTTGCTATTCATCGCATATGGTGTGTTGCATCTCTCCCGCCGTTACGACAAATGGTGACCCCGGACGTGTACCTTCGGGACTAGCCACGGTCGGAGGCGTAAAAGTCAAGTGCAGGTCCTTTCGCGGCTGGGGACGGCAAAAAACACCGCTGAAAAAGGAAGGTGTTCGTGCCCCGGGCGACCTGATAGCAGGGCCCGGCTGCTACGTGCTGCCGGACCTGAATAGAGCCGCAAGAAGCGCGCAATCGTCGTTGAAATGGATAAAGACAGGCAAGCAGCATATGATTTATTTACTGACTTTTTAAGAGGGCGTCAGATTAGAGGGATAGATTTACAGAAAGAACTTCCTGGGTTGTTAGCTTATGGGTGTGCACAGGGGCTTTTTCGTAATCCACATACAGTGCATGAATTGTCAGAGTGGCGTATATTCGGGGATAAGCTGTGGCACGCAGTCATAGATGACGATAAGACCGCGAAAAAGTGGGGGAAGTTATGGCGAGTCGTTCATGATGAATTGCTAAAATACCAGGCAGAGGAAAGAGCTGCCCGGCAGGCCAGTGCAGCTCATGAAAGGAACAGGAGTTATGGGGACTGGTTTGGTTCCCCGCTGCCTCCTGTTACGTCCACAGTCAATCTGCCGCCGGCATCGCCTTCTACCTTAAACGGCAGTTCCCCACCCCCATCGGTGCCTCCTTTAAGCAGCACGGCCCCGCCAGCTTCGGCACCGGTTTTGACGGGCACCCCCTCATCGATTTCGGTTCCTGCCTCAGGTGGCGGTCTGCCGCCGGCACCGGCATCTGCAATAAGCGGCGGCTCCCCGCCAGCCCCAGCCCCCGCTCCAGACAACGGCTCCCCGCCGCTACCAGTTCCTCTTTCGGGCAGCAGCCCCCCCCCTGCGTGTCCTCCAGCCGTGCCGTCCACGCCGCCTGTCCCGGTGTTAAGCCCTACACCTCCTCCGCTTAGCGGTTCGACCGTCCCCGGGTCGAACGGTGACCTTGCAAGGGCCGTTGCTCAGCAGCGAAGGGAGGCATGGGCGGCGGTAGCTAAAGAATTTATGGACACGGGGGATGAGGAGGCAAGATCGGCTGCTATGGAAATGGCCTGCCCGGTGATCTATTCTCCCCAGCCGGGCGGAGGGTTTCAGGCCACGATAACTGCCCTGGACTGGAAACTCTTGTCGCAGTTACGGTCCACAGTTAGTCAATTTGGGGTAACTAGTGAGCCCACAAAACAAATGCTGGATTACATCTGGGGCACTCAGGTTTTGCTGCCGGCAGATTGCAGGACGGTAACGCGGCTCATTTTTACTCAACACCAACAGCTTTTATTTAATGCCCATTGGCAGGCGATTTGTCAGCAATATGTCGCAGTGGTACGGCAGCCAGGAGACCCGTTATATGGGGTGACCCTGGAGGAGTTAATGGGGTTCGGGCCATTTCTTAGAACAGAGGCACAAGCATTGATTGGGCCCGAAAAGTGCAGAGAGGCTATGCGCTTAGCACGTTTAGCTATCGATAGAATTAAGGATCCAGGAGGAATTCCTTCTTACATGGGAATGAAGCAGGGTACTGAAGAGTCTTTCGGAGCTTTTATAGACAGGGTAGCCAGCGCTATTGAACGAGCAGGAGTCCCTGAATTCATGAAAGGGTCCATGCTTAAACAATGCGCACTTCAAAACGGCAATCAGCTTACCAAGAATGTGATAAATACCCTGGGGGCTAATTGGTCTATAGAGGAAGCTTTAGAGCGATTAGCTAATGTCCCGCTGGGATCACAGGCAATGTTAGTAGATGCTATTAAAGAGCTAGGGGTCGGGTTGCAGAGGCAGGCAGAGTCCTCTCAAAACCAAGTACTGGCAGCCCTCGCCCCGCTCCAAGCAGCTGCAATAAATGCTCCACGAGCTCCATCCACTAGCCGATGCAGGTGCTACCGATGTGGAGGAACGGGACATACGCGACGGGACTGTCCCGCCGTCAGTGTTTGGTGTAGCCGTTGCCGCCTGGACACCCACAATACCGGAGTCTGCAGACGCCGCTCGGGAAACGGCAGAGCCAGCGCGCCCGCCAGCCGCCGCGCCCAGACACAAATAGCAGCTGTCACAACTTCGACTCAACCTGCCCCCAGCCCGCAACTGCCGGGAGCCTTGGACTAGATCTCGAAGCAGCAGCAGCCGTGACGTTGATGACTACCCACCCGGAGAAGGTTCCAACTGGGGTAAAAGGACCACTCATTATTGATGGATTACCTATGGGAGCTCTGCTTTTAGGCCGTTCCTCGGCTACGATGATGGGATTATTTGTTTTACCTGGAGTAATAGATGCTGATTACACGGGAGAGATTTCTATTATGGTGCATACTCTTTTTCCACCGATAAGGATCGAAAAGGGACAGAGGATAGCTCAATTAATTCCTTTGCAGCAGTTGGCTAAGACTGTACCCCCTCGTCAGGCACAGTCCAGAGGAGAACATGGATTCGGATCCACGGGGGGCCTTGCCCTTTTGACAATGAACTTAAATGAACGGCCAAAGCGCACTGTCATTTTGGACTATCAGGGCGAAAGGCGAACCTTGGAAGGACTGTTAGACACTGGCGCAGACTCCAGCATTGTGAGTCCGGATTTTTGGCCCCACGCTTGGCCATTGCAGTCAACTACTATGCCAGTAACCGGAGTTGGAGGCCTGACATTTGCAAGGAAGACACCCATGTTAACTGTGACTATTGAGGATAAAGCTGTACGGGGTGTTTTGTCAGTTGTACCTTTGCCTCCTACTGTGCAGTGTCTAATCGGTCGGGACATTTTGGCTCAGATGGGTGTGGTTTTGACAAATGAGCACCCTTTAGGCTAAGGGCCATTGCATGGACTTTCCCAATCCCATTGACCTGGACCACGAACACACCGGTATGGGTTAAGCAGTGGCCTTTAAAAAGGGAAAGTCTCGAGCAGGTTCACATGCTGGTATACGAACAATATACACATGGACATTTACAGCTGTCAACAAGTCCATGGAACACGCCGATCTTTGTGATTAAGAAGAAGTCGGGAAAGTATCGCTTGATACATGATTTGCGAGCTGTGAATGAACAGATGGAGCCAATGGGGGCCCTACAACCTGGTTTACCTAACCCGGCTATGCTACCAAGGGACTGGCCACTTCTGATTATTGATCTGAAGGACTGCTTTTTTACTATTGCTCTGCATCCTCGAGATACTCGGAGGTTTGCATTCACTTTGCCGTCTTTAAACAGAGCGGAGCCGGACAAGAGATTCGAATGGGTTTCTCTTCCCCAGGGAATGCGGAACAGCGCCACCTTGTGTCAACTTTATGTCGCTGCAGCTCTACAGCCCTTGCGACATGCCTGGCCTGACACAATTATTTATCATTATATGGATGACATTCTATTTGCACAACCAGAACCTTTTGCGCGTCAACAAATTCAGGCAATACATGATGCTCTGAAGCTCCATGGACTGGCTGTAGCTCCTGAAAAAATTCAGTTGTCTGCACCGTGGAAATATTTGGGGTGGACACTTACTGATCAAATTGTTACCCCTCAGAAATTGAAATTAAACATCAAATTGCATACATTGCATGATGTTCAGAAGTTACTGGGGGATCTACAGTGGCTACGCCCCATTGTGGGTATCCCTAATGACCTCTTGGACGAGCTTCGACCTTTACTGAAGGGGACTGATCCGGCACAGCCTGTTCGTATAGCCCCTGAACAGGCTGAGACACTGCAGCGGATATTGGACTGTGTTACGCAAGGCAGTGTTCGGAGACGTGATCTCGACCTTCCTATACAGCTGACAGTTTGGTGTGGACAAAAATTTTTACTGGGTGCACTTACTCAGCACAACAGAAAAACGGGGGAGACATGGGCCTTGGAATGGATATCTCCTCCACTTCAACAACAGAAAACCCTTCTTCAGAAAATTGAAAGTCTAGCTGATCTCCTTAAAAAGGGTCGTGAACGGACAATACAGATTATGGGAAAGGAACCTGATCAGATACAGATACCAATGAAAAAGGATACATTGACATGGTATCTGGCAAACAGTATGGAGTTACAAGAGGCTCTGTTGGGAGCCGGTAGTGTGACTGCCACTGATGATATTCCCAATGTACCATTGAATTGGGTAGGACAATGGGGTTGGATTCAATGCCCAAAAAGATCACTGAAGCCCTTGGCGGATGCTACAACTGCCTACACTGATGCAGGAAGAAAATCTAAAACTGCTGCAGTGACCTGGCGAGAAAAGGGACAATGGCATCATCACATACTCCGAGCTACTGAGGTGGACACTTTACAAACGATGGAGCTTTTGGCTGTTGTATGGGCTATGATGCATTTCTCTGGACCTCTTAACATTGTAACAGATTCTTTGTATGTTGCAGGGGTGTGTGAGAGAATAGAGGATGCCTCCATAAAAGAGGTTCAAAACAGGAGGTTACACGAGCTGTTTATGCAACTGCAGAGAGCAATTAGGCTAAGAAAGCATTCCTTTTGTGTTATCCATATCAGAAGTCACAAATGGAATATTGGCCTGGGAGAAGGTAACATGCGAGCAGATAAGTTAGTCTCAGTCACACAAGCAACTCCGATTCCCAAACAGACCATAGCCAGAGAGGCACACTCCATGTTCCATCAGAATGCAAAAGGCCTTCATAGAGAATTTCAAATATCTATGGAGGAGGCACGGGCAATAGTCAAAGCCTGTCCTATATGCAGTCATCACAATGGAGGCTGTGGTTTAGGTCTGGGAGTTAACCCAAGAGGGCTGAGCACAAATGAGACCTGGCAAATGGATGTCACACATGTGGCAGAGTTTGGGAGGTTGAAGTATGTACATGTTACCATAGACACTTACAGTCACTTTATATGGGCCACAGCGCAGACTGGTGAGAAAGCAGGGCAGGTAGAGAGACATCTCAGCAGTTGTTTTGCAGTAATGGGAGTACCACAGCGTATCAAGACAGACAATGGGCCTGCTTACAGTAGCAAAAGAATAAAGCAATTTCTGCAAATGTGGGGAATAGAGCACATAACCGGCATCCCCAATTCTCCTACAGGACAAGCGATTGTTGAGAGAGCAAATGGTACCTTAAAAAGATATCTGAGTAAATATAAGGATACCAGAGAGCCACAAGAGAGATTGTTAAAGTGCTTGTTTGTTTTGAACCACCTGTGTGTTTTTGGGGAAAACAAGGTTCCTGCTGTGATTCGTCACTATGTACGTGAAGCAGATGGTGTAAAGAAAGATGTGTGGGTGAGATACAGGGATCCCAAGTCAGGACAGTGGCAAAGTCCTGCTAAGGTGTTATATTGGGGCCGCGGATATCTTTGTGTTTCTACTCCTACAGGACCTTTGTGGGTACCTGCTAAATGGACCCGAGCAGCTGTGCTTGATGGAACAGCTCGACCGGCTGAGCGAAGAGGATCGTCAGCGGGTGGGGACGAAGCTGCTGATCATCCTTCGACCGATACTTCTCAAACTGAAAGGACACTGTGATGCTGCCATCGATCGAGCAATTGATCGGTGCAAGTCTCTTGATAACATATTAAGTTTGTATTCGATGCTTACTGAGTTGGAATTTAAGGGGCCTAGAAATTTAGCTTGTATTAAGTGTCAAGATAGACGCTGTACTGCATGGGTGCTGCTTTTCTGTGGAGGTTGTCAGGAGACTAAGTGGGTACACCAAACTCGTTTACCTGAGTTGTGGTGTGAACACTGTAAGTTCTATTGGCGGTTTAACTCTTGGCAGAGGGATCTTACATCATTCACAGGGCTGCCCGGTTTCCAGGGGTTACAATTGTATGAGTCCCCAGAACAGAAGATCCTTGCATGGTTTAGGTGGGAAATACAACATTTAGTCAGACGTATTCTGGGGATATCCCGGTCCTGTATCTTGCAGACTAAGTGTGGTAGAAATATTCCTCTGGCACAAGCAAACGTGATAGGTCCTATTTTGGTGGGTCAGGATCCCAATCAAGTGTGGGACGATTGTCTGAGAAGCTTAAAGGGGCTGAAGCTAAGGAGAAAGAGACGTTCTTAAGAGTTTATGACAGGCTTGATGGCCGAGTGGCCCAAAAGGGTGCCTGAGGAAATCAGGATGGGATGGAGACTTTATGTTGTCGCTTTATTAATTTTTGCTTCCTTTGGGGACGGTGTAGACCATCCAGCATGGGCCCCACCTCAGCCCAAAACTAACATATGGGTCACCCTGGCAAACCTAACTAAACAGGAGACTATTTGCCTGTCGTTGTCTTCCCCTGGCAATCCTTTCACAACTTGCTTGGTTGGATTGCCAGCAGATCCCTGGCCGTGCCCTTTACATGTGCCAACTTGTAAGGTCAGCAATGCTAGGGTGAGTGTGGACAATTGGGACCAATGGATTTCCCGCTTTCCTCTAGCACCACAGGAACCCCAAGAGTTAGAATTGTTAGGGTCAGTGATGGCAGATGCATGCATTCACTTTAACCATAGAAGCCAGCTGTCAATCAAGAACCACTCTAATGTTGTAACTTCCAGCATGGCTGTCTACCGAAATGCATCGGCCTGGTGCAGTTATACAACAAAGAGAGTGTCAGTCTCATCAAATGACCCTATTCAATTGCCAGCAGGATATTTCCTGATATGTGGAGACCGTGCTTGGGCCGGTATCCCATCAATGCTGCACGGGGGACCATGTACACTTGGACGGCTGTCTCTACTTACACCTAACATGTCCATGATACTGAACATGAGCCGTCGCTATCGTAGAAGCAAGCGAATGGCTCATGCTTTTGCAGCCGACTGCCGGAATGATGTAAAGTTTTGGTCCCCAGCGGCCATAGTTGCAGCATCTTTCTTAACTCCAGGGGTATCAGCAGCAGGTGCTCATGCTATTTTAAATAAGTTAGGATGTTGGCTTGCTAAACAAACAAATGCAACTTCTTTAGCAATTTCTAGTCTTTTGCTTGATGTAGATTCTATTCGCCATGCAACGCTTCAAAATAGAGCTGCAATTGATTTTCTCTTACTTGCACAAGGCCATGGTTGTGATGAATTTGAGGGCATGTGTTGCATGAATCTCTCTGATCATGCACGATCTGTACACTCACAGCTCTCTGAGTTACGGAGGTTAACTGGGAACTTACAGGTGGAATCAGGCCTTGGTATTGATGGATGGCTCAAATCTTTAAACTTAGGATCATGGTTACGTTCACTTATTAAGGTTAGCATTGTAGTAGCTATTGTAGTTTTGCTGTTAGTATTAGTTTTGCCTTGTTTTTGTATATGCTTGCAGAATATGGTGAGAAAGATGATAACTACTGCATTTAATCAAACTATGCTTGTTCAACAGAAAAACAGGGGAGATGTAGAGAGCTTTTTGGATAATTGGTTAGCTGAGAAAAGACATTCCGATGTGATACCAATAGATAAGGGTAAGAGAAACAAGCTGAGAACTGAGCAACCGATGCCCAATTACTGATGAAGGTCACAGTGACCTTCTCTAAAACGGGAAGACGGAGGAGAAAATTGCTTGCCAAAAAATGTAGTTATCCCAAGGTAGAGAAATTAGAAGAATGTATACATAGAAGCAAAATAATTGTTAAGAGATAGAAGTAGGTGTGTTTGATTATAGTGTGCTTTAACCAATAATGAGCTTAGATTTTGCAATATGCATAAGCTTCATTAACACTATTATAAAAATGTGTAAGCTTTCAATAAACTTCGAGATTTGCTATTCATCGCATATGGTGTGTTGCATCTCTCCCGCCGTTACGACATCCATCCTCAGCTTCTTCCCTGGGGGAGGAAGGACAAGGAGAGGATGGGATTTGCCTCAGTGCCAGAGGGAAGGGGAAGGAGATCCCCCCAGTGCATCCCTGGCAGGACGGGGTTGGCAGCAGGGTTGTCCTGGAGCCGGGGGCTGTGCTGGGCTGGGAGATGGAGCAGGAGAGAGGGGGAAAGGGGCACTGACTTCCTCCTCACCTGCCTGGGTCTCCCAGGGCTCCTTCCTCTTCCTCGCAGCCTCCTCCTCCATCCAGTCAAGGTTTGGGAATAGGAAATCCTTTTCTGGGAACCAAACAAAGGGTGCACATATCGTCTTTTTACAGGATTTAAGGGAAACCTGGGGGAGAGTCTAAATCAGAATTAGAGTTTAATAAGAAAATGAAGATCAAGGCAATGATACAGAAACACTGCCCTAAACTGACAGAGTCAGGATATAACCTGACACCCTGTTGCTGGTCAGGGTGGTGGCTGCAGTCCCATTAAATGGTGGCTGCAGTCCTGTTGGAGTGATGAACGTGATTCTGTCCAAGCAGTGATCCTGTAGAAGGGTCTGGTCTTCCTCTGAAGGTCCAGTGGTGGTTCTGGAGCTCTTGTCCTCTGGGAATCCAGTAGGCAAGCTGCTCCTGGTGTTGCAAGGCTCACCTTATATGCAGGTAGGAATGCTTGGATCCTCCCCCTGGGCGGAGCATCCCACAATGGGAGGATGGAATTTGATCAGTCCTGCAGTGACACTCAATGGCCCATTCCCAGAAGATCTCTCCCCTGGAGGGCGTTATCAGGGCTGAGTCATGGAAGAGATCAAGAACACTGCCCCCCCCACCTGTTTATAGCAGTTGATGAAGATGGGCATTGAAAACATGCATTTGGTTCCATCTTACATTGCAGCCTGAAACAGTGGGGGAATCCCTGCTCGGGGGGTGAACACCACCCCCCTTACCCAAACTGGCTCAGGTGTAAAACCCCCACCCTGGGAAGGCAACACACACAGGGGACAAAGTCACACTTGCCCTGCCCCAGGGCAAATGGCATCTCTCTAATATTTTCTTAACCAGATTGCAAAATTATTTTGGCACAGTGAGTTCAGGGCACTGTTCTTTGACCCCAGTTGCCTTTGACAACAGCATGGTTCCTTCCTCTGAGGAGGTTGTGGGTCCCTCTGAAGGAACTCTTGGAAACTTGGATGCAGCTTCGTCTGAGCGACCTATGGGAGAACTGATGAGGAAAATGGCTCTTGTGGGACTGGAGTGTAAAAAAAATATTTTGTTGTCCCTCCTTGAAAAGTTTGTTAAAATCACTGGAGGAAAGGGAGCAAACGTTACCAGCGACACTGACAAAGTTCATTCACCCCAAGTTGAGGAACACAAGGCTGCTAAAAGTCCCACAAGAAGCCCAGCTCAAGTAGCTAAATTCCCAAATAACTACTGAATTCCCAGGCTTGGGTTTTTTCCGAATGTGAGAATCATTATTCTCTTCATCCCTGTCACCTTTGTGACAGCTACACAGAGCTTCCCCTTCCTTTTGATAATATCTGTATGGGGCCAAATTTGCACTTTTCTTTTATCAGAAACTGCCAGCAACTGAGCTGGAGCTGTGCAGGGACTTATGAATCTGGGAATTGCCACAGAATTGCTTCTATTGTCAGTTAGTTTATTCATGTTTGGGATTTGTTTGTGTTTTCATCACATGTGACTTGTGGGAAAATTAAATATTCATCAAAGTGATTTATGCAGTGCTAAGTTTGATTTCTGCCAAGTTTGTTTTGTCCAGTGTCCAGGGAATGCTCAAGGGGTCTCTGAGCCTCTCACACTGGGAGATGTTTGGGAGGGGTTTGGGGGGGTTGTCCCTGTCCCTGTCACCTCAGGCCATTCCCCAGGGGTTTCCCTGTCCCTGTCACCCCAGGCCATTCCCCAGGGGTGTCCTTGTCCCTGTCACCCCAGGCCATTCCCCAGGGTGTCCCTGTCCCTGTCACCCCAGGCCATTCCCCAGGGGTCTCCATCATTCTCACCCAGGGAATGCCTGGGGGGTCTCCCTCCCTCTCTCCCCTGTGCCAGGGGGTGCTCGGGGCAGTCTCTGTCCCTCTCAGCCCAGGGCATGCTCGGGGCTCTCTGTCCCCTGGCCCTGGGGGATGCTCGGGGGGTCTCCATCCCTCTGGCCTCAGGCAATGCCTGTGCAGGGCTGGGCACCAGGGGCTCTGTGTCCCTCTCACCGCTGAGGCTGCTCGGGGCTGGGGGGGCTCTGCCACCTTCTCACCCCTGGGGAGGCCAGGGGGGTCTCTGTCCCTCTCAGCCCTGCTGGGACCCCACCCAAACATCATCGGGGTCACAGGGACAGAGACACCCCCAAAGCCCCAGAAGGGCTGAACCTGGGATTTGGTTTGGGGCTGAGGATTTAGGAAGGGGCTGGAATTGGGGCTGGGCTTGGAGTTGGGGCTGAGATTTGGATTAGAGCTGGGATTGGGGTTAAGGCTAGACATGGGATTGGCTTTAGGGCTGGGGTTGGGATCAGGTCTGGGGCTAGACGAGTCTGGCACTGGGATGGGATTAAATACAGAACTGTGAGTGTGTCTTAATGTGGAGTGAGACTGAAACCAGGATCAGGGTCAGGTTTGGGACTGAGCTCACTCAGAGCGAGAAAGGGGGGATGTCAGTGTGGGAAGGTTTGGGGAAAATCCTGTTTTGGGGAAAAACAAGGTGTGAATGCCTTGGGTTGGGGATTCCTCCCACCCAAGTCCATTTCTAGAAGTCACCTGATGTCCAAAAATCAAGAGTGCATAAAAAAGCACCACCAGGAGTGTCCCATTTCCAGTCTCATCCCTCTGGGGTTCTGGTGGTCCCCCATCTCAGGGCTGCTGGGGATCCCATGAGTCCTGGGGATCCCCCCCTCTCCAGAATCCTGCTTAGGGATGCTGCGGGGTTTAGGGGTCCCGCTCTCCAGCCCCCTCAATCCAGTCACTTGGGGCTCCCCCCACTCCCCACCACCCTACCCTGATTTAGGGCAAATTTGGGAGAATATCCCCAAAAGGGGTTTCCTCTAGACAGGAGATTCAAGCAGATTCTTCCACAGCTGATTCAGTAAAATATTTCCTTGGAGAAAATTGTAAAAACTCTGTTTATTTAGCAGGCAAAGCATTCACCAGCAAAACAAATGAACAATATTAAACAATAAAAACTCTTGCTGCTCCAAAAGAGATGACAAACTCACAGTTCTTCCGTGCACTGTAGCTGGGCTCACTCAGTCTCTTATCAGTCTCTTACCAGTCTCTTATCAGTCCCTCCAGTGCTGGAAATGCCATGGCCCAGGCCCCGCCAGGTGGGCCACAGGTGGGAGCTGCCGGTGGTGTTCTGGGTGTTCAGCCCAAAGCAAGTTTAAACAGCTCCAAAGAAAAAGAAAAATCACAGTCCAGGGAACTTCTCTGTCTCAGAGAGCTAAAAACTAACTAAAAGCAAAGGAGAGCTCTGTCCCGCCCTCTGTCCATCCAGGAGCCGGAATGTGGAGGAGTGAGTGCAGTGTCTGAAAACAAACTGCAGCTTCTTCCTCCTCCCCTTGGCTCTCAGAACCAGCCTTAAAGGTGCAGAACTCATTTCTGGGCTAAAGGGACCGATGGGGCACGAGCATCATGAAGTCACCCCAGGACGCGCCCCTGTCAGGGTCAGGGGGTCCCGTCCCCGCCTCATCTCCGGGCTGCCGGGGGTGCCCCAGCTCCGCTATCGCCCCTTCCCCTCTCCCCGCCCCGGGGGTCCCCCGTTCCACAGCCCCGGCTCTCACGGGGATCCCCAAAACCAATGTCCCGCCCCGTCGGTACCGGGCCATCCCCACGTGGACCCCCGGGACCCTCCCGAGGGGTGATCGCGGCTCCTCTGCCCCCGAAAAAGCTCCTCTTAGGGAGCCCGGAGATACCCGGGGCTCGAGTCCGGGATCTGCCGGCTCCGAACACTCTCCAAAAAAATCCTCCCGGACACCCCTGGCTGGAGTTATTTGGGAATTTAGCTACTTGAGCTGGGCTTCTTGAGGGACTTTCAGCAGCTTTATGTTCCTCACCTTGGAGTAAATGAACTTTATCAGTCACTCTGATATCATTTGGTCCCTCTCCTCATGTGATTTTAACAAACTTTTCAAGGAAGGACAACAAAATATTTTCTTTTTCACTGGCCACCCACGACAGCCATTTTCCTCATCATTTCTCCCATAAGTTCCCCAGGAGGAAGGAGGGACTGTGTCCAAGTTTCCAAGAGTTCTTCCAGAAAAAAACACAACCTCCTCAGAGGGAACCAGGCTGTTGTCAAATGCACGTGGGGTCAGACAACAGTTCCCTGAACTCACGGTGACAAAATAATGTCGCAGTCTGGTTACGCGAATTGTTAGAGAGATGCCTCTGCCCCAGTTAAGGTGCTAACAAGACCAAATCCAAAGTGGATTTTATTGAACAGTAAATGTGATGTAGAGAGAGAGATGGAAAGAAAGAGAAAAGGGGGGACAGCCACAGAGTGACAGGGACAGAGACCTCCCCTGGGGCAGGGCAAGTGTGACATTGTCCCCTGTGTGTGTGGCCTTCCCGGGGTGGGGGTTTTACACCTGAGCCAGTTTGGGTAAGGGGGGTGGTGTTCTCCCCCTGAGCAGGGATTCCCCCACTGTTTCAGGCTGCAATGTAAGATGGAACCAAATGCATGTTTTCAATGCCCATCTTCATCAACTGCTCTAAACAGGTGGGGCAGTGTTCTTGATCTCTTCCATGACTCAGCCCTGATAACGCCCTCCAGGGGAGATATCTTCTGGGAATGGGCCATTGAGTGTCACTGCAGGACTGATCAAATTCCATCCTCCCATTGTGGGATGCTCCGCCCAGGGGGAGGATCCAAGCATTCCTACCTGGATATAAGCTGAGCCTTGCAACACCAGGAGCAGCTTGCCTACTGGATTCCCAGAGGACAAGAGCTCCAGAACCACCACTGGACCTTCAGAGGAAGACCAGACCCTTCTACAGGATCACTGCTTGGACAGAATCACGTTCATCCCTGCAACAGGACTTCAGCCACCATTTAATGGGACTGCTGCCACCAGCCTGACCAGGAGGGTGTCAGGTTATATCCTGACTCTGTCAGTTTAAGGTAGTGTTTCTGTATGTGGTGGTTTGACAGGAAATGTGTTTTTTGGGATGCTGTGTTTTTGGCCAATGGATATTCAGACTTTAATATTGGCATTTAACCTGGCCATTGGGACATGGACACGCCTCTGAGAACACGGGGTTAAAAGCAGGGCTCTCCCCTGGGAGGGCCCTCTTGGTTTTCCGGCGGGAAAGAGTTCGGGTCTCTCCCCCGGCCCAGCTGCTGGCTGGGCAGGGGGAGGGGAAAAGCCATGTGGCCGGGAGAGGTAGGCCTGAGCCCCGGGGTGGAAGGGTGGAAGAGAGAAAGAGAGAGAGAGACACCGGGAGCCATCGGGCAGCCCCCCCCTGAGAGACAGAGAGAGAGAGAGAAAAAGCCGCTGCCTGAGACTGTGACCTTGAAGCTTGATAAACATGGGCCTGTGCCGGCAGCACGGCTGGGACGGAGAAGAAGGGGGGGGTTCAGCCGGCCGCTTGTAGGAGCTTTTAACCCCTTTTTGGAAAATGAGAACTTTACAGAACATTGACCTTTCCTAGAAGATAGAATGGAAGATGAAAAAGGAAATGGGCCAGTGTGAGAGAGGTCTGGGCGAGTGAGAGATAGTAGAAGAATAGAGAAGAATCCTAGTGGGAAGAGATGATGGAGTGGCTTTTGCTGGACTCTTTTTGTATAGCCATGGACAGACCCATGTTCTTTGTGATACAGAGACTGCATTCTAGGGGGAGGCAATGGCCTCAGAACCAAGAGGGTTCAGTGTTGATGCCCCTCGGCCCCAGGGGGTGAAAAAAAATATGGGGGGGACAGGTGTCCCAAAGGAGAGATTGTGGGGACAGGTGTCCCAAAGGAGAGACTGTGCCTTTTTTGGATCGGGACAGAGCATCCTTAAAAGACAACCCTAGAAGCAGTTCTGGTCCGTGTTCAGTGGTGAGAGCACTGGACATGAAAAGGAAGAAGTCACGATGGCAGATGTACTCCGGGCGGTGCCACAAGTGACACAGGAACACATGAGGCTTCGATTGTGTTTCCAGGGGAAGCCCATGGCACAAGAAGGACTCCTCTCCTCTTGATGAACTGAGGATTGATTGTTTGAAGGGTGGTGCTGGACCAAGAGTTGGTGATTTGAGGAATAGATGTATTGTGTTGGAAATTTGGTGGGGGGAGGAGGAAATGCATTTGTGAGGTTTTCATTTTCCCTATGTGTGTGTTTTATTTTATCTGTAGTTGTAGAGTAGTTAATAAAGTTCTGGTTCTTTTTTCCCTAAGTAGGAGCCTGCTTTGCTTATTCCTGGTCACATCTCACAGCAGAAACCAGGGAGAAGGTATTTTCATGGGGGCACTGGCATTGTGCCAGTGTCAAACCATGACACTGTATCATTGCCTTGATCTTCATTTTCTTATAAAATTGTAATTCTGGCTTAGATTCTCCCCCAGGTTTGCCTTCAAACCAGAAAAGACGACAATGTCCGCACCCTTTGTTTGGTTCCCAGAACAGGATTTCCATTCCCAAGTCTTGACTGGATGGAGGAGGAGGCTGCAAGGACGAGGAAGTGTAGAGAGCTTTTTGGATAATTGGTTAGCTGAGAAAGGATATTTCGATGTGATACCGATGGATAAGGATAGGGGAAACAAGCTGGGGATTATGTAACCGGTGTCCAATCACTGACAAAGGTCATAGTGACCTTCGCTGAAACGGGAAGACGGGGGAGAAAATCGCTTGCCAGAAAATGTAGCTATCTTAGGTAGAGAAGCTAGAAGAATTCAAACATAGAAACAAAATAATCATTAGAGCATAGAAGTAGGTGTGGTTGATCTAAGTGTGCTTTAACCAATAATGAGCTCAGCTTTTGCAATATGTATAAGCTTCATTAACACCAATATAAATATGTGTGAGTTTTCAATATACTGGGGGATTTGCCATCCACGCATATTGTGTGCTGCAATTCCTCCGCCGTTCACGACAAGGAAGGAGCCCTGGGACACCCAGGCAGGTGAGGAGGAAGTCAGTGCCCCTTTCCCCCTCTCTCCTGCTCCATCTCCCAGCCCAGCACAGACCCCGGCTGCAGGACAACCCTGCTGCCAACCCCGTCCTGCCGGGGATGCTCTGGGGGGATCTCCTTCCCCTTCCCTGTTGCACGGAGGCAAATCCCATCCTCTCCTTGTCCTTCCTCCCCCAGGGAAGCAGCTGAGGATGGAGACCAGGGAGGACAAATCTCTGTAGCAGAACCTCGTGGAAGAGGGAATTTTGAACAGCTCTATGGAACAGGAATCCAACCTAGAGGAAAAGCCCTGGAGACGCCACAGGAGGAGGGGCTGCAAACCCAGCCCAGGGCACTCCAAGGAGGAAAGACCCACCCTGAGCCAGGAAGGTGGACAGAGCTTCAGCCAGAGCTCGGAGCTGGTGGTCCATGAGCAGCTTCATGATGGGGAGAAGCCCCACAAGTGCTTGGAGTGTGGGAAGAGCTTCAGGCAGAGCAGCACCCTGATCAGCCACCAGATGATCCACACTGGGGAATGGCCCTATGAGTGTGGGGAGTGTGGGAAGGGCTTCAGCTGCAGCTCTGCCCTCGTCATCCACCAACGCATCCACACTGGGGAGAGGCCCTACGAGTGTCCCCAGTGTCAGAAGAGGTTTCAGACCAGCTCCAGTCTCCTCTGCCACCAGCAGATTCACACCAAGGAGAGGCCCTTCCGCTGCCCTGACTGTGGGAGGGGCTTCAAGCGCAACTCCCACCTCATCAGGCACCAGCGCATCCACACCGGGGAGAGGCCCTACAAGTGTGGGGAATGTGGGATGAGCTTCAGCCAGAACTCTAACCTGATCTCCCACCACAAGACCCACACCAGGGAACGACCCTATGAATGTGGGGAATGTGGGAAGAGCTTTAGGCAGAAGTCTCTCTTGATCTGCCACCAGAGGATCCACACTGGGGAAAGGCCATACAACTGCGGGGAATGTGGAATGACCTTTAGTAGGAAGACCCAAATGATCATCCACCAAATGATCCACACAGGGGAGAGGCCCTACCAGTGCCCCGAGTGTGGGAAGAGGTTTCACACCAGCTCTCAGCTCCTCCAGCACCAGCGCATTCACACGGATGAGAGGCCCTTCCTCTGCCCCGACTGCGGGAAGGGCTTCAAGCACAGCTCCACCCTCGTCACCCACCGGCGCATCCACACTGGGGAGAGGCCCTACGAGTGTCCCCAGTGTGGGAAGAGCTTCACCAGCAGCTCTCACTTGAGCAGACACCAACGGAGGCACCAGTAAAAGAAGCCCTGCACATGCCCCAACTGCAGGAACAGCTTCATGCACTGCTCCAGCTTTATCCCCCATTGGAGACCCCACGTTGGTCAGAGCCCTGGTGATCCATGTTCCCCATGATCCATGCTGGGAAGACACCTGTACCTTTTCCTGCCCTTTGCCAATGACATGATGTGGGATTGGAGAACATGAGGGTCTGGCCATGGCCCTGTCATTACATTCACTCCCACCTCAGGTCATTGCCAGGGGCAGGAAAGGGACTCTCTCTCTCTCTCCCTGAGGAGAAGGGTGTCCTTTCCAGACAGGAGGAAATACATTGCCAGGAAGAACTAGTTGTTGATATTGTAGTTTTCTCTGTAAATAGTTTTACTTATCCCTTCTGTTATCAATATTGTTAATGTTTCTGTTTGTTCTTTATCTCATTGCTGTTCCAAATAAATTGTTCTTATCCCAGCCCGGGATCTTTGCCTTTTGTGCTTTCCATGGGAGGCGGGAGGGCAGCGAGGGCAGCGCAGTTTTAGCAGGAGCAGGAAATTGGGGAATCCCATTCCTGAAGCCCGGCCCGTGGAAACCGAGCATCCCAGCTGGTGCCAGCCCTGGTGTCCGAGGCAATCCCCCCTGGCATGGGGTCTCCATGGAGATGCCAAGGGACTGAGCATAGGAACAGGGGGCTGGTGATGGTTGCCATGGAAACTGACTATAGCAACAGTGGACTGGTGATGGTTGCCTGCTAAGGATCAGATTTGTCACAGGCCCTCAGAAGGGTTCCATGGGGACATTCCAAGAATCTCCAGGCTGTTCCAGAGCTGGAATGTCACAGGCAGAGACAGGGGCTCCATGGAGACCTCCCAGGGCTTTCTGGGGATGGTAAAGAGCCCTGGGGTCAGAGGCAGTCACAGCCATTCCATGGTGACATCCCAGGAGTCCCCAGGCTGCCAAAGAGCTGGGATGTCCCAGACACTCACGGGGGCTCCTGTCATGACCACAGTGGGAGCTTCAGGCAACATTTATTAGAGAAGCTCCTGTTGGGTCACGAGGTGCAGAAACGATCCCCAATGCTCCCCATAGATCCCCAAATGTCACTGTTGAATCAGTGTTCCATGGTTTCTTTCCAATGGAAAACACCCATCCTTATCCTCCAGGTGTCCATGTCTGAAATTGGGATTCCACCTCCAAAATTCTGTATATCCAAAGGTTACTCCCAGGCACAATCTGCCAGTACCATCAAGCCTGGCTGGCCTTGACCTCTGGTGGCTGCCCCTGCAACACTGGGGCTGGGTTCTTCCCTTCCCATGGAGATCACTGGGACACTGTGAGGACCCCATGGAACCGAGGGAACATGGAACTGGCCTGGCTGGCTTGGCCTCCCAGGGCCACCTGACAGCTCTGGCTGATGTTGTGATGTCAAGGAATGCCTCTCATCAGCTCCTGGAACACTGGGGCTCCGTGCTTTCCTTGCTATAGAAAAGAACCCTCCCTCTTTGTAAATGTCCATTGCCAAAATTGGTATTCTCTCTAAAAATTTTCCTATATGCAAGGGTTTCTCTCAGAAAAAAACCTGCCACTTCTGGCTGGCCTTGTCCTCTGGTGGTCACTCTCTTCTGCCTGGCAAACACTGGGGCTCTGTTCCTTCCTTCCTACAGAAAAGAACCAACCTTCATGTCCATGGTCCATGGCCAAAATTAGAATTTGGCCTCCCAAATTCCATATATCCAAAGATTGCTCCCAGACAACAGTAGCAAGGACAGACATGTCAGGCTGGCCATGTCTTCTGGTGATTTTCTTAGACTCTGAGTTGAATGCTTTCAGTTGAAAAAACCTTGGAAAGGGCCCAGAGATCTCCCAAGAAGTGTTTTTGAGGACTTGGGCACATGACTACTACATATGGACAAAGGAGCTCTGTGCTCTGGGCTGTTGTGGTGGTTTTGCATCACGGAAGTGATGTTCTTAGAGAAGCTGCTAGCAGTTTCCTCCATGTCTGACAAAAAACCAATCAGTAATTAGCTTTGAGAATTGACAATCTGTTAAACCACTAAGGAAACTGTACTCGCCTCTGTGAAGACACATGTTAAAGATGGGAAAGCCTGGGAGGGTCTCTTTCCCTTCTGGCTGGCACAGAGGTAACAAGGCTGACCCGGCCCCGTCTCAGCCAGGCCGGGCCGGGCGGCTCCTGCCGTGGGGCCGGGCCCCTTCCCAGGGACCCCGCCAGGCCCCATCGGCTGCCGGGCAGGGCAGGGGAGGCCGCGGGGCCGAGGCCGGGCCGGGCCATGGCTGCAGTTGGGAACATCTGGGCCCTGCTGAGCCCTGCCCCGCTGCCAGCCCGGGCCCAGCCAGGATCCGCTGGGCCCCAGGAGCAGCCCCGGGCCGGGCCGGCTCGGCCAAGATTCTGCCACCCTTGGGCTTCAGCCGCAAGCCCCGGGCAGGGGCAGGAGAAGCCATCGGCCCCGGCCGTGCTGCTGCTGTGCTCTGGCCTGGCTGCTGAGATCCTGGCCCTGCCCCAGCGCGGCCCATCCTGACACAGCCCCAGCGCAGCCGCTCCAGAAACCTCCATCGTAAAACAGCTCCGGCCGCAAGCACCGAGCCCGGCCGGGGGCACGGAACCATCTGCAGGCCCCGGGTGAGATATGAACTCTTTCAGTGCTTCCATCCTCCCTCCAGTGAGAGAAAAGGACAAAGTGCAGGCACACAGAGGAGCAACATGAAGACACCGAGGTCACTGAAGGGGAAGTTGAGCCCCAGATGGGAGGGATGAGGAGATGCCTTGATCTTGGGGCTGAAACCCTCCTGTAAAGCTTTGGGTAAGGATGTAATTAATATATCAGACTCTCTTTTTCCCTATAACTAATTGAAAATATGGGAGATGACCTGTTCAGCAAAGGCCTCCATGGTAAAGTAAGCAAATGTTGAAATAGCTGTGATCCCATGAGAAGTTTAAACAGAGAAAGAGAGAAGAGTAATGAGATCCTGTGCTATCAGGGAGAGAAGAAGAAGAAGATCTCTGTTGTCAGAGATGAAGATGATTTCAGAAATAGATGAAGAGAATCTTTGCTCTTGAACAGCTCATCTTTAAACTCATACCCCATACATTGACATGGCCCATAAAAACAGCTGTGGGAAAAGCTATGAAAAATGGGAGGCACTTCACGATTGCAGATTTTCTGGGCAGCTGCTCTTCGTGGGAATTGAGAGCCATGGGAGAACTGTTTTCTTATGGAGAAGTCTCCATAGCATGAAAGAGAGACTCCTCTCCCTAAGAGAACTGAAGAAAGACTGTTCTAGATGGTGTAAACTGACTGAAACTTTCAGGTTTTGTCTCCTTGAACTGTCAGTAAGAAAGAAAAGGTTGTAGGGAGAGGAGAAGTGTTCAGATTCTTATTACTCTTTCTTCTATTTACTGGTAATAAACTTTTCTATATACCCTTTTAAAATTTTGAGCCTACTTTGCCTTTCTCCTAATCCCATCTCACAGCAGGAAATGAGTAAATATATTCCAGTGAGTGCAATGGTAATTAGCCAACATTGATCCCACTGCACTAAGAGATGCATTGGCTGAGAAGTCTCATATTAGCAAACCAAAATCACTACAGATACAGCCCTGATAAACTGCATAAGAGCAGAGGGAAATGAAGGCAGAGCCATGGTTTGTCAGGACTTGCTGCATCCTAATGAGCCCTGTGGTGCATTTGGAGCTGAGCCCTTGAACCTCAGGGCCTGAGAGGAGATTGCACAAACCTTTCCAGAAGTCAAAGTCAGAAGAAACACCCAAAGTGTCTCAAAGCATGAATGGGTCTCAGTGAGGTCCATGCCCAAAACAGGCTCCTCATGGACTCCTTGGAGGAGAGAATTGGAGGCCAGGATTGACCAAAAACATCTCAGAGTCTCAATGTGGAAAGGAAATTCCAAACTACCTTAAAAAATTTGAGAATCTCAAAGCATTACTGAGCACGACTGCGTGTCAGTACAAAGCTCTCAAGGGACTCATTAAAGCAGATAATTGGGGCCATGATTGCACAAACCTCTCACAGAGTCTCTATCAAAAGGGAAACACCAAGTAACTTCAAATAACTGAAGTACCCTGAAGCATAATTGATCCCCACTGAGTGTTGTTCCTGACAAAGCCTCTCCAGGGACTAATTAGAGCAGATAATTGGAGGCCAGGATTCCACAAACCTCTCAGAGACTGCAAGGCAAAAGCCAAAGCCAAAGTCCTTTGAAAAACCTGCAGTCCCTGCAGGGAGCATGAAGGAGCCCCCAGGGCCATTGCTGAGCAAGGCTCCCCAGGGACTCCTTGCAGCAGATCCTTGAGGCCACTGGGATGTGGGCTAGGGGGGGATGCTGAGGGCAGCACAAGGGGCTGACAGTGCCCAGCCTGGCTGGGGCTGTGCCAGGAGGCCCCAGGGCCTCAGGACAAGGTGTCTCCTCCCAGCCCTTGCTGGCACAGACTCTGCTGTGCCCCAGGGCACCAAGACTTGGCTTCTCTTTGTCCCCACCTGTCATCACTGCCTGCAGTTCTCTGCTCTGCCTGGGGCCTGGGGACACTTGCTCACTCGTGTCCCTCTCTGGGACCCATTAAAAGTCCAAGAAACTTTGGAGTTGGATTCTGCCTTGGAGTTCTGGAGAGGTTTCTTCATCTCCCTCTCAGGGACTGATGCTCAGGGCCTGAGCACAAAGCCCCAGAGGCTGATTAAAGTCCTTGTGCTGTGTCTGTGCTGCTGAGCTGGGCTGGGCTCCTGGCCCAGAGGCAGCTCCTGCTCACCAAGAAGAGCTTCAAAAGCACATTTCTCTGGATGAGCAGCTCTTCTGCCAGCCCAGCAGGGCTGGGGCACTGCCTGCAGCCAGCGCGGGCACAGCCCAGAGGCACAGAGAGCTTCAATCAGTCAGGGCTGGGAAGGGACTGAGAAGTGCCTGGGGCACAATCACTGCCAGCCCTTGGCACAGGAACCTCTGGCTGCAGGACAGTGCAGCTGCAGCTCCTGGAGCCATCTCCTCAAGCTGGAACATGCCAATGCCTACAGAGCCTGTGAGTCCATTCTCTGCTTGTCTCTTGTGCAGAGCAGCCAGGGGTGCCCAGGGCTGTCCTGCAGAGCAGGGTCCTGCAGCCCAGGGCGCTGTGCTGGGGCAGGGACTCTGCTGCCTGCCAGGGACAGCTCTCAGCCAGCCCTGGCAGCTGCTCCCAGCACTGGGGGACAAGATCTGGGTGGCAGGAGACAGCTGGTGAGGCTTGGGAGTGTTCTCCTTGTGTGGGGAGGATGCTGCATTGTTCAGGACTGCTCCCAGCATGGCATTTAACTGCAGAACATTTCCAAGTAGATTATACAGGGAGCACAGCAAGGCAGGGGCTGCATAAAAGGGAAAATCCTGTTTTCTTAATCTACTGCTCTGGGTTGCCTGGATGGGATATTGCACATAGATATTCATCTCTCAAATCATGTTGAGAAAAATAAAAATATTTTCTCTCAGATGTTAGTAAACCAGGCACTTAAGGAAATCAGCACAGGGCCTCTCAAGGGCATCCTCAGTGTCGCTTTTCCAGCTTCCTCAGGGTTGCTCTGACGTTGCCATCAGAGCCTGCAGAGCCAGAGCTGCCCCTGGGCAGTGCCTGAGCTGGGAGGGCTCTGCAGGGCAGAGCTGAGCCCCCAGGGCTGGGCTGGGCTCTGGCAGCACTGGCAGGGCCCAGCCCTGGGCACAGGGAAGCAGCTGCTGGCAGGGACAGCTCCAGGCAGCAGAGCCCTGGGCAGGCAGTGGGGGGAAAGTGCCCCCACGCTGTGCTGGGATATTTCAAGTCCTCTCCAAACCCAACTATTCCATGATTACTTTTCTTACAGATCCCCATGCCAAGGCATCACAGCAAATGTCCAACAGCAGCTGCATCAGGCACTTCCTCCTGCTGGCATTGGCAGACACGCGGCAGCTGCAGCTCCTGCACTTCTGCCTCTTGCTGGGCATCTCCCTGGCTGCCCTCCTGGGCAACGGCCTCATCATCAGCGCCGTAGCCTGCGGCCACCACCTGCACACGCCCATGTTCTTCTTCCTGCTCAACCTGGCCCTCGCTGACCTGGGCTCCATCTGCACCACTGTCCCCAAAGCCATGCACAATTCCCTCTGGGACACCAGCAACATCTCCTACACTGCATGTGCTGCACAGGTTTTTCTGCTGATGTTCTTCATGGGAGCAGAATATTTTCTTCTCACTACGATGTGCTACGACCGCTACGTGTCCATCTGCAAACCCCTGCACTATGGGACCCTCCTGGGCAGCAGAGCTTGTGCCCACATGGCAGCAGCTGCCTGGGCCAGTGCCTTTGTCAATGCTCTCATGCACACGGCCAATACATTTTCCCTGCCCCTGTGCCATGGCAATGCCCTGGGCCAGTTCTTCTGTGAAATCCCACAGATCCTCAAGCTCTCCTGCTCAAATTCCTACCTCAGGGAACTTGGGCTTCTTGTAGTTACTGGTAGTTTATAATTTGGTTGTTTTATGTTCATTGTTTTCTCGTATGTGCAGATTTTCAGGGCTGTGCTGAGGATCCCCTCTGAGAAGGGACAGCACAAAGCCTTTTCCACCTGCCTCCCTCACCTGGCCGTGGTCTCCCTGTTCATCAGCACTGTCATGTTTGCCTACCTGAAGCCGCCCTCCATGTCCTCCCCATCCCTGGATCTGGCCCTGTCAGTTCTGTACTCGGTGTTGCCTCCAGCCCTGAACCCCCTCATCTACAGCCTGAGGAACCAGGACCTCAGGGCTGCAATATGGAGGCTGATGAATGGATGGTTTCAGAAATATTAAACTGTTGGCCAGTTTCTGCAACTCACTTGTAATAAAAGTCATCTTTGATACTTTTTGCTGGTTTCACGTTGGAGGTTCTTTTCCTTTTCTTTTACTTTTTGAGTATTGTCCACAAATAAATATCGTTTCTTGTGCCATTTCTCATTTTGTTTCTCTCCACCTGCCCTGTGCCCACAGACTGTGTCAATGAAGGGCTGCGCTCTTGGTGGCTTTAAAGGAACTAAAGGATGTCCCAGCAGAGTTTTCTGCAGAGATGCCCTTGTGTTGCCTTCTCTGGAGCTGCAGCAGCAATGTCTGTGTGCAGAGCTGGGGCAGATCAGTGCTGGCCCAGCAGCTGTGCCCAGCAGCAGCAGCAGCAGCAGCACTTGGTGTTGCCAGTGCTGCTGCCGTGGCCCTGCCCCGCTGCCCTGGTGGCCCTGGTGTTGCTGCAGGGCCTGAGTGCTCTCGGGGCCGGGCACAGCCCTGGGGGTGGCAGTGCCAGGGCTGCAGCAGGGACAGGCCATGGGCACTGCTGGGGCAGCGCTGACGCCTCAGGCCAGGCCCTGGGGGCTCCAGGCTCCTTGCCCAGGCTCTCTCAAGAACACGGCCAGGCCAATGCTCAGCACAGAAACCCCCGTCAGCAGCCCCAGGCTGGCCGTGGGCAGGCTGGGGGCAAACAGCATGGCTGGGGCTCTGCAAGGGCCCTGGGGCAGACGGGAAGGAGCAGCAGAGCAGGGGCTGATCCATGCCCAGTGCGCTGCACAGCCCAGGGCAGCGTCCCAGAGCGTCCTCATGCAGCTGCCAACAACATCCCCCCTCTGCAGCCCTGGCCTCTCCCCCAGCTCACACAGGTGCCCCATCCTTGCAGGCACAGACACGGCAGCACTGCCTCAGCAGCCCCTGTTTGCATTGCACACAGCAGGGCCAGCACCCCCATGCTGTTGCTGTGGGGACATGAACCTGAGGGAGCACAAATGCCATCAGCCCCTGGGGCCAGCAAGGCCTGCGGGACACCAGGGAAACCACTCAGCTTTGTCCTGGCCTCTGCACTCAGCCAGAAAGTTTGTTCCCATCAGCTGGGAGTTTCCTGTGTCACTGCAGACGCTGTTGCTCAGAGCCAGGGCTGCCTGGCAGCCACCCCCAAACTGCCCTCAGCATTTCCTTTGCTCCAACTTTGCTTTTATTAATCTTTCTGCTGGAAATTTTATCCTCTTGCCTATCTCTGTCCCATCCCCTTCAAGAAGCCCATCCCTGTTTGCCCTTTCCTCTCTGGCCCCACTCCCCATTGCAGTTCCTGACTTGGCACCATGGGAACGTCCCTTGGGCAACAGGATCATCCTACAAGTGCTGCAGGAATTGTCTGCAGGCTCCGGCAGTGCCTGCTGCTGCTCCCTTGCCAGAGGCACCCCAGGCCAGGGGGGCGCATCTGGGCTGCTGTGTCTGCCTCTGGGGCTCCCTGTTCTGGGCAGTGAGGAGGAGCTGCAGAGGCTCTGCAGGACTGACAGGATGGGCTTTGGGGCTGCCAGGAGAAGCTGAGGGACCTGGGCTGCTGGAGCTTCTGAAGAGGAGGCCCAGGGCTCATCCTGCAACTGCTCCAAGGGTGGTTTCAGAGAATCCCAAAATCAGCAAGTCTGGAAAAGTCCTTGGAGATCATCAAGTCCAACCTGTGCCCTGACACTGCCCTGTCTCCCCTGAGCCTCCTCTTCTCCAGGATAAACAACCCCAGCTCCCTCAGCCGCTCCTGACAGGACTTGTCCTCCAGACTCCTCCCCAGCCTTGTTGCCCTTCTCTGGACACGCTCTGGCCCCTCCATGTCCTTCCTGAATTGGGGGGCCCAGAACTGGACACAGCACTCGAGGTGCTGCCCAACCAGTGCCCAGCACAGGGGAAGAATCCCTGCCCTGCTCCTGCTGGCCACACCATTCCTGATCCAGGCCAGGAGACATTGGCCTTCTTGGCCACCTGGGCACACTGCTGCCTCATGTCCAGCCTGCTGTCCATCAGTCCCTGCAGGTCCCTTTCTGCCTGGCTGCTCTCCAGCCACTCTGTCCCCAGTCTGTAGTGCTGCAGGGGTTGTTGTGGCCAAAGTGCAGGACCCGGCACTTGGACTTGTTAAACCTCACCTTGTTGGATTTGGGCCCTGGATCCAGCCTGTCCAGGGCCCTGTGCAGAGCCCTCCTACCCTCCAGCAGATCCACACTCACACCCAGCTTGGTGTCATCTGCAAATTTTCTGATGCTGAACTCAATCCCCTCATCATCATCATCATCATCAGTGCAGATATTGAAATCCACGCTGGCTGGCTCTGATCCCTGGGCCATCCTGTGGGTGCCCTGTGATGGCACTCAAGGTGATCTGTTCCATAACCTTGCCAGGCACCCAGGTCAGGCTGACAGGCCTGGAGTTCCCCAGCTCCTCCTTCCAGCCCTTCCTGGGGATGGGCTCACACTGGCACCTCCAGTGCTCTGGGCCCTCCCTGCTGAGCCAGGACTGATGGTAAATGATGGAGAGCAGCTTGGGGAGCTCATCCACAGCTCCCTCATCCCCCTGGGATGGATCCCATCAGATCCCAGAGACACCTGTGAGCGTCTGAGTGGCTCAGCACGTCCCCAGCTGCTTCCTCCTGGATTCCAGGGGGCTGTTCTGCTCCCTGTGCCCATCTACCAGCTCAGGAGAACACTTGTCCTGAGGACAACCTGCCCTAATATTGAAAAGTGAGGCAAACAAGTGTAAAGTAGCTTAGCCTTTTCCTTATCTTTAGTTACTGTATTCCCCACTGCACTCAAAAAAAAGTAGAGGTTCTTCTTACCTTATCATTTGATATTAATTTATTTATAGAAATATTTTCTATTGTTTTTCACAGAAGTGGCCAGGTTAAGCTCTAATTGAGCTTTCACATCTCAACTTTTCTTTCTGCATAACCTAACACCATCCTTAAACACTTCCTAAGTTGCCTGACCTTCTGTCAATAGTTCATGCACCCTTTTCATTCCCGAGTTCCCACAAAAGCACCATGTGGAGCCAGGCCAGTCATTTTCCTCACCAGCTCATCGTTTGCCACACTGGGACAGGCTGCTCTTCCCCCTTAAGATTACTTTGTTGAAATGTGTCCATCCTTCCTGGACCCCTTTGTTTTAAAGGGCTCTTTCTCTTTAAAAAAGTCAGTACCTGATTCGGTACTCCCCAAATCTGCATCCTAAACAGGCCAAAGTCTGCCCTTCCTAATTCCAGTGCAGAAGTTTTGTTGCAGCCCCTCCTTCTTTCACAGAACAGTGAAAACTTGATTATTTCATGGTCACTGTGCCCCAGGCAGCCTCTGAGCCCCACATCTGCCCCCAGCCCTTCTCTGTCTGTGAACAGCAGCAGACAGAGCTTTCCTTGGCAGTGGGAGTGTTACCAAAAATTCAGTGAAACAGAAAACTCTTTTTAACCCCAGTGTAGCATTAAGAAGCAGCATTCTTTATTCAGCTGGATGCACGGGGGAGAGCTCCTCCTAAAGCTGTGCATGCTGAGTACAGGAAAGTTTCTGTGTATATTCTGTATTTTGCACACATATTCATTGATTGGCTTGGACTAAACATACATATGATAATCATTTCCCCAAAATCATTAGCATATTTCCCCTCCCCTTTACCCATGCGTTTTTCTGTCCTGGGGGTCTCTCTGGTGGTCCCTGGTGGTCGTGGACCCCAAAGTTCCAGTGGGCCTGGCTGAGCTGGCAGGACCCTGAGGCTGCTGAACTTCCAGTTCCCCTTCTCACACAATGGGCCTTGTGTGGTTTCCATAGGCCTGGGGATGTGGAGAACAAGCTCCAGGTGTCAGCTCACCTGGTTGATCATCTGGTAACATGAGGTCACAGAGTGGGATATGACATCACAGAGTGGGTTATGTGAGGTCATTGATCAGCTATGACATCATAGACTGCCTCTGTGATATCACAGAGCCAGCTGTGTCATCACAGGACTGAGGTCTGACATCACAGAGCAGGCTGTGACATCCCAGAGGGGCTGTGTGACATCCCAGAGGGGCTGTGTGACATCCCAGCAGGGCTGTGTCAGGTCACTGGGTTGGTCACTCTGCCCCAGCTCCCCCTCACAGTTTCTCCCAACAAGTCCAATGCTGTCCATGCCCAGCGGGGTCCCTGTCCCCCGGGATCCCCCCGGCCCACCTGGAGCCACAGCCTCCACCAAAGGATGTTCCACAGGATCCACCCCAGAGCCTGACATGGGGACAAGGGGCCAGGGCTGTGTGAGCAGGACATCAAGGACGGGGATTATCCAGGTCACTGTGGCCTGAGTTGGGTTGCCCAGGGCAGGAAAGATGTCTGGCAGCTGGAGCAGGGTCTGGGAAGGGCCTCCAAGGTGGGGCTGGAGCCCCTGGGCTGTGAGCAGAGGCTGAGGGAGCTGGGCTTGTCCAGCCCAGAGCAGGGAAGGCTGAGGGGCTCCTCATCCCAGCCTGGCAGTGCCAGCGAGGAGGGGATGGAGAACACAGAGCCAGGCTCTTCACCGGGGGCCTGGTGGGAGACAAAAGCCACTGGGTGGAAGGGGAAAGAGGGGAGATCAGCCAGGACAGGAGGAGATGAAATGAGTCAGGCTGGTTTCAGCATGTCCTCAACACCAAAAGCAGCCTGACCTCCCTTCTCCATCCACCACTGACAGCTTTGCAAATCAGGAATTGTTGGAGCTGTTTTGCCCCCACTCCTGGACGAGCATCCTGATACAAGAACTAAATTGTGTTTATGTCTGTCACAGAACCATGTTTTGTCTGAAATTAATTTTAGTATGGAAATCACTTGTGGATGGAGGAGTCATCAGATGCTGCTGGGATGTTGCACATTGCTCAGGGAAGAGTGAGATTGTTATTAAATTGTGTCCTGTTCAACTGTGGTCTGTTGGCCATGAAGAGAAACTTTCTGTGCCTCTGAGTCTCACCAGTTCCTGACCCCCAAAGGACACAAACCTGATGAGTTGTGGCTCCTGCTCCAGTGGTGGCACTTGGGCATCCCTCCATAGCCAGAGCAGAGCTCCCTTGTCCCAGAGAGTCCCTGGCAATGCAGGGATGAAGGAAACAGGAGAGGCTGTGGGGAACAGGGGCAGGGCAGAGCAACGGAGAAGAATGACTTTTGCATTTGATGGAGCTGTACCTTCCCTTGGCTTTGTTGGCTGACAAGAAATGAACATCCCTCTGTGTCTCAGGCAGCTCCTTCTCCAAGGAAAGCAGGTGGAGCCAAGGAGCTGAGAGCTGCAGGTGCAGCCTGGGCTGGAGGGAGCTCAGATTTGCACAAGGCTGCTCTGAGTGCCAGGGCTTGGATGGGGGAAATGGTGGGGTGGGGGTAGGGACAGAGTCTGATTGATTGTCAGCCATGAAGGGTCTTGATTTTCATATCTATTCCAACTGCATGAGGAGGTACTTGGATTCAGTGTCAATTGGAGACTACACATATCAATTTATGATCAGAAAAAAAAACCCTAAACAGGACCTAAAAAATCTTTGCTCACTGTCTTTTAAAATAGAACATATTCAATTTGAATACACTACTGCAATCTGTCTAAGTAACCACAAATGATTTGAAAATTAAAATCAAATGATTCCCAGAAGCTTGGCTTGTTCAGGTGTTCTGAATGTTCATGAGCCCTGGGACACTGAATTCCTGCACTGAAGAGCTGAAGGCTGAACAAGCCTCTGGAGCAGTGAAATTCAGCAGCAGCCTCCAAGTTGCTGAGGATGTCAGCAGCCCCCAGTGAGGCCATCCCTGCCCAGAGACCGTGGGGGAATGGGCAGACAAGGAGAGCGTCCCTGGGGCTGGGGCAGCACAACTCAGAGGCACCAGGGGCTCCAGCTGGGCAATGGAGTGTGGAATGTGGCTGGGAAAGCCCTGCCTGGGCTGGGCCAAGCAGCACACACAAGCCCTGACTCCCATCCACTAAAAAACTCTCTCAAGGAGACATTTAAGAGGAATTACAATTGTTTGTGTACCCTGAGTTGAAAACACTGGAGAAATATTGACAAGAAATTCTCAGGAGCTCAAAACAACACAGCAGCCTTTACTGGCAACTTTAGAAAATCAAAGAAATTTTCACAAAAGGTTTAATAGGACATTCAATTAACAAAACAACACTTCTCAAAGCATTAATTTGGCCCATTCAACTTCACAAAGTCTAAGCCTGTTCAATTTCATGTTAATCAAAATTTGCAAGAGGACAAAAATAGAAGAAGTATTTTTCTTTCTCTCTCTCAAAGAGATAGAAAGACAAATAAGATTCAGAGAAGCACACAAACAGCTACCAGCTCCTGGATTCCAGTGCTGTTCAGATGGAAATTCCAAGAGGAGGCAGGGTCCAGATGTGTTCTTGCCTTGTGGTCAGCCTTCAATACCCCTTGGTCTTCCTGGGCCCTTCCCCCAGGTGGGGCTTGGGCTCATTTGGTCCCTCAGGAGCTGGGCTGGGGCTGCAGAGGTGGCTGTGGAGCATTGCCTGTGCTGTGCCAGGGACTGGCAGCCACTGCTGGGCTGGGATAGAGGCTCTGGGGGGATTGGGGTTCCAGGGCAGGGCAGGGCTGGGGTTCCAGGGCAGGGCAAGGCTGGACCTGACCCTTCCTCCCCCACGTATGAAATGTTTTGGGACAACAATCTCCTCCAGGCTGTCACAGTAAGGCAGTGTTGGAGGTGGAATTTAATTCTGGCCATGGGCACATAGACAAGAAGGACAGTTCTTTTCCATAGGAAGGAAAGCACAGAGCCCCAGTGTTTGGAAGGCAGGTGAGAGCCTAAGTAGGCCACGGCCAGGCAGACTTGTCAGGAATGGCAGATTTTGTCTGGGAGCAGTCTTTCAATTTAGGGAATTTTGAAGGTGGAAACCCAGTCTCAGCCATGGGCACCTGGAGAAGCAGGACAATTCTTTCCCATAGGAATGAAAGCATGGAACTTTCCCCAGTGTTTTGGGGACAGATGAGAGGTGACCATTGTGAAACCGTTGCCAGCCAAACCTGTCCTGACAATATTCCTATTGGAACAATCCCTGGATATAAGGAAATTTGGAAGTGAAATCTCAAATCTGGCAAGGGTGCCTGGAGAAGAAGGACAGTTCTTTTCCATAGGAAGGAAAGCTCGGAGGCCCAGTGCTTCAACAGCAGATGAGTGTCGTGGTTAAGGGCAAATTTGGAGGAGAATTTCCAAATTAGGGCCCCTCCAGTAAGCAAACCCACACAGCCCCTCCCCCCAACCGGTTTGGGAAGGATTCCTCATAGAGGAGTGGAAAGAACCTGTTTATTTAACATGCACAGCACCCCCCAGCACACAAAATGAACAATTCTGGATGACACCGCTCTGAAAAAAAATGACAAATTCAGAAAGTCTCTCTTGGGGGGTGGTCACTCTGTTCTCAGTCCCTCCGGTGCTGGGGCAGCTGCTGCAGGCCACAAGGTGCAGACTCTTGGTGTTTCCCAGGTCCCAGTCCGGAGCAGGTTCAAAATGGTCAGGAAAAAGGAAAGGAGAAACAGTCCAGGAAGAAATTGGACAGTTTAGCTAAACTAGCTAATGAGCAAAATCAAGCAGAAGCGAAGCAAGCAAGAGCGAGAGAGAGCAAAGCAAAAAGCAAAAGCAGAAAAAGCAAAAGCTGCAGTCTCTGTGTCCTGCCAGGCTGATAAGAAAACCAAAACAAAACTTTCCCTCTTCAGAGCCGGTCTTAAAGGTACAGACCATAATATCCAACATTAACAGAACACATGAATGGGGATACAAGCATCATAACATCACCCTAGGACATTCCACCCCTTATCCCCATATCATCAACATACTACCACACATCATGCATTTATTCACACAAAATTTCCATCTGCTCCCCCAAAATTTACAAGCAATACCCATCATGCCCTCATCACATCCCCACACTGGACCACTGAATCCAGGCCCTATACTACAGAGCTGCAGGATTCCCCCCTTTCACCTTACTCACTCAAAACTCCATCTATCACTTGCTCAGACCTTTGACACTTGCACATTTCCTTCTCCATCTTCCACTTGCCCAGACCTTCAACACTTACACATTTCCTTCTATCTCATGTCTGTATGGTGTAATGTACAGACAATGGTAGTAACATCCAACAAACAGTGATATTGCATATCATTCTCACCCCACAATCAGATCTCCCTGAGGTACACATCGTGTTGTTCCATCTCTTTGCATTATCCACCATGTGCAACCTGCTCCCTGAGCAAAGACAACCCCACAAATGTGTTTGTCTGTACTCGAGGCAGAATTGATCCACACAGTCTTCCCTAACAAACCTCTGACATGCACCACTGGGACTTTATCTCCATCTATTACATTCAGGGACTCAGACTGGGCAAGATCTGCTCGGTTGGTGGAACCTTGGCGGTTAACTGACCAGGTGGCCTTTGCTAAATGCTGCTCCCAATTTTTGAAAGATCCCCCACCCAAGGCTTTCAGCTGGGTTTTTAGTAGTCCATTGTACCTCTCCACTTTGCCTGCAGCTGGTGCATGGTAGGGGATATGGTACACCCACTCAATGCCATGTTCCTTAGCCCGGGGGTTGAGGAGGCTGTTCTTGAAATGAGTCCCATTGTCTGACTCAATCCTCTCAGGGGTACCATGTCTCCACAGGATTTGCTTTTCCAGGCCCAGGATGGTGTTCCAGGCAGTAGCATGAGACACAGGGTAGGTTTGCAACCATCCAGTGGTGGCTTCCACCATGGTCAGCAGGTAGTGCTTGCCCTGGCGTGTCTGAGGCAGTGTGATGGAGTCAATCTGCCAGGCCTCCCCATACTTGTACTTGGACCCCTGCCCACCGTACCATAGGGGCTTCACTCGCTTGGCCTGCTTGATGGCAGCACACGTCTCACAGTCATGGATGACCTGTGAAATACTGTCCATGCTTAAATCCACCCCTCGGTCTCTTGCCCACTTATAGGTGGCATCTCTGCCCTGATGGCCTGAGGCATCATGGGCCCATCGAGCTAGGAATAACTCTCCCTTGTGTTCCCAATCTAGGTCTATCTTTGACACCCCTATCTTTGCTGCCTGGTCTACCTGCTCATTGTTTTGGTGCTCCTCATTGGCTCTACTTTTGGAGACATGGGCATCTACCTGGCGGACTTTCACAGGTAGCCTCCCTACCCTGGTAGCAATATCTTTCCACTCATCAGCAGCCCAAATTGGTTTTCCTCTACGCTGCCAGTTGGACTCTTTCCACCTCTCCAGCCATCCCCACAGAGCATTGGCTACCATCCATGAATCAGTGTAGAGGTAGAGCTTTGGCCATTTCTCTCTTTCTGCAATGTCCAGCGCCAGTTAAACGGCTTTGAGTTCTGCAAGTTGGCTTGATCCACCTTCTCCTTCAGTAGCTTGTGCAACCTGTCATGTGGGGCTCCATACGGCTGCTTTCCACTTCCGGTTCATCCCTACGATGCGACAGGAACCGTCAGTGAAAAGAGCGTAGCGTGTTTCCTCTGGGGGCAGTCAGTTATATGGAGGAGCCTCTTCAGTCTGTGCCACTGGTTCTTGCTCTTCATCTGTGACACCAAAATTCTCAACTTCGGGCCAATTTGTAATTACCTCCAAAATCCCAGGTCGATTCAGTTTACCTATATGGGCGCGCTGAGTGATAAGAGCAATCCACTTGCTCCATGTGACACTGGTGGCATGATGAGTGGCAGGAACCTTGCCGTTGAACATCCACCCCAGCACCGGTAGTCGGGGTGCCAGGAGGAGTTGTGCTTCTGTACCAATCACCGCTGAGGCAGCTTGGACTCCTTCATAGGCAGCCAAGATTTCCTTCTCTGTGGGAGTGTAGTTGGCTTCAGAGCCTCTGTAGCCTCGACTCCAAAATCCCAGCAGTTGACCCCGAGTCTTCCCAGGCACCTTCTGCCAAAGGCTCCAGGACAAGCCATGGTTCCCGGCTGCAGAATAGAGCATGTTCTTCACATCTGGTCCTGTCCTAACTGAGCCAAGAGCTACTGCATGAGCGATCTCCTGCTTGATCTGGACAAAGGCCTGTTGCTGCTCCGGGCCCCAGTGGAAAGTGTTCTTGCGGGTGACCAGGTAAAGAGGGCTCACGATCTGACTGTACTCAGGAATGTGCATCCTCCAAAAGCCTATGGCACCTAGGAAAGCTTGTGTCTCCTTCTTATTGGTGGGTGGAGACATTGCTGTGATCTTGTTGATGACATCTGTAGGAATCTGACGTCTGTAGGAATCCGTCCATCTTGCCACTTCACTCCCAGGAACTGAATCTCACGAGCTGGTCCCTTTACTTTGCTCTTTTTGATGGCAAAACCAGCTCCCAGGAGGATTTGGATGATTTCCTTTCCTTTCTCAAACACTTCCGCAGCTGTGTTCCCCCACACAATGATGTCATCAATATATTGCAGATGTTCTGGAGCCTCACCCCTTTCTAGTGCAGTCTGGATCAGTCCATGGCAGATGGTGGGGCTGTGCTTCCACCCCTGGGGCAGTCGGTTCCAGGTGTACTGCACTCCCCTCCACGTGAAAGCAAACTGAGACCTGCATTCTGCTGCCAAAGAAATGTAGAAAAATGCATTGGCAATGTCTATAGTGGCATACCACCTCGCTGCCTTGGACTCAAGCTCATACTGGAGCTCTAATATGTCTGGCACGGCAGCACTCAGTGGTGGAGTCACCTCATTCAATGCACGGTAGTCCACAGTCAATCTCCATTCTCCTTCAGATTTTCGCACAGGCCAAATGGGGCTGTTGAAGGGTCAGTGGGTCTTGCTGACCACCCCTTGGCTCTCCAGCTCATGGATCATCTTATGGATGGGGATCACAGCATCTCGAGTGGTTCTATACTGTCGTCGATGCACTATGGAGGTGGCAATTGGCACTCGTTGCTCTTCTCCCGTCAGACATCCTACTGCAGATGGATTCTCAGACAGCCCAGGCAAGGTGTTCAATTGCTGGATGCCCTCTGTCTCTACAGCAGCTATCCCAAATGCCCACTTGAGTCCTTTTGGGTCTTTGAAATACCCACTTCGAAGGTAGTCTATGCCCAAAATACATGGGGCCTCTGGGCCAGTCACAATAGGATGTTTCTTCCACTCATTCCCAGTGAGGCTCACATCAGCTTCCACCAAAGTGAAATCCTGGAATCCCCCTGGCACACCAGCAATAGAAACAGACTCTGTTCCCACATGTCTCGACGGAATTAATGTACATTGAGCACCAGTATCAACCAAAGCTTTATACTCTTGTGGTTCCGATGTGCCAGGCCAACGAATCCACACAGACCAGAAAACACGATTTTCCCTGGCCTCTACCTGGCTAGAGGCAGGGCCCCTCTAAGCCTGGTTATCCTTCTTTCCCTGGGCATATGTCTTGGATGTTCCTTCAAGGGGATCAGACGTGGCATCATCAGCATCATACCTGGTGGTTCAGCTATGGGCAACTGGAGCTGCTTTCTTCCTGGTGGCTTCCTTCAATTCACGCACCCGTCGTGCCAGAACAGCAGTAGGTTTTCCATCCCACCTCCTCATATTTTCTCCACAGTCACGCAGGTAGAACCACAGCTCTGTTCGTGGGGTGTACCTTCTCTGGCCATCTGGGGAACGTCTGCCTTGGATACCAGAACCTCTGATCTGTACTGCTGAGATTTGGAGAAGGTCTTCTTTAATCTCCTCTATGAGCTTCTTATGATTCTCCTCTATCTTATCCTCTAAGTTCTGCAGACGTGTTTCTACCGCTGCAATTCTGGCATGTGTTGGGCCATGCACAGCATCTGCATATGCTCGGAGCTTCCTTGCCATATCCAGCACAGTCTCGTCCCTCTCATCCCTCTTCATTATGGCTAGGGCAGAAGCATATTCGTGTGGCCCAAGTCGCACAAGTTTCCGCCACATCACAGACGTGCATGGCACCAAGTCTGGGTTCCTAGTTGTCGCATCATCTGAGAAGATAATCTCTGCCACTGCCATCTCTCTCAGGCATTGGATCCCTTGCTCTATGGTCTTCTACTGTGCTTGTTGCATGTAAAGATCATCTGCACACAGGTATCTTTGTGCAACACTTTCCAAGACCCGTGCCCAGAGGCTCTGAGGGTTTGCCCCCCTCATCATTCCTTGGTCAATGATAGGATCATGTGACAGGGATCCCAAATGCCTCGCTTCTGTGCCATCCAGAATTGTACCCTCGCCTGCAGCATCCCAGAGACGGACTAACCAACCAATTATGGATTCATCAGGTCGTCGGGTGTAATCCTTCCGTAAGCCACGAAGGTCCTTCAGGGAAAAGGACTCAATATTTGCATCTGGTCTTGCACCTGCTGCTTTGACTCCTGATTTTATGTCAGGAGGCATTGAGGTTCCTTCTGCTGCATCATCATCATCATCATCATCCACTGGTCGATTGATCTTGTCCGTGCATTTCCCACTTCTGGTACTGGTAGCAACAGCCATTGGTTTAGCTGCTGGCTTAGGCTCACTATCTGGTTTGGCTGCTGGCTTTGAGCCTGTGGTGTTGGCTGCAGCCTGAGTGACTGGGATAGCTGCTGATTTATCTCCCTGCCCCCCTTGCCTCTGTCTGCTGTCCTACAGTCTCCAACAGAGTGCGATAAGCATATGCCAGGGCCCAGCTCACTGCAATGCCCTTTCTCTCCTTAGGCTCATCCTGGTATTTCTCTTTCAGATATTTCCCCACCTCAGCTGGGTTCTGAATTTGTTTATGGGGAAAATCCCAGACTATAGGGTCGGAGAATTCCTTCAGGATGTGGCCCATTTCCTCCCATTTCCCACACCACTCAGGATGTTTCACACCTGGGTCTACTCCTAAGTCAGGGGTCTCATCAGCCCGTCTAGAAATCTCAGCCCTCATTCTGGAGAGACATCAGACTGTATAGAGGAAGGTTACCAGATTGAATACAAGAAAGATGGTTTCTCTAACATTCAGGGGAAACTGAACATCCTTTACTACTGATGCAACCGATTCATAGGAGAAGAAGGAAAGCAAAGGCTGAAAAGCCTCATTCCCTGCTGCTCCTCCTCTAACAAACTGGATGAATAACCATAGCCAAGAACCATTCATACCTGGAGCAGATCCCAACATGTTTATAAACTTCTTGCAAATCATTGCCATCAAGCCCAGCAGGATAGCTATTCTGGTCATTGCCCCTCTGCTGTAAAAACTACGTATGAGGGACAATACTAGAACTATTTCAGGATAGGAAAATAAACCTAAGGACCACAGAGGTATTAAAATCTCGAAAAACCCTAGGGACCAGAAGCACATGCAAGCCTTCACCCCAACACTCATCATGAATTCAAAAAGCATGGCTATTAACTGCTTCAAACAGAGAGTAATGGCAACCAAAATACCCTCAAAACAGGGTTTTTCCACTCACTCTCTCGAGCCCAGCGTTGGGCACCAAGATTTTGTCGAGGTTTAGGGCAAATTTGGAGGAGAATTTCCAAATTAGGGCCCCTCCAGTAAGCAAACCCACACAGCCCCTCCCCCCAACCGGTTTGGGAAGGATTCCTCGGAGAGGAGTGCAAAGAACCTGTTTATTTAACAGGCACAGCACCCCCAGCACACAAAATGAACAATACCAGATGACACCACTCTGAAAAAAGATGACAAATTCAGAAAGTCTCTCTTGGGGGGTGGTCACTCTGTTCTCAGTCCCTCCGGCGCTGGGGCAGCTGCTGCAGGCCAGAAGGTGCAGGATCTTGGTGTTTCTCAGGTCCCAGTCCGGAGCAGGTTCGAAGTGATCAGAAAAATGAAAGGAGAAACAGTTCAGGAAGAAATTGGACAGTTTAGCTGAATTAGCTAAAGAGCAAAATCAAGCAGAAGCAAAGCAAGCAAGAGTGAGAGAGAGCAAAGCAAAAAGCAAAAGCAGAAAAAGCAAAAGCTGCAGTCTCTGTGTCCCGCCAGGCTGATAAGAAAACCAAAACAAAACTTTCCCTCTTCAGAGCCAGTCTTAAAGGTACAGAACATAATATCCAACATTAACAGAACACATGAATGGGGATACAAGCATCATAACGTCACCCTAGGACACTGTGGTAAGGGCTTCAAGCGGAAATCCACCTCATCAGGACCCAGCGGCGCATCCACACTGGGGAGAGGCCCTACGAGTGTCCCCAGTGTGGGAAGAGCTTCACTTTCAGTTGTAACTTGACCAGACACAAACAGAGTCATGGGTAAGAGAATCCCTGCAAATGCCCCAGTTTCAGGAGGAGCTTCCTTCACTGCTCCAAATACGGTCCTCCATTAGAGGTCCCACATTGGGAAGAGCCCCAGTGATCCATGTTTCCTGTGATCCATGCTGGGAAGACACCTGTCCCTTTTCCTGCCCCTGCCAATGACATGATGTGGAATTGAAAAACATGAGGGTCTGGCCATGGCCCTGTCATTACATTCACTCCCACCTCAGGTCATTGCCAGGAGCGGGAAAGGGACTCTCTCTGTCCCTGAGGAGAAGGGTGTCCTTTCCAGGAGGGGGAAATTGTGGCCCGGCAGACCCTGTGAGTTGTGTTTTAATTTTCCCTGTAAACAGTTTTATTTATCCCTTCTGTTATCAATATTGTTTCTGTTCCATTTGTTCCTTATCTGGTTGCTGTTCCCAATAAATTGTTCTTATCCCAGCCTGGGATCTTTGCCTTTTGTGCTTTCCATGGGAGGCGGGAGGGCAGCGCGGTTTTAGCGGGAGCAGGAAATTGGGGAATCCCATTGCTGAAGCCTGGCCCGTGGAAACCGAGCATCCCAGCTGGTGCCAGCCCTGGTGGCCATGGCAGCAGCCTTGGGAGCGGGTCCCTGGCTGGGGCTGTGGGAACCTCTTCCCTCTGGTGCCCAGGGACAGGAGTGGAGGGAGCGGCTGCAGCTGAGTCGGGGCAGGCTCAGGTTGGATGTCAGGAAAAGGTTTTTGGCCAGAGGCTGCTGGGGCCCTGGCCAGGCTCCCCAGGGCAGGGTCCCAGCTCCAGGGCTCTCTGAGCTGCAGCAGCGTTTGGCCAGCGCTGCCAGGCCCAGGCTGGCATTGTTGGGGTGTCCTGTGCAGGGCCAGCAGTTGGACTGGAGGATCCTGATGGGTCCCTCCCAGCTCAGCCAATTCTGTGCTTCTGGGGTCCCATGAGCCTGAGGATGGGGCTGCCAATGGTTGCCATGGCAACGGGCTCTGGCTGCAGGCCTGAGCTGGTGTCCATGGCAACCACCCCTGGCATGGGGTCTCCTTGGAGCTGCCAAGGGACTGAGCATAGCAACAGGGGGCTGGGGTTGGTTGCCATGGAAACTGACCATAGCAACAGGGGCCTGGTGATGGTTGCCATGGAAACTGACCATAGCAACAGGGTGGGTGGTGATGGTTGCCATGGAAACTGACCATAGCAATAGGGGCTGGGTGATGGTTGCCATGGAAACTGACCATAGCCAGAGAGTGCTGGTGAGGGTTGCCATGGAAACTGACCATAGCAACAGGGGGCTGGTGATGGTTGCCTGCTAAGGATCAGATTTCTCACAGGCCCCCAGAGGGGTTCCATGGGGACTTTCCAAGAGTCTCCAGGCTGTTCCAGAGCTGGAATGTCACACACAGAGCCAGGGGCTCCATGGAGACCTCCCAGGGCTTTCTGGGATGGTAAAGAGCCCTGTGGTCAGAGGCAGTCACAGCCATCCCATGGTGACATCCCAGGGCACCTTGGGCTGCAAAGGCACCGATCTGTCACAGACACTCACGGGGGCTCCACGGTGACATCCCAGGAGTCCCCAGGCTGCCAAAGAGCCGGGATGTCCCAGACACTCACAGGGGTTTCTGTCATGGGCACAGTGGGAGCTTCAGGCAAAAGCTTTATTTCTTTATTGGAGAAACTCCTGCTGAGCCATGAGGTGGAGAAATTACACCCAGCAGCCACCATATATGTTCAAACCCCTGCAGGGCCCCTAAACTTCTAAAATTCCTTCTAAGAGAGGAGACTGGGAGTGGCTGGATCCAATCCCAGCCCCAGACTTTTCAAAGGTGTAAAAGATTGGACAGGTGGAATTGAATTTTAAGCGATTTGTCCCACAGGATTAAAGATTTTATACCAGATAGATTTATATAAATACAGCTCTGATTTTTTTCTGATCATGATTATATAGAATGGTTCATTTACACCACAGAGTAAATGAAGAAAAGGAGTTATTCCTGTGGTCCGTGGTGGTGGTGGATACAACCTTGTGCCAAGGGGCAGAAGCCATGGGAACACCAGTACAGACAGACACACACAGACACACAACCAGACACACAGACACACACTGCCACTCTTTGGACCCCTTCTGCCAAGCTAGTAGGGTCTGCTCTGACCCTTGGACCTGTCTGCAAGCAGAGGGTGTTGTTTCATCAAAAGAAGATTACCTTCAGCCGGCCATACCATTGTTTTCCAGTTGTTCAGTAACTAAGGCTTGGTATCTCAAACCTTGCTTTCATTTCAATCTCACTTATAGTTTCCATATTCTCAACATCTTTTGCCAGGCCATCATATTTATAAGGCTTTCCTGTTTCATCCTCCCCAGCATCTGCTCCTTTTCATTTTCACCACCCTTGCCCTGAAGATGAGGAACCAGAAAGGTTTGTCACAGCCACCCTCATTGCGACCTTTGGTGCCCGAACAGGGGCCCTGACATTCAGTCATGTCAGCTGGGGTTAGCTGATGGATAGGCCAGCGCTCCCCGGGATTTTGTATTGTGCCAGGCCCAGTGGATTCATCGTTGCTTTGAGGGACCTCAGCCAGGATCCACAGGGACAGCGACAGTTTCACCTGCATAGGATTGCAGGTGGGCTTGGGGAATCATAAGACATTTATTGCCCATTTTGCCACTGTGTTTTTACAATATGCACCCACATCCCATAACTGATTCGGGGTGTTCTGGTGGCTCTTCCCCATAAGGCAGAGAAAAAAAAAAGGGTAGTCAGATGTCCAAAGTAGAAAGGAGCATACATGGATGTTTTAATTCTCACTGATCATGACTTAATATTTTCAACGTACGAATTAAAATCAATCATGAGGTGGATCATTAAAAATTTTCCAGATGCCTCTGCTGATGAAATCCATACCACTGAATTTTGGGACTCCGTCGGAGTTAAAAGGGACCCCATTGCACCCTGCATACTCCCCATCTTCCACACCATCCTTGAGACCCTTCACCAACAAGCAGTGTGTCAGAAACTCAATCCGTTGCTCACTCCTAACTTGGGACCACTCCTCAAACCTGCCTTTCTCAGACCTTCCACAATGGACCAAGATGGCAATGGCCACGCTGTCTTGGAGCATCATGCCCTGGAGATTCAAGATGGAAGGAGCCTGAATGTGGCTCAGGATCCCAACCATCCTCCCTCCATCTTGGCTCCTCCATTTCCTGCTACCACAACCTCCTCTTCCGCCCTGAACGAACCTCCAGACTCCACCCCCACTACTGTGGGTCACACCCCCACTGTCAATCATTCCACCTTCACTCTGGGCCATGCCTCCAGAACTCCACCCCCAAAGTCCACCATCCTAAATCAAGGCCCTTCATCCCCAACACCTGACAAAATGGCAGAGCCCTCTGCCTCACCCTCCAGCAACAATATAACCCCATGGTCAAAGATACTAAGCCCAACTGTCACACTATTTCTAATCCAAATGTTTCTCCCCCAAGTTATTCTTCCTCCCAGGAAGACAGTTTGGACCTCCCAGAGCCACCTTGCCCATCAGCCCCAGAAGATCCCTAGGAAAGGATCTGGAAAGAAGCAGTTAAGGAAGGAGACTGGCAAATAACCTCGAAACTCCTCGTTGCCCTGGTATGTTATGAAAGAAGGGGGCAGAATCCCAGGTATCAGCCATTGGTTTATGGGGAAATCAAGGATCTGTGTAGGGCAGCTAAAGACCATAGGAAGGACTTACCTTGTTTTAATGGCCTAATGAGGGCCATGTTTACAGCACTTGCTTTAACCCCCTATAAAGTAAAATATATTATGACCACGATGTTGTCACCTACAGAATACACCCTGTGGGAAGGGGGATGGAAGTGTTTACTAAATCAATTAATAGCAGGCTATGCTAATAATGAGGCAAGGGTGGAATTGACAATCAGCCATCCAGCTGGAGAAAGACAACACAGCCTACCAGATGATCAAGCAGCAGGTATCCCCAGAGAAGTATTGGATGATATCAAAGAGATGGCTTTGCAAGCTTTAATCCAGGTATCGGATGGTAGCACCCCCAATTTGGACTACCTTGGGTGGCTGCAGCTAAAGCTTTAGGACAATCAGACCATCCTGGGTGCCTGTTAAGTAAGCAAACCAATGCTGTCTCCCTCACACTGAGTGGCTGCTCTCAGACACAGAGACCATCAGACACGCCACCTTGCAGAACAGCGATAGAGTTTTTACTCTGGGCACATGGGCATGGCTGTGTAGACTCGGAGGGCATGTGCTGCATGAACCTCTCCAGCCACAGCGAGTCAATCCACAAGAGCATTCAGGTACTGAAGGAAGGATTCAAGAAGCTTCAAGAGGAAAACAAAGACTGGTTCAATAAACTCTTCCAGTCCAAGGGACTAAAGGGTTGGATGATGCCGAGCTGAAACAGGACTATAATTATCTTAGAGGTTGTTGTTGTATTGTTAATTGTCCCATGTTTGTTTGGATGCTTTTAGAATGTCTTACAAAATACTTTCAGTTCCATCTTTGTGTTAAAACAGAAAGGGGGAAGATAACCAACACAGGCTCCTCATGGAGTCCCTGGAGGAGAGAATTGGAGGCCAGGATGGCACAAAAACCTCTCAGAGACTCAGTGTGGGAAGGAAAATCCTTGAAAGTACCTAAAAGTATTCTTAAATCCATAAAATACCTAAAAATCCTTGAGTATCTCAAGGCATTAATGAGCCCCACTGACTGTCAGTACAGAGCTCTCCAGGGACTCATTAAAGCAGATAATTGGGGCCATGATTGCACAAACCTCTCACAGAGTCTCTATCAAAAGGGAAACACCAAGTACCTTCAAATAACTGAAGTACCCTGAAGTATTAATGAGTCCCACTGAGTGTTGTTACTGACAAAGCCTCTCCAGGGACTAATTACAGCAGATAATTGGAGGCCAGGATTGCACAAAGCTCTCAGAGACTGCAAGGCAAAAGCCAAACCCAAAGTCCTTTGAAAAACCTGCAGTCCCTGCAGGGAGCATGAAGGAGCCCCCAGGGCCATTGCTGAGCAAGGCTCCCCAGGGACTCCTTGCAGCAGATCCTTGAGGCCACTGGGATGTGGGCTAGGGGGGGATGCTGAGGGCAGCACAAGGGGCTGACAGTGCCCAGCCTGGCTGGGGCTGTGCCAGGAGGCCCCAGGGCCTCAGGACAAGGTGTCTCCTCCCAGCCCTTGCTGGCACAGACCCTGCTGTGCCCCAGGGCACCAAGACTTGGCTTCTCTTTGTCCCCACCTGTCATCACTGCCTGCAGTTCTCTGCTCTGCCTGGGGCCTGGGGACACTTGCTCAGTCGTGTCCCTCTCTGGGACCCATTAAAAGTCCAAGAAACTTTGGACTTGGATTCTGCCTTGGAGTTCTGCAGAGGTTTCTTCAGCTGCCTCTCAGGGACTGATGTTCAGGGCCTGAGCACAAAGGCCCAGAGGCTGATTAAAGTCCTTGTGCTGTGTCTGTGCTGCTGAGCTGGGCTGGGCTCCTGGCACAGAGGCAGCTCCTGCTCACCAAGAAGAGCTTCAAAAGCACATTTCTCTGGATGAGCAGCTCTTCTGCCAGCCCAGCAGGGCTGGGGCACTGCCTGCAGCCAGCGCGGGCACAGCCCAGAGGCACAGAGAGCTTCAATCAGTCAGGGCTGGGAAGGGGCTGAGAAGTGCCTGGGGCACAATCACTGCCAGCCCTTGGCACAGGAACCTCTGGCTGCAGGACAATGCAGCTGCAGCTGCTGGAGCCATCTCCTGCAGCTGGACCATCCCAATGCCTGCAGAGCCTGTGAGTACATTCTCTGCTTGTCTCTTGTGCAGAGCAGCCAGGGGTGCCCAGGGCTGTCCTGCAGACCAGGGTCCTGCAGCCCAGGGCGCTGTGCTGGGGCAGGGACTCTGCTGCCTGCCAGGGACAGCTCTCAGCCAGCCCTGGCAGCTGCTCCCAGCACTGGGGGACAAGATCTGGGTGGCAGGAGACAGCTGGTGAGGCTTGGAAGTGTTCTCCTTGTGTGGGGAGGATGCTGCATTGTTCAGGACTGCTCCCAGCATGGCATTTAACTGCAGAACATTTCCAAGTAGATTATACAGGGAGCACAGCAAGGCAGGGGCTGCATAAAAGGGAAAATCCTGTTTTCTTAATCTACTGCTCTGGGTTGCCTGGATGGGATATTGCACATAGATATTCATCTCTCAAATCATGTTGAGAAAAATAAAAATATTTTCTCTCAGATGTTAGTAAACCAGGCACTTAAGGAAATCAGCACAGGGCCTCTCAAGGGCATCCTCAGTGTCGCTTTTCCAGCTTCCTCAGGGTTGCTCTGACGTTGCCATCAGAGCCTGCAGAGCCAGAGCTGCCCCTGGGCAGTGCCTGAGCTGGGAGGGCTCTGCAGGGCAGAGCTGAGCCCCCAGGGCTGGGCTGGGCTCTGGCAGCGCTGGCAGGGCCCAGCCCTGGGCACAGGGAAGCAGCTGCTGGCAGGGACAGCTCCAGGCAGCAGAGCCCTGGGCAGGCAGTGGGGGGAAAGTGCCCCCACGCTGTGCTGGGATATTTCAAGTCCTCTCCAAACCCAACTATTCCATGATTACTTTTCTTACAGATCCCCATGCCAAGGCATCACAGAAAATGTCCAACAGCAGCTGCATCAGGCACTTCCTCCTGCTGGCATTGGCAGACACGCGGCAGCTGCAGCTCCTGCACTTCTGCCTCTTGCTGGGCATCTCCCTGGCTGCCCTCCTGGGCAACGGCCTCATCATCAGCGCCGTAGCCTGCGGCCACCACCTGCACACGCCCATGTTCTTCTTCCTGCTCAACCTGGCCCTCAGCGACCTGGGCTCCATCTGCACCACTGTCCCCAAAGCCATGCACAATTCCCTCTGGGACACCAGCAACATCTCCTACACTGGATGTGCTGCTCAGCTCTTTTTCTTTATGTTCTTCATCTCAGCAGAGCTTTGCCTCCTGACCGTGATGTGCTACGACCGCTACGTGTCCATCTGCAAACCCCTGCTCTACGGGACCCTCCTGGGCAGCAGAGCTTGTGCCCACATGGCAGAAGCTGCCTGGGCCAGTGCCTTTCTCAATGCTCTCATGCACACGGCCAATACATTTTCCCTGCCCCTGTGCCATGGCAATGCCCTTGGCCAGTTCTTCTGTGAAATTCCCCCAGTCCTCAAGCTCTCCTGCTCCAAATCCTACCTCAGGGAAATTGGGCTTATTGCTGTTAGTGTGTGTTTAGTGCTTGGTTGTTTTGTGTTCATTATTTTCTCCTATGTGCAGATCTTCAGGGCTGTGCTGAGGATCCCCTCTGAGCAGGGACAGCACAAAGCCTTTTCCACCTGCCTCCCTCACCTGGCTGTGGTTTCTCTGTTCCTCAGCACTGCCACATTTGCTCACCTGAAGCCCCCCTCCATGTCCTCCCCATCCCTGGATCTGGCCCTGTCAGTTCTGTACTCGGTGGTGCCTCCAGCTCTGAACCCCCTCATCTACAGCCTGAGGAACCAGGAGCTCAAGGCTGCAGTGTGGAGACTGATGACTGGATGGTTTTGGAAACATTAAAATGCTGGCCAATTTCTGCAAACTACTTGTAATTAAAGTCATCTTTGATACTTCTTCTTGGCTTCATTTTGGTGGCTCTTTTTCTTTATTTTACTATTTTCATATTTTCCACAAAGAAAGGTCATTATTTGTGCCATTTCTCATTTTGTTTCTCTCCACCTGCCCTGTGCCCACAGACTGTGTCAATGAAGGGCTGCGCTCTTGGTGGCTTTAAAGGAACTAAAGGATGTCCCAGCAGAGTTTTCTGCAGAGATGCCCTTGTGTTGCCTTCTCTGGAGCTGCAGCAGCAATGTCTGTGTGCAGAGCTGGGGCAGATCAGTGCTGGCCCAGCAGCTGTGCCCAGCAGCAGCAGCAGCAGCAGCACTTGGTGTTGCCAGTGCTGCTGCCGTGGCCCTGCCCCGCTGCCCTGGTGGCCCTGGTGTTGCTGCAGGGCCTGAGTGCTCTCGGGGCCGGGCACAGCCCTGGGGGTGGCAGTGCCGGGGCTGCAGCAGGGACAGGCCATGGGCACTGCTGGGGCAGCGCTGACGCCTCAGGCCAGGCCCTGGGGGCTCCAGGCTCCTTGCCCAGGCTCTCTCAAGAACACGGCCAGGCCAATGCTCAGCACAGAAACCCCCGTCAGCAGCCCCAGGCTGGCCGTGGGCAGGCTGGGGGCAAACAGCATGGCTGGGGCTCTGCAAGGGCCCTGGGCCAGACGGGAAGGAGCAGCAGAGCAGGGGCTGATCCATCCCCCGTGCGCTGCACAGCCCAGGGCAGCGTCCCAGAGCATCCTCATGCAGCTGCCAACAACATCCCCCCTCTGCAGCCCTGGCCTCTCCCCCAGCTCACACAGGTGCCCCATCCTTGCAGGCACAGACACGGCAGCACTGCCTCAGCAGCCCCTGTTTGCATTGCACACAGCAGGGCCAGCACCCCCATGCTGTTGCTGTGGGGACATGAACCTGAGGGAGCACAAATGCCATCAGCCCCTGGGGCCAGCAAGGCCTGCGGGACACCAGGGAAACCACTCAGCTTTGTCCTGGCCTCTGCACTCAGCCAGAAAGTTTTTTCCCATCAGCTGGGAGTTTCCTGTGCCACTGCAGATGCTGTTGCTCAGAGCCAGGGCTGCCTGGCAGCCACCCCCAAACTGCCCTGAGCATTTCCTTGGCTTCACATTTGCTTTCTTTACTCTTTCCTGATACAAATTTCTTCTATTGCCCAGCCCTGTTCCCTCCTTCTGAAGAGGAGGCCCAGCGCTCATTCTGCAACTGCTCCAATGGTGGTTTCAGAGAATCCCAGCATCAGCAAGGCTGGAAAAGACCTTGGAGATCATCAAGTCCAACCTGTGCCCTAACACTGCCTTTTCCCCCCTGAGCCTCCTCTTCTCCAGGATAAACAACCCCAGCTCTCTCAGCCGCTCCTCACAGGTCTTGTGTTCCAGACCCCTCCCCATCCTTGTTGCCCTTCTCTGGACACGCTCTGGCTCCTCCATGTCTTTCCTGAATTGGGGGGCCCAGAACTGGACACAGCACTCGAGGTGCTGGCCAACCAGTGCCGAGCACAGGAGAAGAATCCCTGCACTGCTCCTGCTGGCCACACCATTCCTGAGCCAGGCCAGGAGCCATTGGCCTTCTTGCCCACCTGGGCACACTGCTGCCTCATGTCCAGCCTGCTGTCCATCAGTCCCTGCAGGTCCCTTTCTGCCTGGCTGCTCTCCAGCCACTCTGTCCCCAGCCTGTAGAGCTGCAGGGGTTGTTGTGGCCAAAGTGCAGGACCCAGCACTGGGACTTGTTAAACCTCACCTTGTTGGATTTGGGCCCTGGATCCAGCCTGTCCAGGGCCCTGTGCAGAGCCCTCCTACCCTCCAGCAGATCCACACTCCCAGACAACTTGGTGTCACCACAGATCCATGAGGCCCCAGAGTGTCCCAAAGGTCTCCATGATTCCATGAGGGCTCCCAGTGTCACAGTGGTGACAGTGTCCCTTTGGTTCCTTGGGACCCCTTGGTGTCACAAAGTCCCTTGGATCCTTGGGCCCTGCAGTGTCCCAATTGCACCGTGGTCCCCCAAGGCCCTGCAGTGTCACAATGGATCCTTGGTTCCATCAGGTCTGGCAGTGCAGCAATGCTCTCCTTGGTTCCACAGTGTCACAATGGCCTCTTGGTCCCAAGGGCCACCACGGTGTCAAACATGTTTCCTTCATTCCAGGAGTCCCTGAGGAGCAGCCCTGGCCCCTTGGTTCCATGGGGCCCTACAGTGTCACAATGGCCCCATGATGACACCAGGTCCTGCTCTGTCACAATGCTCTGCATGGTTCCACAAGGCCCTGCAGGGTCAAAGTGGCTTCTTGGTTCCAGGAGGCCTCAGAGTGCCACAATGAATTCCTTGGTACTGCAGTGTCACAATGGAGCCCTGGTGACACAAGATCCTGCAGTGTCACCAGGGACCCTTGGTTCCATGGGGCACCACAGTGTCACAACTGTTCCTTCAGTTCCCAGAGTCCTTGCAATGGAGCAATGGCCCCTTGATTCCATTGTCCCCAGGCTCTCCCAAGGGTCTCCTTGGTTCCACAATGGCACAATGGCCCCTTGGTTCCACAAAGCCCCACAGTCTCACCAGGGCCCCTTGGCTCTGTGCTGCCATGTCGTTCACAGTGTCACTATGGTTCTCTTAGTGCCACCAGGCCATGCAGTGTCACAATGGCCCCTTGCTTCCCCAAGGCCCTGCAGTGTCACAATCATCAGAGAATCAGCCAGGCTGGAAATGAACTTGGAGAGCATCAAGTCCAACCTGGGACCCAACACCACCTTGTCACCCAGACCATGGCACTCAGTGCCACATCCAGTCTTTCCTTAAACACCTCCAGGGATGGTGACTCCCCTACCTCCCTGGGCAGCCCATTCCAATGCCCAATCACCCTTTGTGTGGAGAATATTTCCTAATGTCCAGCCTAAACATCCCCTGGTGCAGCTGAAGGCTGTGTGTTTTGTCCTGTCACTGTTCCCTGGGAGAAGAGCCCGACCCCCACCTGGCTGCACCCTCCTTTCAGGGAGTTGTAGAGAGTGATGAGGTCTCCCCTGAGCCTCCTCTCCTCCAGGATAAACAACCCCAGCTCCCTCAGCCACTCCTCACAGGACTTGTGCTCCAGACCCCTCCCCAGCCTTGTTGCCCTTCTCTGGACACGCTCCAGCCCCTCCATGTCCTTCCTAAATTGGGGGCCCAGAACTGGACACAGCACTCGAGGTGCTGCCCAACCAGTGCTGAGCACAGGGGAAGAATCCCTGCCCTGCTCCTGCTGGCCACACCATTCCTGATCCATAGGAGTGCCAGGGGTTGGATGAGGGAAGTGGTGGGGAAGGGGTGGGGATAAAGTGTTATTGATTGTCAGCCATGAAGGGTCTTGATTTTTATATCTCTCCACATAGCATTAGGAGGTGCTGGGGGTCAATATCAATTGGACATTGATTATACCAAACTATAAACAGGAAAAGAATACTGGATAAAATAGTTCTCTTCCTTTTTTTTTTCAATACAGCAGATTCACATTTAAAACACTTCTGAAATTTGTCTAATTAACCACAGAAGAATTGAAAACTTTGATTATTCCTCGGGGCTGTTCTTGTTCAGGTGTTTTAAACAAATGTTTATGAGCCTTTTTCACTGAATTCCTGAACTGAAGAGCTCAAGAAAGAAGAGGCATCTCGAGTAATAAAATTCATCATCAACCTCCAAATGGCTGAGGATCCATCCCGTGCAGAGCAGCAATGAACAGAAATGGGCACAGCTTTGTGGCTGCCCCTGCTTTGGCATGGGCCCTGGGCCTGGAGCAGGAGCAGCTCTTGAGGGCCCCAAGGCTGGGGCTCTTGTGCTGCCCTGGGCAGATGGGATGGCAGCAGGGGCTGCAGAGCTCTCAGCACCTCAGCCCCAGGGGAGCAGGGCAGCCAGGGAGCCTCCTTTGGCCTTGGCCAAGCACCTTCCCCCATGGCTGGGGCTGAGTCCTGTGGCAGCTGCAGCTGCTGCTGTGGCCTTGGCAGGGGCTGAGGCCGTGGGGCCAGTGGCCAGAGCAGCCTGGCCTGAGCAGAGCTGTGGGGCCAGAGCCGGCTGGGCTGGGCTGGGCTCAGAGAGGCCCTTGGTGCTGCCCAGAGCTCAGGGCAGCTGGCAGAGCTTGCAGGGAGCTGGGCTGGGCTCCGAGAGCCTGGCCCAGAAACCATCAGTGTCCATCTCAGCCTGGCTGAGCGTGCAGGGGTAGGACTCAGGCCAGGCCTTGTGGGGCAGGGCCAGCCCCTGTGCAAGGCATTGCAAACAGGCAAGTGGCCCAGAGAGGAGGCTGCTCTGTGCCCTTGGTGGCATGGACAGAGCAGGGAGGGGGCCCAGGACATTTGTCAGCACCAGCCTCTGTGCCCATGCGTTGGCAGCCCTGGCTGCTGAGCCCAGCTTTGGCCTGGGCTGAGTTTGGCTGTGGCCCAGCTCCATCCTCCTGTGGGGCTCAGGGCCTGTTCCTGGCCACGGCCAGCCCTGGCTGCCTCTCTGCTGGCCCAGAGGCCGGCAGAGCCCGGGGCAGGGCTGTCTGTGCAGCCCCACAGGTGCCACGGGCTCTGCAGGAGCTGGCAGAGGCTGCCCAGCAGGGAGGCCATGGGGCACAGAGCCCCAAGGCTGCTGTGGGCACCACGGCACAGGGGCCGTTCCCAGCCGCAATGCTCCTGGCCTGGGCTGGGCCTGCACAGGGGCTGGGCCACCATGGCCATGTTTCAATCTGACTTTGAATTATTGAGAGGTTTTTGAGCACACACTGAGGCACTGATGAGTCTGATGCAAAAAGCACCAAAGCCCCAGAGGGTTATTCAAATCCTTGTGCTGTGTCTGCTGGGCTGGGCTCCTGGCCCAGAGGCAGCTCCTGGCAAGGGCAGCAGAGCTGCAGAGAGACAGCTCTGGCCAGGAGCAGCTCCTGTGCACAGCCCAGCAGGGCTGGGGCACTGCCAGGGCCCCTCAGGGACACCAGCAGGGCACAGACAGAGCTCCCAGGGGCTCAGAACTGGCAGGGGCTGTGGCATGTCCCAGAGGGGGCTGTGTCCCAGCAGCTCCTCTGTGCCTGTGTCATGGAGGCACAGAGCAGCTGTGATGTCAGCAAGGGGCTGTGTGACAGCACAGAATGGGCTGTGTGAGGTCACAGATTGGGCTCTGACATCACAGAGTTTGTTGTGTGAGGTCATCAAGCAGCTACAGCATCATAGAGGGAACTGTGTGACATCACAGGGCAGGCTGTGAGATCATGGCATGGCTGTATGACATCATAGCACTGGCTGTGAGGTCAAAGTGTGTGCTGTGACATTACAGAGTGGAACCATGATATCACAGAGAGGGTTTTGTGACATCACTAAGGGGGTTGTGACATCACACAGCTGTCTGTGACATCATAGAGTAGGGTGTGAGGCCATAGAGGAGATTCTGCCATCATAGAGGATGGCTCTGTGACATGAGGGAGGTGGTTGTGACATCACTGGTGGATGTGTAACATCATAGAGCAGGCTGTGACATCACAGAAAAGATTCTGACATCACATGGTGGCTTTCTGACATCAGAAAGTCTTCTGGGACATCACAGTGCAGCTGTATGACAGCACAGGATAACATCACAGAATTAGCTCTGTGACATCAGAAGGGTGTTGTATGATGTCCCAGAGTGGGCAGTGACATAACACTAGGTTGTGTGACATCACAGGGGCTGTGTGACATCACAGGGGCTGTGGGAGGTCACTGGGGAGGTCACTCTGCCCCGGCCCCCCTCACAGTTCCCCCCAGAGCAGTCCAACCCTGCTCATGCACAGCGGGGTCCCCTGTCCCCCCGGGTCCCCCCGCCCCCGGCGCCGCAGCCTCCCCCAGAGGATGTTCCACGAGATCGACCCCAGAGCCTGACACGGGGACAGGGGGCCGGGGCCCTGGGGGTGGCACACGGGGACAGGGACCCCCCGGCAGCGTCCCCGTGTCCCCCAGGGCCAAAGCCTGGGCCAGGGCTCCTTCACCCTGGTACCAACAAGGCCTTGAGAGCGCTGAAAAAATCCCCAGCAAGGGATCAGCAAAAACCAGATTGAATATTAAGGGACAGCAGCACAAAGTTCCATGGCAAGAGTCACTCTGCTCCTGACTGGACACTTCAGGCACACCAAGGAAACAAAGCAACAACAAAACCAAACAAAATCCAGGCAATCAAACCAGAAATTAACTGAGAACTGTCCCTGTGTGTGTGTGTGACACAAGGACAGTGAGGGCAAGGATAAAAGGAATAGGGCTAAAAAGCTTAAAAGAGCTCAAACTCAACAGGACTTAACTGATACTTTAACCTTTACTGATTCCTTCAACTTCACAATTTAGCAAATGAACAGCACTTAACAGTACTTAACCTAAGTCATAACCTATGACTTAATGATTTAATGGTGGAATAAAAATGAAACAATGTTCAACTTAGATTATAACATATTAAACTTTTACTTAGCAAAAAAAAGCTCTTAACACCATTTAACTTATTCCTCGTGAGGTACCCTCACTTAGAGGCCTGACTGACTCAGCTATCCAAGGCTCTCAAACCCCTCAGAGAGCAGCATTTCGGCCGCATTTCCCCAGCACAGGCACTCCTGTGTGCACACAGACACAAAGAGTCAGTGCAAGGCACCTGGGAGAAATTCCCTTGAGGGCAAGAAATGCTCCCTGAGGATCCTTTGGCATCTCCCGAGTGGGTGAAGGGTTGAGCCTGGAGGAGTGGGGGGATCGGCCCAGGCTCCGTCGTTGTTGGGGATCCCCGAGTGCAGCAAACGGGAGAGTTCCCGGCTGGGAGAGGCCCCACTCAGAGGGAGTCGCTGGCCCAGGAGAGCTCCAAGGGCTCCTTTTGGAGCGCTGTTTGCAGGGCCCCAAGAGAGGGGCTTCAGTCCCAGCAATGGTTCATCCTGGCCGCACTTGGCACCAACAGCTTTCTTTGGCAGGGTGAGAACAGGGATGTTGTGCCACTGAGGGAACAAAACCAGTTCCCAGGGCTGCTTCTCCAGAAAGCAGGAGCTGGTTGGGCAGCAGCAGTACCTGGAGCAGACAGTGTTTGTGATGAGCTGCAGAGGAGCTGAGCCCAGGGGCTGTTGGCCAAGGCCGAGCCCCAAGGAGCATTTCTCATCTGGCGGGGCAGCCTGAGAAGGGGAGGGGGGAATGCAGCAGCACAGGGCCCATGGAACCAAGGGAGCATTGTGACACTGTGGGGCCCTGTGAGACCAAGGGACCATTGTGACCCTGAAGGGCCCCATGGAATGATGAGACCATTATGACACTTTGGGGTGTCATGGAACCAAGGAGCCCTTGTGACACTGTGGGACACCATGGAATCATGGAGACCTTTGTGAGCCTCAGAAACCAAGAGGATGTTCTGACACTGCAGGGCCACATGGAACCAGTGAGACCATTGTGACACAATGAGGTCCCATGGAACCAAGTAGAGCATTCTGACATTGTGTGGCACCCTGGAACCAAGGACCCTTGTGATGCCATGGGGCCTCATGGAACCAAGGGCACCATAGTGACACTGGGGGGATCCATGGGACCAAGGGGATCATTGTGACATTGTGGGGCCTGTGGAACCACAGAGACCATTGTGACACTGCAGGGCCAATGGAACCAGGAGAACACAGCACAGATGTGTCTTGTTTGACATCCTGGGGGCTACCTGACTGGTCCAGCTGACCGTGGCATAAGGAGGGTCTCTTCTCATCTGCTACTGAAAATCTGGAGATCTGTGCCTTCCTTCCTATGGAAAAGAACTGTCCTCCTCCAGGTGCCCATGGCCAGAATTGGGAGTTCCGCCTCCAACATTCCCTGTTGTGACAGACTGAAGGAGATTGTTGGCTCGAAACATTTTTTGTGTGGGGGACGAAGGGGCAGATCCAGCCTTGCCCTGCCCTGGAACCCCAGCCCTGCCCTGCCCTGGAACCCCAATCCCCCCAGAGCCTCTATCCCAGCCCAGCAGTGGCTGCCAGTCCCTGGCACAGCACAGGCAATGCTCCACAGCCACCTCTGCAGCCCCCAGCCCAGCTCCTGAGGGACCAAATGAGCCCAAGCCCCACCTGGGGGAAGGGCCCAGGGAGACCAAGGGGTATTGAAGGCTGACCACAAGGCAAGCACACATCTTGACACTGCATCCTCTTGGAATTTCCATCTGAACACTGCTGGAATCCAGGAGTTGGTAGCTCTGTGTGTGCTCCTCTGTATCTTTTTTGTCTTTCGCTCTTTCTGTGTATTCTTCTTCTGGTTCTGTGCTCCTGCAACTTTTGATTAACATTCTATTGAACAGGCTTAGAGTTTGGAACTTGAATGGGCCAAGTCAATGCTTTGAGAAATGTTTTTTATTGATTGTCATAGTTTGACATGAGGAGAATTTTAAAAAAGTAATACAAAACTTTTTGTGTAAGTGACAATCTGTTAAACCACTAAGATACTGAACACGCCTTTGTTAAACACAAATGTTAAAGACAAAAATGCCAGGAATCTCCTCTTTCTTTTCCAGTCAACAAAGAAGCAGCGGCCCTGGCCCTGGCCCCCATCTGAACCAAACCAAACCAAGCAACCCTGCCATGGGCTGAGCCCCTTCCCCACTCCCCAGGCTGCCCCCTCCATCGGCCCCATTCTGACCAAACCAAACCCCAACAACTCCCAAACAGGAAAACAAAAGAGGCTACAAAACCCCAACCAGAACAAAGGCAGCCACAGCTAATAAAATCTCACCATCAAGTCCCCTCCCCCCAACACAACTAAAACCAAAAACCCCTAAAACTTACAACCCACAAAAAATAACCCTACAACTAAAATTAAACAAAAAGCCCCCAAAAATGAACCATGAAACCAATCTTAACACAACCCAACCATAACTTCCACCACAAGTTACTGGCAGGTCAGGTGCCAACCCTTTCAATACTTCAATCCTCCATCAAGTAAAAGGGAAAAACAAAATACAAATATAAAAAAATTATAAAACCATCAAAGTCAGTAAAGAAGACATGAAATCTCAAATAAAAAAAAAAAGAAAAAGTACCTAAATCTTAAAAATAAAATCCTCTTATAAACTATAAAGAAAAAACTCTTTTTTATAGCACATAAAAATATAAAAAAATAAAAATATTCAAAATATTATCAAACAAAAAACCTGCATCCTAAAACAAACCAAATGTTAAAATAACTGTCATTTCATAAAAAGTTAAAACAGGAATAGATAAAAACATAATCCAGTACCCCCAAGAGAAGATCTCTATTCCCAGAGATAAAAATAATTTCAAAAGTAAATAATAAAAGCTTTTACCTTTAAATGACTCATCTTTAAAACAATACCCCATAAGTTGACATGGCCCATCAACAAGCTGTAGAAAAGCTTCTAGCAATAAAAACAACTTAACAATACCAAAGTTCCACAGAACTGATATCCTTGACAAAATTAAGAACCACAAAAAAACAATTTTTTCCTTTTGAAAAAAAATCTCCATAACCTTAACAAGAAAAACTTCTCTCCCTAAGTAAAATAAAAAAAGACTATTCTAGAAATAGTAACCTAACTAGAAATTGAATTTTTACTTTCTTTATATTGTCAGTAAAAAGAAAAAGTTATAAAGAAAAATAAAGTGTTCCAAGAATTTAATTCTTACTCCTTTTTTCTTTCTTAATTTACTGTTAATAAAAATTTCTTTATACAGTTTTAAAATTTTGAACCCACTTTACCTTTCTTGTAATCCAATCTCAGAACAAAATAAATACATAAATAATTAACCAACAGTAAAACCCACCATACTCATCAAATGATTGGTTAAGAAATCTCAAGATAATAAAAATTTTACATTAACAAACCAAAACCACTACAATGTCCTAATAAACCTTTTGCCAAAGTTTCCCTGATTTTCTAAAGCTCCCAGTAAAGGCTGTTTTATAGTTTGGAGCTCCCGAGAATCTCTTGTTGGCATTTCTCCAGGGAGTCCAACTCAGGGTACAGAAACAATTTTAATTCCTTTTAAATGTCTCCTTGAGAGAGTTGTTTGGGGAATGGGAGTCAGGGCTTGTCTGTCCTGCTTGGCCCAGCCCAGGCAGGGCTTTCCCAGCCACATTCCACACTCCATTGCCCAGCTGGAGCCACTGGTGCCTCTGAGTTGTGCTGCCCCAGCCCCAGGGACGCTCTCCTTGTCTGCCCATTCCCCCACGCTCTCTGGGCAGGGATGGCCTCACTGGGGGCTGCTGACATCCTCAGCAACTTGGAGGCTGCTGCTGAATTTCACTGCTCCAGAGGCTTGTTCAGCCTTCAGCTCTTCAGTGCAGGAATTCAGTGTCCCAGGGCTCATTAACATTCAGAACACCTGAACAAGCCAAGCCTCTGGGAATCATTTGATTTTCATTTTCAAATCTTCTGTGGTTAATTAGACAGATTTCAGTAGTGTATTAAAACTGAATAGATTCTTTTTAAAAAGACAGTGAGAAAACATTTTGTAGGTCCTGTTTAGGTTTTTGTTTTTCCTGTTAATACAATGATATGTGCAATCTCCAACTGACATTGAATCCAAGTACCTCCTAGTGCAGTTTGAATAGATATGAAAATCAAGACCCTTCATGGCTGACAATCAATCAGACTCTGTCCCTACCCCCACCCCACCATTTCCCCCATCCAAGCCCTGGCACTCAGAGCAGCCTTGTGCAAATCTCAGCTCCCTCCAGCCCAGGCTGCACCTGCAGCTTTCAGCTCCTTGGCTCCCACTCCCACCTGCTTTCCTTGGAGAAGGAGCTGCCTGAGACACAGAGGGATGTTCATTTCTTGTCAGCCAACAAAGCCAAGGGAAGGCACAGCTCCATCTGATGCAAAAGTCATTCCTCTGCTGGATATTAAATCCACTTTGCACAGCAGACAGTCTCAGAGCAATGGAAAACACCTTCTGTGCCCAGCACAGATTCCAAGGGCCCCCAAACCCTCCCTGCTCCGATTCTGCCCAGATTTGCTCTTTGCACACACGAGTCACAGGCTGAAGTCAGGAGCTCCCTCCATGCCCAGAGGGAGGAAAAGAGAGAAAGGGGATCAAGAGCTCTCCTGTGCAGAGCCAAGGTCCAAGTGCAGCCCCTGCAGTGGGAACCACAACTCATCAGGTTTGTGTCCTTTGGGCTCAGGGCCTGGTGACACTCAGAGGCACAGAAAGATTTCTTGCCAACAAACACAAGTTGAACATTTGAACAATTTAATAACCATCCCAGCTCTTCCCTCAGCCCTCTGGGATGTCCCAGCCGCATCTGACATGTCCACCATCACCCATGGCTTTCTGTACAGAACAGTTTTAGGCAAAGACATAAGAAAAATTCAGTGATAGATAGAAACACTATTAAGATGTTGACTAGTGTGGTATTTATTTGAACTTCAGAAATATTGGGCAATCCCTGCACCTCAAAGCATGAAACCAGTCATTTGACAGGCACTTGAATGCCCAGAGAGCATCTGGAGGAGGAAATTTGAAAGCAGCAAGGTGGACATAGATCCAGCTAGTCTAGTGAAGGGGTGTCCTTAGACATGGACATTTAAACAGGAGAGATGGAAACACCTGAAGGAAGAGGGAGAGGAAGTAATACAGACGATATTGCTGACACAAGTCCACAGGAAGACCAGCATTTCTTCTCCTTCTGCCATCAATACACTTCCAGGAACTTCGTTTTCCTGGTCGGAAAATTTTGCCATTTCTTAAAAGTACCCAAAAATAAAGATTTGCTTGTATATTATGAAACTAACCGGTATTAACACTTGTGCCAGTTTCTACGCAGACATCAGCTGTGTGCCCATGAACAGGCAGTGCCACTTGTGCTCTGAGGTGCCCAGCTGGGATTGGATCTCTCCAAGAGCACCTGAGGGACAGCAGAGCACCTTGCAAGCTGCAGGTCCCTGACAGCCCCACAGGGCTCCTGTCCCATCAACATCTGCTCTGCTCCAGTCTGAAACAGGGTCCAGCATGGTGCCGGGATCATCAGAGAGCTGAGGTGTGTGCTGGAATTCAATGGCCTCCCCATCCCGCAGCAGCCCTGCATTTCCCTGCTGCAGCCTTGGTCTCCAGCCCAGCCATGCAGGCTCTTTGGGCTCTGGAGTGTTGCTGCAGCCCCCAAGGGCAGCTGAGCTCTGCCTTTGGCACAGTCAGGCCTGGCCAGCGCAGGCCATGCTCAGCAATTGCTTGTGTGTGCCTGGCCTTGCTGTCAGCCCCGGCAGCGGCTGTGTGGCCCCTTTGTGGCCCTGTGCTGGCCCAGCCATGGTGGCCCAGCCCCTGTGCAGGCCCAGCCCAGGCCAGGAGCATTGTGGCTGGGAACGGCCCCTGTGCCGTGGTGCCCACAGCAGCCTTGGGGCTCTGTGCCCCATGGCCTCCCTGCTGGGCAGCCTCTGCCAGCTCCTGCAGAGCCCGTGGCACCTGTGGGGCTGCACAGACAGCCCTGCCCCGGGCTCTGCCGGCCTCTGGGCCAGCAGAGAGGCAGCCAGGGCTGGCCATGGCCGGGAACAGGCCCTGAGCCCTGCAGGAGGATGGAGCTGGGCCACAGCCAAACTCAGCCCAGGCCAAAGCTGGGCTCAGCAGCCAGGGCTGCCAACACATGGGCACAGAGGCTGGCGCTGACAAATGTCCTGGGCCCCCTCCCTGCTCTGTCCGTGCCACCAAGGGCACAGAGCAGCCTCCTCTCTGGGCCACTTGCCTGTTTGCAATGCCTTGCACAGGCGCTGGCCCTGCCCCACAAGGCCTGGCCTGAGTCCTGCCCCTGCACGCTCAGCCAGGCTGAGATGGACACTGATGGTTTCTGGGCCAGGCTCTCGGAGCCCAGCCCAGCTCCCTGCAAGCTCTGCCAGCTGCCCTGAGCTCTGGGCAGCACCAAGGGCCTCTCTGAGCCCAGCCCAGCCCAGACGGCTCTGGCCCCACAGCTCTGCTCAGCCCAGGCTGCTCTGGCCACTGGCCCCACGGCCTCAGCCCCTGCCAAGGGCACAGCAGCAGCTGCAGCTGCCACAGGACTCAGCCCCAGCCATGGGGGAAGGTGCTTGGCCAAGGAGGCCAAAGGAGGCTCCCTGGCTGCCCTTCTCCCCTCGGCCTGAGGTGCTGAGAGCTCTGCAGCCCCTGCTGCCATCCCATCAGCACAAGAGGGCAAGGCAGCACAAGAGCTCCGGCTTTGGGGCCCTCACGAGCTGCTCCTGCTCCAGGCCCAGGGCCCATGCCAAAGCTGGGGCAGCCACAAAGCTGTGCCCATTTCTGTTCATTGCTGCTCTGATGGGGATAGATCCTCACCCACTTGGAGGTTGCTGATGAATTTTACTCCTCCAGAGGCATTGTCTTTTTTGAGCTCTTCACTTCAGGAATTCAGTGAGAGGAGCTCATAAATATTTGTTTGAAACACCTGAACAAGAAAAGCCCATGGGAATAATTGAAGTTTTCAATTGTTCTGTGGTTAATTAAACATATTTCAGAAGTGTATTCAAAGTGAATATGCTATTTTGAAAATAATGTGGACAGAATGGTTTTGCCTGTTTAAGTTTTCTTTTCCTGTTTATAGATTGATATCAGCAATGTCCAATAGATATTGGCCCCCAGCATCTCCTCATCCACTCTGAACAGATATGAAATCCAGACCCTTCATGGCAGACATTCAATCACACTTTGTCCCTATCCCCTCCCCACCATTTCCTTCACCCAACCCCTGGCACTCAGAGCAGCTGAGGAATGGAGTCACATCCAGGGGTGGCCTCAGGGCTCAGGATTGGGGACAGAACAATTCAATCTCTTTATTGCTGATCTGGATGAGGCCATCGAGGGCACCCTCAGTCAGTTCCCAGGTGAGCCCAAGCTGGGTGGGAGTGTGGCTGTGCTGGAGGGCAGGAAGCTCTGCAGAGGGATCTGGACAGGCTGGAGCCATGGGCCCAGGACAATTGGATGAGGTTCACCAAGGCCAGGGGCTGGATCCTGCCCTGGGCTCACAACCACCCCAAATCCCTGGCATGCCCTGCCCCTGATCCCCACAGCCTATCCTGTTTCCTTCATCCCTGCATTGCCAGGGACTCTCTGGGACAAGGGAGCTCTGCTCTGGGGATGGAGGGAGGTGCAAGTGCCACCACTGGACTGGGAACCACAACTCATCAGGTTTGTGTCCTTTGGGGGTCAGGAACTGCTGAGACTCAGAGGCACAGAAAGTTTCTCTTCATGGCAAAAACACCATGGTTGAACAGGACACAATTTAATAAAAATCACACTCTTCCCTGAGCCATGTGCAACGTCCCAGCAGTGTTTGATGAGTCCACCATCCACAAGGGATTTCCATCCTAAAAGTAATTTCAAACAAATGTGGGTCTGTGATCGATATAAACACAATTAAGTTCTTGTATCAGGATGCTCATCCTGGAGTGGGGGCAAAACAGCTCCAACAATTCCTGATTTGCAAAGCTGTCGGTGGTGGATGGAGAAGGGAGGTCAGGCTGCTCTTGGTGCTGAGGAAATGCTGAAACCAGCCTGACTCATTTCATCTCCTCCTGTCCTGGCTGATCTCCCCTCTTTCCCCTTCCACCCATTGGCTTTTGTCTCCCACCAGGCCCCCGGTGAAGAGCCTGGCTCTGTGTTCTCCATCCCCTCCTCGCTGGCACTGCCAGGCTGGGATGAGGAGCCCCTCAGCCTTCCCTGCTCTGGGCTGGACAAGCCCAGCTCCCTCAGCCTCTGCTCACAGCCCAGGGGCTCCAGCCCCACCTTGGAGGCCCTTCCCAGACCCTGCTCCAGCTGCCAGACATCTTTCCTGCCCTGGGCAACCCAACCCAGGCCACAGTGACCTGGAGAATCCCCGTCCTTGATGTCCTGCTCACACAGCCCTGGCCCCTTGTCCCCATGTCAGGCTCTGGGCTGGATCCTGTGGAACATCCTTTGGTGGAGGCTGTGGCTCCAGGTGGGCCGGGGGGATCCCGGGGGACAGGGACCCCGCTGGGTATGAACAGCACTGGACTTGTTGGGAGAAACTGTGAGGGGGAGCTGGGGCCGAGTGACCAACCCAGTGACCTGACATAACCCTGCTGGGATGTCACACAGCCCTGCTGGGATGTCACACAGCCCCTCTGGGATGTCACACAGCCCCTCTGGGATGTCACAGCCCATTCTCTAATGTCACACAGCCCCTCTGGGATGGCACAGCCTGCTCTGTGAGCTCACAGCCCCTTCTCTAATGTCACACAGCTGGTCTCTGATGTCTCAGCCAAATCTCTGATGTCATCATCTGCTCTATGATGTCAGAATTCTGCCGTGTGGCGTCACAGATATGGCCTATGATGTCATAGCTTCTCAATGATCTCACATTACCCACTCTGTGATGTCATACCCCACTCTGTGACCTCATGTTACCAGATGATCAATTGCCTACACCAGGTGAGCTGACACCTGGAGCTTGTTCTCCACATCCCCAGGCCTATGGAAGCCACACAAGGCCCATTGTGTGAGAAGGGGAACTGGAAGTTCAGCAGCCTCAGGGTCCTGCCAGCTCAGCCAGGCCCACTGGAACTTTGGGGTCCACGACCACCAGGGACCACCAGAGAGACCCCCCAGGACAGAAGAACACATGGGTAAAGGGGAGGGGGAATATGCTAATGATTTTGGGGAAATGATTATCATATGTGTGTTTAGTCCAAGACAATCAATGAATATGTGAGCAAAATACAGAAAATAAACAGAAACTCTCCTGTGCTCAGCATGCACAGCTTTGGGTGGAGTTCTCCCCCGTGCATCCAGCTGAATAAAGAATGCTGCTTCTTAATGCTACATTGGGGCTAAAAAGAGTTTTCTCTTTCACTGAATTTTTGGTAACACTCCCACTGCCAAGAAAAGCTCTGTCTGCTGCTGTTCACAGACAGAGAAGGGCTGGGGGCAGATGTGGGGCTCAGAGGCTGCCTGGGGCACAGTGACCATGAAATAATCAAGTTTTCACTGTTCTGTGAAAGAAGGAGGGGCAGAAACAAAACTACACTGGAATTAGGCAGGGCAGACTTTGGCCTATTTAGGATGCTGATTTGTGGAGTACTGAATCAGGTACTGATTTTTTAAAGAGAAGGAGCCCTTAAAATCAAAGGGGTCCAGGAAGGATGGACACATTTCAAGAAAGTAATCTCAAGGGGGAAGGAGCAGCCTGTCCCAGTGTGGCAAAAGATGAGCTGGTGAGGAAAAGGACTGGCCTGGCTCCACATGGAGCTTTTGTGGGAAGTTAAGGGAAAAAAGAGGATGCATCATTTTGAAAAGAGAAACAGGCAACTCAGCAAGTGTTTAAGGATGTTGTTAGGTTATGCACAAAGAAGAGGAAAGAGGTGAAAGCCCAGTTAGAGCTTAATCTGGCCACTTGTGTGAGAAATAATAGAAAATGTTTCTATAAATAAATTAGTAGCAAAACACCAGATAAAGAGAACCTCTACTCTTTATTGGATGCAGTGGAGAATAGAGTAACTAAAGAAACGCCTGAACAGTTTAACACCTTGTTTGTCTCCATTTTCAATATTAGGACAGGTTGTCCTCAGGACAAGTGTTCTCCTGAGCTGGTAGATGGGCACAGAGAGCAGAACAGCCCCCTGGAATCCAGGAGGATGCAGCTGCTGACCTGCTGAGCCACTCAGATGCTCACAGGTGTATGGGATCAGATGGGATCCATCCTAGGGGGATGAGGGAGCTGTGGATGAGCTCCTCAAGCTGCTCTCCATCATTTACCATCAGTCCTGGCTCAGCAGGGAGGGCCCAGAGCACTGGAGGTGCCAGTGTGAGCCCATCCCCAGGAAGGGCTGGAAGGAGGAGCTGGGGAACTCCAGGCCTGTCAGCCTGACCTGGGTGCCCAGCAAGGTTCTGGAACAGATCACCTTGAGTGCCATCACAGGGCACCCACAGGATGGCCCAGGGATCAGAGCCAGCCAGCATGTATTTAGGGGTGGCAGGTCCTGCCTGACCAACCTGGTCTCCTTTTATGCCCAGGTGTCCCACCTGTGGATGTGGGAAAGGCTGTGGATGTTGTGTGCCTGGACTCCAGCAGAGCCTTTGACTCTGTCTCTGACAGCATTCCCTGGAAAAGCTGCAGCCCACGGCTTGGGCAGGTTCCCTCCTGGCTGGGAGATTTAAGAGCTGGCTGGAGGCTGGGCCCAGAGAGTGGTGGGGATGGTGCTGCACCCAGCTGGTGTCCAGGCACTGGTGCTGTCCCCAGGGATCTGTGCTGGGCCCAGCCCTGTTTAATATCTTCACTGATGGTCTGGGTGAGGGGATCGAGTCCAGCATTCACAAATTGCAGATGGCACCAGGCTGGGTGTGAGTGTGGATCTGCTGGAGGGCAGGACAAGACGACACAGCCTTAAGCTGCACCAGGGGAGGCTCAGGCTGGACAATAGGAAGGAGTTCTTCACAGAAAGGGTGAGTGGGAACTGGAATGGGCTGGCCAGGGGGCAGGTGGCAGAGTCACTGTCCCTCTCCAGTGGCACTCAGTGGCATGGTCTGGGGGACAAGGCAGTATTAGGGCATTGGTTGGACTTGATGATCCCAAAGGTCTTTTCCAGCCTATTTGATTCTGTCATTCTCTGATGATTGGGACACTCTGGGGCCCTTGTGACACTGCAGGGCCTCGTGGAACTAAGAGGACCATGGTGACACCGTGCAGCCCCACAGAACCAGGGCTCCATGGTGGTGCTCTGGGGCCAAATGGACCCAGGGAGTGCCCCGTGACACTCTGGGTCCTCGTGGAACCACAGAGGCCATTGTGACACTGCAGGGCCTCGTGTAACCAAGGGGTTTCACCATTTTGACACTGCAAAACCAAGGAGACCATTGGGAGACTGCAGGGCCCAGTGGAACCAAGGGGTCGTTCTGACACTGCGGGGCCTCATGGAATCAAGGGGACATTGTGACACTGCAGGATCCTGTGTAACCAAGGGGCCACTGTGACACCATGGGGCCTCAAGGGATCTGGAATAATGCTGTGACACTGTATGGCCTTGTGGAAACAAGGAGTCCATTGTGACACTGAGGGGACTTGTGGAACCCCAGAGACCATGGTGACAGTGTGGGATCTCATGTGGCCATGGGGCCATTGTGACACCCTGGGACACCATGGAACCAAGGGGCCACTGTGAAACTGCAGCACCAACAAGAACCTTGTGACACTGTGAAGCCCCGTGGAACCAAGGAGTCCAGTGTTGCTCTGCATGGTCTCATGGAACCAAGGAGACCAGTGTGACAGTGCAGGGCCTGGTGTAACCAAGAGGCCATTGTGACACTGAGGGGCCCCATGGAACCAAGGACATCTTTGCAAATGTCACCAAGCTGGATGTGATGTTGATCTGCTGGAGGGTCGGAGGACTCTGCAGAGTGACTTGGACAGGCTGGATCCAGGGGATGAATCCAACAAGGTGAGGTTTAACAAATCCAAGGGCCAGGCCCTGATATTTGGCCCCAGTGCTACAGGCTGGGGACAGAGTGGCTGGAGAGCAGCCAGGCAGAAAGGGACCTGCAGGGACTGATGGACAGCAGGCTGGACATGAGGCAGCAGTGTGCCCAGGTGGGCAAGAAGGCCAATGGCTCCTGGCCTGGATCAGGAATGGTGTGGCCAGCAGGAGCAGAGCTGCTGTGCCAGCACTGATCTGCCCCAGCTCTGCACACAGACATTGCTGCTGCAGCTCCAGAGAAGGCAACAAAAGGGAATCTCTGCAGAAAACTTTGCTGGGACATCCTTTAGTTCCTTTAAACCCTCCAAGAGTGCAGCCCCTCATTGACACAGTCTGTGGCCACAGGATAGGTGGAGGGAAACAAAATGAGAAATGGAACAATAAATGACATTTTTTTGTGGACAAGATTAAAAACCTAAAAGAAAAAGAGAAAGAATCTCCAAAATGAAGCCAACTAGGAGTATCAAAGATGACTTTTATTACAAGTGATTTGCAGAAATTGGCCAGAATTTGAATGTTTCCGAAACCATCCAGTCATCAGTCTCCACACTGCAGCCTTGAGCTCCTGGTTCCTCAGGCTGTAGATGAGGGGGTTCAGGGCTGGAGGCACCACTGAGTACAGAACTGACAGGGCCAGATCCAGGGATGGGGAGGACATGGAGGGGGGCTTCAGGTAGGTAAATATGCCAGTACTGACAAGGAGAGAGATCACAGCCAGGTGAGGGAGACAGGTGGAAAAGGCTTTGTGCTGTCCCTGCTCAGAGGGGATCCTCAGCACGGCCCTGAAGATCTGCACATAGGAGAAAACAATGAAAACAAAACAACCAAAAGCTAAAGAGGCACTGAGAGCAATGAGTCCCAATTCCTTGAGGTTTGAGTGTGAGCAGGAGAGCTTGAGGATCTGTGGGATTTCACAGAAGAACTGGCCCAGGGCATTGCCATGGCACAGGGGCAGGGAAAATGTATTGGCCGTGTGCATGAGAGCATTGAGAAAGGCACTGGCTCAGGCAGCTGCTGCCATGTGGGCACAAGCTCTGCTGCCCAGGAGGGTCCCATAGTGCCGGGGTTTGCAGATGGACACGTAGCGGTCGTAGCACATGGTGGTCAGGAGGGAATACTCTGATCCAAGGAAGAACAGAAAGAAAAATACTTGGGCAGCACATCCAGTGTAGGAGATGTTGCTGGTGTCCCAGAGGGAATTGTGAATGGCTTTGGGGACAGTGGTGCAGATGGAGCCCAGGTCGCTGAGGGCCAGGTTGAGCAGGAAGAAGAACATGGGCGTGTGCAGGTGGTGGCCACAGGCTACGGCGCTGATGATGAGGCCGTTGCCCAGGAGGGCAGCCAGGGAGATGCCCAGCAAGAGGCAGAAGTGCAGGAGCTGCAGCTGCCGCGTGTCTGCCAATGCCAGCAGGAGGAAGTGCCTAATGGAGCTGCTGTTGGACATTTGCTGGGGCTGCACATGGGCACCTGTTCATGGAGAAGGACAGTGACAAGTCAGGAGAGGCTGCTTTGGGCCAAACCTGGGCCATTCCCTGCAGACTGCCCCGCTGGGACTCACCCACCCTTGTTCCTTCTCTGGGAAAACCTTCACCCAGGTCTCTGCCTGAGCTCCAGTTGTGCTGGCTGAGTGTGCCAGGAGCAGCCAGGCCTGTGCCTGGGGGCTCTTGAGGAATCATCCCTGCCCCACAGCCCTGGGTTTGTGGCCATGTGGCAGAGGGACAAGGCTGAATGTTCAGAATTTGTCAGGGGAATCACTCAGAATGCAGACAGGCTTGGCAGCATCTGCACTCCCTGTTCTATAGGACATGGATGGCAGGAGCTGGTTTAAGTAATTTTTTCCTACCCACACATCATTCCTGGCTCTCTGAGGTCACAAATCCCCAGCATTTCTGCTTCACTCAGAGTTTGCCACTGAGAGATGGGAGAGACAAAGGATTCCCTGTGGCTGAGGGAAGGTGAGGGGCTGGATGGGCTTGTTCCCAACTGCCCTGGCTTTGCACCTTTGGCTGCAATCAGAGCCCAATCACACTCCCAGGTCACCCTGGGATAAACCAGACCCTGCCCAGAGCAGAGGGATCCCTGAAGGTCTCACCCTCTCTCAAGGTCTCTGGGCAAGGTCTCAGCACCCCCTTGTGCCAAGGACACCCACGGCTCCCTGGGCAAACCCAGCAGCATTTCCTCAGCTGTGGCAGCTCTGCCCTTCCCCATGGGACATTCAGGGAACTCCCAGAGGCTCTGGCACAGATCTGCTCCCAGGAGGGCAGCTCAGAGCCTGGCAGGGCACAGCAAGGAGATCCCTGGCTGTGCCCATGATGGGATCTCAGGGAGGGGCTCAGCTCATTCCCCTTTGCCATGGACTGCTTTGCCCACAGCCCCACAGGTGCCAGGGAAGCTTGGACACCCCATTCCCATGGACAGCCCTGCCTGGCAGGAATGCCAAGGGCAGTGCCTGACTCAGCTGCTGCAGATGCCAGAGCCTCCCTGAGAGCAGCAGATAACAGTGCCAATGTCAGGGCAGGGCAGAACCAAGAGCAGATGTTGTGGTGCTGTGCCTGAGAGGGCAGGGCAGAGACAGCCGGGCACTCAGGACAGTGTTCCCGTGCCCAGCTGTGCCCGGCACCTCCCACACACCAACAGTGCCCTCCTGCCCCAGCCCTGCTCTCTTCAGCCCCCTCTCCTTCCCTGAGCATCTCCCTGGGCCTGGACATTCCCTGCTGAGAGGAGCCTTGTCCCTGCCAGCGCTCACAGAGCCCATGCCAGCCTGTGTGCCCTGGCTGGGGCCCTACAGAAACCTGCCTGTGTGCAGGGCCCTGGCTGGGGCAGGCTCTGTGTGCAGCTGGGCAAGGGCAGCTCAGGAGAGCCCTGCTGGGCCCTGCAAAGGTGCTGCTGCTGCTGTGCAGGGCTGAGGAGTGGCTGAGGGCCCTTTGGGAGGCTCCCAGCAGAGACACTGATCAACTTAATTTACAGTTCTGCAGTCCCTGTAAAAGATCAAACATTCCTTTGATGATTCTGCTGTGTCCCTTTCAACTCAGAATGTTCTGTCATTCTGGGATTACAATTCCTGTTCTGCTTCTCTCATCCCCTTGTTTTTTAAAATCAAAAGAGAAAAAAATCCCCTTGCAACAGTGTTAGAACAGTAAAGTAAAAACCAGATATTAATTGGAAGCTTTCAGTTGTCTCAGTGGGGATGGGGAACACCCGGCCCCTGATTTCAGCAATTTATTAAGGTTGATTAATTAGGAAATTTAACAGGAACATCCAATAGGAGATTCACTTGCCCCAGTTACACACCCCTGGCTCAAACCTTTGGAATAGGTGCAAGGGCTTCTTTGCCTTCACTTTTTGTAATGACTGCTCAGATTCTGGTTAAAAACCAAAATGTTCCTATAGGTCCTCTTCCTATAAGACCATACAATATTTCAGGACTATATAAGAGAATAAGACCATACAGTATTTCAGGACTGTATTTAGACAGTCAGGTTATTGTTCTAAAATCTAAGAGAGAGGTAAGGAAACATACTAGACTAAATTAAGGATTAAAGTTATATAGGTATATAATAGTACTTTAATAGAGTTAGTTAAGAGTTTAATAGATTTAAGTAAGGATTATAGTTTTATAACTATATAACAGTAATTAACAGATCTATGAATATATAAAAATATTTAAAAAGCAAAAATCCTTTTGTCATCACCCCAACTTTCCCATCCCTCTCCAAGCAGAAAATTGAAAACACTCTCAGGAAAGTTCCTGATCTTTAGAGCCATCCCAGGCTTACCTTCTTTGGGAAGTGCCCTGCGGAGCTGTGCCCAGGCTGGTCTGGAGCTGGGAGCAGCCCTGCCCCACCCAGCCCCTCTCAGCAGCAGCCCCTGCCCTGCTCAGGGCGGCTCCTTCCCCCCAGAGCTTCTGCCCAGCGCTGGGAGCAGCTGCCAGGGCTGGCTGAGAGCTGTCCCTGGCAGGCAGCAGAGTCCCTGCCCCAGCACAGCGCCCTGGGCTGCAGGACCCTGCTCTGCAGGACAGCCCTGGGCACCCCTGGCTGCTCTGCACAAGAGACAAGCAGAGAATGGACTCACAGGCTCTGCAGGCATTGGCATGTTCCAGCTTGAGGAGATGGCTCCAGGAGCTGCAGCTGCATTGTCCTGCAGCCAGAGGTTCCTGTGCCAAGGGCTGGCAGTGATTGTGCCCCAGGCACTTCTCAGTCCCTTCCCAGCCCTGACTGATTGAAGCTCTCTGTGCCTCTGGGCTGTGCCCGGGCTGGCTGCAGGCAGTGCCCCAGCCCTGCTGGACTGGCAGAAGAGCTGCTCATCCAGAGAAATGTGCTTTTGAAGCTCTTCTTGGTGAGCAGGAGCTGCCTCTGTGCCAGGAGCCCAGCCCAGCTCAGCAGCACAGACACAGCACAAGGACTTTAATCAGCCTCTGGGCCTTTGTGCTCAGGCCCTGAACATCAGTCCCTGAGAGGCAGCTGAAGAAACCTCTGCAGAACTCCAAGGCAGAATCCAAGTCCAAAGTTTCTTGGACTTTTAATGGGTCCCAGAGAGGGACACGACTGAGCAAGTGTCCCCAGGCCACAGGCAGAGCAGAGAACTGCAGGCAGTGATGACAGGTGGGGACAAAGAGAAGCCAAGTCTTGGTGCCCTGGGGCACAGCAGGGTCTGTGCCAGCAAGGGCTGGGAGGAGACACCTTGTCCTGAGGCCCTGGGGCCTCCTGGCACAGCCCCAGCCAGGCTGGGCACTGTCAGCCCCTTGTGCTGCCCTCAGCATCCCCCCCTAGCCCACATCCCAGTGGCCTCAAGGATCTGCTGCAAGGAGTCCTTGGGGAGCCTTGCTCAGCAATGGCCCTGGGGGCTCCTTCATGCTCCCTGCAGGGACTGCAGGTTTTTCAAAGGACTTTGGGTTTGGCTTTTGCCTTGCAGTCTCTGAGAGGTTTGTGCAATCATGGCCTCCAATTATCTGCTGTAATTAGTCCCTGGAGAGGCTTTGTCAGGAACAACACTCAGTGGGGCTCATTAATACTACAGGTTACTTCAGTTATTTGAAGGTACTTGGTGTTTCCCTTTTGATAGAGACTCTGTGAGAGGTTTGTGCAATCATGGCCCCAATTATCTGCTTTAATGAGTCCCTGGAGAGCTTTGTACTGACACTCAGTGGGGCTCAGTAATGCTTGGAGATACTCAGATTTTTTAAGGTAGTTTGGAATTTCCTTTCCACACTGAGACTCTGAGAAGTTTTTGGTCCATCCTGGCCTCCAATTGTCACCTCCAAGGAGTCCATGAGGAGCCTGTGTTGGGATGGACCTCAGTTGGACCCATTCATGCTTTGAGACACTTTGGGGTTTTCTTCTGACTTTGACTCTTGGAAAGGTTTGTGCAATCTCCTCTCAGGCCCTGATGTTCAAGGGCTCAGCTCCAAATGCACCACGGGGCTCACTGGGATGCAGCAAGTCCTGACAAACCATGGCCCTGCCTTGATTTCCCTCCAGTTTTGTTCAGTTCAGCAGGAAGTTTTCCTTCTACAGTTATGGATGATATAAATAAGAGGCTTGACTAGGCCAGTATTCAAGCAGCAATCAATTTATTAATTAATATGGTACAGTATGAGCAATACAGTGCTGGGTACAGTCAGGGAAGTTTTCCCTCCAACTGCACGTCAATAGTTGAGGCTTACAGGTATTTATAGGGGTACTCATCAGCTTTCTCAGCAGTTTCTATTCCAATTCTTACTGATCAGCAGTTTCTATTCCAAATTTTTACGTCACAATTCTATGTACTATTGTGATTTAGCTTTTCTCAGGATGTATCCCAAAAGGAGTATCCCCAGATGGTGGTGGTCCGGTTTCCAAAAGAAGAAAGACGAATCCCATCTGGTAAGGTCCAGCTCTCCAGATGTGGGTGCTCCTTTTAATTGCAAAGACTATAAATCTAACAACAGTGATGTCCAGCTTCCCTTGGTTGAAACTATAAATCCTTGAGGCGATGTTCATCTTCCTTTCTCAGGTTGTTTTTCTCTGCTTTATTAAGGCGTGAGATAAGCTTGTTTCCTTTATATATATTCCAAAGCTATAGTTTCAAGGATACAAGCAATGTTCTAAAATTATACTTCAAAAGGTTATTATTGCAGAACTCTTTAAGAATTAACTCCAAGCAAAAAGCAACATCCTTAATGCTTTAATGCCAATGCTCCTAAATCAACCAAGGTTAATTGCAAACAAAAGATGGGTTCAAAGGACTTCTTTCATGCTTTACTTTCCTCAGTTATTATCAGAATTCACAACTGTCCCATTGTCGGTCTCCACACATATCGCAATCACAAATACACACGTTGCCTGTGTGTACCTGACACGACACACAGCTTTGTATTTCACATCCCCCCGTGTCCCCCTGTGTTCCCCCGGGCAGGGAGCTGCTCTGGCCCGGGATGGCCGGGCCCAGCCGCGGGGCCTCGCCGGCAGCGGGCAGGAGCCGGCCCGGGCTGCGGGACACGGCGGGGGTGCCCGGCTGCAAAGCAGCTCTGGCTCCCGCCAGGGAGCTGTGGGCAAGGGGCTGCAGCCGTGCGGGAGGAAAGCCGCTGGGCCAGCCCCTAACGCTGCCCCGCAGAAAGGAAGGGCAGGAGGAAGCTGACAAATGAGCTCGGAATGTGGCAGTGCAGAGATGAAGGGACAAGTGCCCTTGGGGGCCGGGGGTCGGGGCCAGCCCTCGGGCACGGCTCCGAGCGGCTCCTGAGCCGGCCTAAGGGCTGCCTGTAAGGATTGCAGGCGGCAGCCGAGAGCAGCAGCGCCGGCAGTGCCAGCCGGGCCCCACGGCCATCTGCCCGTGCCTTCGCAGCCCGTGAGGGCCGCGGGCTCTGCAGCGCCGCTCCTGCTCCCACAGCCGGCCCGGAGCCTCAGGGCTGCCCTGCAGGCACCGCGGCAGCAGCAGCGGCCTCGGGGCCCGGCCCGGGGCTCCATCTGCTCAGCCCGGGGGCAGAGCCACAGCAGGGGGGAAGGAGCTGAAGGAGCACCAGGGAGCCCGGGGAGAGACAGGCTGTGAGACAAGGCTCTGCCTATAATTTTAACAGTTTTTATTAACCTAATAACTATATATAACTAACTTAAAAACCATATACAAGTAAAAAGTCAAGTTTCTTATGACAATTGTCACAGGCGTTTCTCGCTTTGGACAAGATGTCCCAGGTCGAGCATTGGGTGCTGAGTCCTTTCCAGCTGGCCGGGGGCTGTTGATGTCTGGCGGGGCTGCAGAGGCTGCTCGAGCCCTGGGGCCCATGAGACCTGTCGAGGAGCTGTGCCTGGCCGTGCTCTCCTGAGGCGGCAGGGCCTGGGCGTGAAGGGCAAGGGTGAGTCACCACAGGTGCTGGCCCCAGCGCACCAGGACTCAAGCTCTTGTCCCACACTGGGCATGGCCATTCTCCCACGTTACTCCAGCTCCAAGCTCAGTTGCCCCATGTGCCAGTCTTCCTGCTCCATTCTGCCCCTTCCTTCTTACCCCAGACACAAAATACCCACGCCACATCACCCAGCTCTGTACACAGAGCCCTGCTCATCCCCCAGCTGGCACCCTGCAGATAATCAGCCCCTGTCATCATTGACCCCCTTGCCCTGACAGGGCCATACCTGACGCATCCTGTGTCCTGATCGCCGTACGATGCTGGTCATTACGGCCCCTCGAGATGTGTCCATCACCGTGCAGCACGGTCACACTGGGCTGAGGAGGAGAGGGCAGCTGGCTGCAATGCAGGGCCCAATCCAGCACACCCCAATAATCCAACTCAGGTCTCTCTGGAGACTGAAGGCACAGATTCCCCCTGGATAGTCAGCAATGCCATCAAGCCTCAGTCACCATTCTGTGTCCCCACCTTCATCACACCTACCTTGTTGTGTACCAGGAGACGCTGCAGCTGTGCACTTGTATGTGGGGAAGCCTTGATGTTCTGCATCGTGGAGCTGCTGCTCTGATGGTCCCCAGAGCTCTGCAGCACTCGGGGACACTGGCACGGACCAGCGGCCTCCTGTGGGATGGGGCAGAGGACACTCAGTGCCCAGCCCTGTGGCATGCAGGCCATCACCCTGCTGTGCCAGGGAGGGCACTGGCAGTGCTGCCTGCAGGGGCATGTCCCTGCCAGCTCCTGTCCACCTGCTGCAGGAGCCCCAAGCCCATCCCACCAGGCTGGATCTGCTGGCTCTGTCCCCATGGCCACGTGTGCTGGCCATGGCACCAGGCAGGTCCCTGTGCACAGGACACCAACTGGCAGGAGCTGGGCTCTCCCAGCTGCAGGGATTGGTTTTGGGAACTCCTTTCACAGGAGGCACCCAATCCCCGTCTGTAGGATTGACGGGGGTAGCACGGTCGGGACGAACGGAGACGAGAGATCTCTGAAGCCAGGTCGTGGACGGTTTATTGCAAAGGGCGTGGGTGCAGGGCCCTGCTTGGAGCTGCCAGCCACAGCTCAGAGCAGGTCTGAGAGAAGAGAGGGGTAGAGAGGATGAGAGGGTAAGAGAGCAAAAGCATAAGAGAGTAAAAGGGGTATGAGGATAAAAGGCAAGAGCTAAGAGACAAGAGGTAAGAGTAAGAGCTAAGAGCTAAGAGCATAGAAAAGTAAGAGCTAAGTTCACGTTACAATACAATAAATCATCTTCTGTGTTGAATATTCTGATTCTCACTTAACCAATCTAATCCAACATACAAATCCTATAGCATTTCCATACAGCCTATAAGAATCACTACATTACCATACTGTGCTACATTTTAAACCCTAAAAACTCCTCTTTGGACCCCTTCTGCCAAGCTGGCAGGGTCTGCTGGGACCCTTGGACCTGCCTGCAAGCAGAGGGTGCTGTTTCATCAAAAGGGGATTACCTTCAGCCGGCCACACCATTGTTTTCCCGTTGTTCAGTAACTAAGGGATCTCGAAGCTTGCTTTTATTTCAATCTCGCTTATAGTTTCCATATTCTCAAAATCTTTTGCCAGGCAATCATATTTATAAGGCTTTCCTGTTTCATCTTCCCCAACAGCCCTCCAAGCCTGAGCTCAGACTGCAAACAGACGCAGCTCATCAGATGTGCTTTCAGCAACCTTGGGACAGAGAGATGGGCCAGACAGGGCAGTGCAAGGCAAGGAATGCAAAAGCCCCCAGCCCTGGGGCAAGCACTGGCCCTCCACAGCTGCCCTCTGCTCCCCTGCCCTGCCCCGTCCCCCCAGGCTGCTCTGCCCCAGCCCAGGTGCAGAGCCCTCCTTGCTGTGTCAGGGCTGCTCTGCACCCCAGGCGCTGGGGATGTGTCCTCAGGGCCCTCACCTTTGGCTGGGCGGTGGCTCCTTTCTGGGGGCCATGGGCTGCAAATACGGGAGTGTCTCGGGGTACCTGGGGAGGGCAGGAGTCACAGGTGTGTGACAGGGGACAAAGAACCTGTTCCTGTTGGAGGCAGCCCCCCCAACGCCATGGGATTGTAGCCCATGGCATCCTGCTGCCTGTAGCCCTTGGGATGAGCCCCCACAGCCCCTGCTGATGGGCAGGGCTGCAGAGGGGGCTCCCCACATCAGCCCCTCCCAAGCAGACACTGTCCCCCTGTGCCAGCACAGCGGGTCACTGCTGGCACCCATCTCCCCCCATGCCAGCCCCGCTGCTCCCGAGGCACTGGTGCTACTCACTGGCCAGGAACCTGCACGCTGAGCATGCGGTCACAGGACAGGCACGAGAAAGGGACTGGCAGCTGCCTAAGGAGGGGGAGGGAAGAGGGCTGGCTGAGCTCCTGGGGCCACAGCCCTGCAGCACACAGGCAGCAGCTCCCTGCAGCAGCCAGCTGCTGGGCAGCTCACTGCACAGGGGCACGGCCATTGCAGGGTGAACCGTGGGCTCTTGAGCCTGTTTCTCCCCATCCCCAAGGTGCTGGCTGATGCCAGGTGAAGGGCACAGGCACCCATGCCACCATCCCTAGCAGCCCCTGCAGCGCTTTCAGCCCCTCTCTGGCACCAAAGCTCCCCCGTGTGCATGGCCAGGAGGGCAGGGCACGACCCGGCTCAGGGGCATGGTGTGTGACAGCCCTGCCTGGCAGGAGCAGTTGCCATCACTGTCCCCAAAGCCATCAGAATCTCCATTGCACTCACTTCTTAATCCCAGCAGCATTTTCACGCAACAGCCTATCCTCAAGTTCCTCCATGTTCCTGTTCCAGGAGTCCTCCTGGTGTTTACAGAAAGTTTTCAGCTCCAGGCGATCCAGCTGTGAACAGGTGCACAGCCTCAGCCAGCTGCTCCAGGATGTGGCATGGAGCTCTCCAGGGAAAAGCCTGGAGGGGGATCCTCAGAGGGATGCTGCCTCAGGCTGTCAAGTCCCAAAGGTGCCAGTTCCTCGTGGTGGGGACGAGGTACCCCTCACCTTGTCTTCAATTGCATCGCTGAACTGCTGCTGGGTATTGTTCCAGTGCTGCCCCTGGCCTGAAATCTGGCTCTGCAACTCCTGCATCCTCTCATCCAGCTCCTCCACGTTCTCTTCACACTGGCTGCAATTGACTTTGCTGTCCAAGGCAGCTTTGTCCATCTTCTAGCAGAGGGGAAGGGCAGGAGAGCGGTGGGGAAAGGGATGAGGAACGCCAGACAGGGCCAGCGTGTGAGGGACAGAGGGAGGAGTGCTTCTGAGACAGAGTAGAAATTTTCCAGAGTAGAAATCCATTTTGATTTAGGTGAAACGTACATCTTTGAGTCTCTGGTTAGAAAACATAGCTATGTAGCCTGACTGCAAAGCCTAGGCTCAGGGAACCTGATTCAGTGAAGGACAGAGATAAGGGGGGGACGGGACAGAGGGTGATAAAGAGAGACAGAGAGACTGCTGTGAAAGCAGGTCAACCTCACCTAAGAATTCTTTCTGATAAAGAAGAACTAGTGGCAAATGTCACGCAAAATTTGTAAAAATGAATATGTATGAACCTATTGTGAAATTGTATGGATATGTATTTGAGAGGAGGATAAAAAGGGACCTGAAGTTCCCAGAGGTACGCATGTCTTTTAAGGAGAGTAATCCCTGCATGCATCCAGCGCTGTAATAATAAACATACCAGCTTTACAACTTACACAACGTTGTGGAGGTTTTGGCTATCTCTGCAAAACAGACCCCTTTTGGAGGTTTCCTCCCAAAATTTGCCCTAAGCCAGCACAAACAGTCATCATGAAAATTTCACCAGTGGCATAATTTCCTGCTGGCAAATCTCGTGACAGAAGCTTGACCTTGTTCTCCATGAGACATTCTTGGGAAGAGCAGACAGGAGAAGATTCCTGGAAAACTGAAACAGCTTTCCAGAAGGGAAATGAAAATGAAAGAAACAATCCAAGATGTTTTCCTCTATTTATTTCTATGCTCCTCTTTTCCATATTGCACTACTTCTCCATCCCAGGAATTCCAGATGCACCGCACCTCTAAGATCGGTGACTTAGTGATTTTTAGACACTCAAAAATACCATAAGCCACACACAGTTTTCCTTCCCCTGGTTTTACTGGAAGGTGACACTGGAGATGTAAGTGCAGTGCTGGGCTCAGGTAGGAATCCTACAGCAAGGGAAGGTGGCCCGACAGTGTTTGAGCCTCAGCCAGGCCAATGCAGAGCAGCAAGCGAGGGGATTGCTGTGCCAGTGTGCAGGAGTCAGGGCTCTGCATCTGGGCTCACCGCTGCAAAGTTCCCGTGTTTGGACAGACTCAGGGGCTGTGCCCGGGGCGCGCGGGGCTCGAACGTGGGGCTCGTGGGGCGAGCGGGGAATGGACACGGGGACGAACGGCCCCGGTGCTTCAGTTGCAGCGGCGGCAGCGGCGGCAGCAGCAGCAGCAGCAGCAGCAGCAGCGACAGCAGCAGCAGCGACAGCAGAAAACCAGATATTTTAGATCACTTTTTTTTTTTCTTTCTTTCTTTCTTTCTTTCTTTCTTTCTTTCTTTCTTTCTTTCTTTCTTTCTTTCTTTCTTTCTTTCTTTCTTTCTTTCTTTCTTTCCTTTCTTTCTTTCTTTCTTTCTTTCTTTCTTTCTTTCTCTTTCTTTCTTTCTTTCTTTCTTTCTTTCTTTCTTTCTTTCTTTCTTTCTTTCTTTTTCTTTCTTTCTTTCTTTCTTTCTTTCTTTCTTTCTTTCTTTCTTTCTTTCTTTCTTTCTTTCTTTCTTTCTTTCTTTCTTTCTTTCTTTCTTTCTTTCTTTCTTTCTTTCTTTCTTTCTTTCTTTCTTTCTTTCTTTCTTTCTTTCTTTCTTTCTTTCTCTCCCTTTGTTTGTTTCTTTCTTTCTTTCTTTCTTTCTCTCCCTTTGTTTCTTTCTTTCTTTCTTTCTTTCTTTCTCTCCCTTTGTTTCTCTTTCTCTCCCTTTCCCGCGGTCGGGCACCCTTCTCTCGGGGTCCCTTGCCCGGCGTCCCTCTCCTCTCCCCGCCTCCCTCTCCCCTGCCGGGCCGGGCCATGCCCCCGGCCCGCCCCCGGCCCCGGGCGGGGCTGCCCCGTGCCCGGCCCCGGCCGTCCCGCCGCGCTCTCGCCTCCGCCCGGCTCTGGCCGTACTGGCGGTGGCGCTGCTGGGCGGGCGTCAGTGCCTGGTGCGGGGGCGGCATCGGCGCCCTTCGGCTCCGCCTGGCCCGAGCCCGGCCCCGGACCCGACGCAGGGTCCAGTCCCGGCCCCGGCCCCGACCCCGGCCCCGGCCCCGGCCCCGGCCCCGGCCCCGGCCCCGGCCCCGGCCCCGGCTCCTCCCGGGGCCAGCGGAGGACGCAGGCGGCGCGGCCGCTCCCGCCGCCTCCGCTGGGGCTTCCCCGGCCCGAGCTCCGCCGCTCGACAGGGCGGCCGCCGGCCCCGAGCCTCCCGTGCCGCGTTCCAAAGAGCGAACGCCTGGGCATGGCCGGCCCAGGGCGGCTGAGGGGCGCTCGGGGGCCGTTGATGGCCCCGGACCGAGCTCTGACAGCTGCGTCTCGCCCGCAGGGAAGGCGCACGAGGCCCTGCAGGAGCGGCACCGGCTGGGTTCGCTGCTGGGCCGCGCTCCAGTCGCAAACATGGAGCAGAGAGCGCCGAGAGTGCGCAAGGTGGTCTGGCTGGATCAGGAGGAGGAGGACGAAGGCCCTGGAGCTGCCCCAGCACAGGGGACCGAGGCGGTGCCCGTCCATCCACTGCAGGAGGGTGAGTGGCAGAGCTGGGCTGCAGGGCTGGAGCCTGCAGCCAACTTGGCCCCATCCCATCCCATCCCATCCCATCCCATCCCATCCCATCCCATCCCATCCCATCCCATCCCATCCCATCCCATTCCATCCCATCCCATCCCATCCCATCCCCTGGGGAAATGCCCAGGGACAGGACGGAAGAGGGGCCGGGCAGACACCCCGCAGTGGCCGTGCTCCATCCCCCTGGAGCATGCCAGGGCTCTCCCTGCCTGGGCAGCGCAGGGCTGGGCTGTGTTCTCCGGCCTCTCCCGCAGCCCCTCAGCTCTGGCTGCGCTCGCTCTTTGCCAGATGCAGCCCTGGAGCGCACACAAGGGCAGGAATCCAGCCATGGCCGCTTCCGCAGCACAGCGCAGGTACCTGCAGCCACCCCCACCTGGGCTGGGCCTGCTGTCCCTGCTCAGCCCAGCACCGTGTGTGCAGCACTCCATGCAACATCCCCAGCTTCTTGCCCTTCTCCTACAGCTCGTTTGCGACTTCATCCAGAGCATCCGGCGGGAAGAGACCAGCACCATGGGCACTGGGCTCAGAGCTCACTCAGAGCTCCTCGGTCATGAGACCAGTGCCACCCTGCTGGATTTGCTCCTGGAGAAGGGTGCTGCCAGGCCAGAACAAGTGAGCAGCCTGGGGCCAGGCTTCAATTCCCCCATGAGTCCCGTGGCTTCCCCAGCCAGGCCTGCTGGTCCCTGGGAGCCTTTGAGGCCATGGCAGTGCGCTGGCAAGGGAAGCATTCTCTGGGGACCCTGGGGACATTGCTCCCTCTGGCAGCTTTCCAAGTCTCCCCGTGCCTTCTCCAGGTGCCCACCATGGTGAGGTACATTCACCGATGGCTCCTGGCCAATGATTCTGCCCAGCACAGGCTGGATGAGGCCCTGCTGACTCTCACCAGAGCACACCCGGGTGATGCAGTCGTGACGCTGCTGCGTGTGGCCCCGTCCTGTGACAGGTATGGGGCCCACCTGCCCAGAGGGCTCAGCCCTCCCCAGCCCATCACCCTGTACTGCCTGGCCAAGGTGTCTGACCAACAGAGAGTTCCAGGGCCCTCTGGCTGCTGCCTTTTCCAGCCCTGGCACGTCAGCCCCCAAGCCTGCTGCCATGCTCCCTTGCCGCCCCTCAGGGCTCTGTCCCCACAGGGCTGGGCTGCCTGGCTGCTGCTGGCGAGGGCCAGTGGGCAGAGGCAGAGCCGGCTGTCAGCCCGGGCCCCTAGGGATGCCCAGGCCACGGTGCCGTGTCTGAGACCCCCCTGAGACAGAGCTCTAACCCCACAGAGCTGCCATCACCATGTGGAAGACCATCATGGGCTCGCTCAGGACTGCGGAGCCAGTGCAGCTGATACTCCTGGATGTGCTGGAGAGCTGGCCCAAGCATAGCACTTGCACCTCTGATGGGGACAAAACGGGTGTCTTTGGCCTGGCTGTGAGTTTCTGCAAGTGGCCTTTGCTGGCCCCAAGGCCGCCTCTCCAGCAGCTCTCCATTCCCCTTCCCCCACTGCATCTCCCTGCCTCAGGCGCTGGCCTGAAACCCGGCCCAGGGGCAGCTTCAGGCCCAGCAGGCCCCGTGCTCCCCCTGCCAAGGTCTCTCTGGGCCTCTCCCTGCCAAGCTCTGGCCCTGCCACTTGGACACCTCAGCACTGAGCGCTGTCTCGGGGGGCTTTGTCCCTTGCAGGCAACCATGGTGATGTGGAAGATCCTCCAGGAGCCCCCTGTCCCACGTGTAGTGGCTCCGTATTTCCCCCGCCTATTTTTGCATCTGCTCTTCCAAGTGTTCTTCAGCACAGAAGAGATGCCAGAGGAGGTCGATGCCTTCTGGAAGGGATGCCAGGAAGAGCACGGCCTTGCCACCAGCCCCAACAGGTGCTCCATGCCAGTCCTCCTGTCCCTGCCACATGGCCTGCCAAGGAGCCAGTGCTGCCAGTGTGACCTGGGCTTTGCTGTGTACACAGGTTTGCAGTGCAGACCCTGAAGTCCCTGCTCTGCCTTGTCCAGTGTGAGCACATGGTGGTGTCAATGGAAGGCAAGCGTGGCTGGGACACGCTGCTCTGCGTTGATACCCACCACTATGCCGTGGCTCTGCTGGCCAGGTGAGACCCCCCCCTTGTCCCCATTGCTCCCAGCATTTGTGCCCAGAGCCCGGGCTGTCCCACACGGTCCCCGTGGCTGTGGGCCAAAGGGACGAAGGACAGCCAAGCAGACTGGGAAAGGCTGGGAAAGGAGGGTGCCCAGGAGCGGCCACATCTCAAAGGGCCCAGGTCCCCTGGCAGGGTGGTGAGGAAAGACAAGAACCGTGTGAGTCAGTGCTGGGAGAGGCTCCCCCCCGGCTCAGGGTCTTAGTGCCATTTTCCACCTTCCAGGGAGATTCGCCATGCATCCAGGCCCTTGTGTAAAAGGATCTTATGCTGCCTCCTTGAGATGCTCAGCAAAGAGATGCCATACTGGGATTTCCCTGCCCTGGCATTCCTTGTGGAGGTGAGCCCAAAGGCCAGCATGACCTGGCTGAGCTGCCTCCCAGCTCTCTGCCCTCTCGTCGCCGCAGCCGCCTGGGACGGTGCCCGTGCCCTGTGCTGCTGCCTGGGCCCAGCCCTGTGCGGCTCCGGGCTCCTGCCAGCCGGCTCCCCCATCACTGGCCTGTGCCTTTCAGCTCCTCGAGTGCCTGGACTTGAGGGAATGCAGGGACAGCATCATGGATCTTGTCTTGTCATGGCACCTGCGGAGGGAGCGCGCAGACATTGGCAGCCAGCTTCTCAGGGCCCTCCTCCCGCTCAGGGACCATTCCCCGCTGGTGAGAAGGGGGCAGTGGCTGAAGCCCTGCAGGCAGCGTGGGGCTGGGCAACGCAGTCGCTTGGCCTTGCCTGGCCTTTGGGCGCTGGGGCAGCTGCTCCCAGCTCTCCTGCCTCCCGCTTCAGCTGCCCGAGTGCTTCAGGACAGGCCTTTGGCCTCTGGGCCCCATGGCAGCAGGGTGGCCTTTCACAAACTTGCCTTCCGCACAGGCCGAAAGAATGTGGAGCCTGACAGAAAGGCTCGTGGAGCTCCTGCAGGTCAGGATGACCACCATGCTACTGGGCTATCTGTTCCTGGATAATGGTGCCCGCATACCCAGCCCCATCGCCCTGCATTTGGCTAACGTGTTCCTGCCACTCTTTGACTACGTAAGGCTCTGTGTCCCCAGCCATGGCCACTGGCTGCTGCCCGGACACTTGGTGCCCTGTGGAGATGCAGGCCTGCACCAGTGTGGGCCAGAATCAGCTGATGCTGAGCTCTTGCTGCCTTCCTGTTCTACAGGGTGATAGCCAGGTGCAGCAGCTCTCCATGATTGTCTTTCACACCTTGATGTCTGCTGTAGAAGAAGAAGGAAAGAAGCCCCTGATGACACAAGTGTGGCAGAGCCTGCTCCCACTGCTCTTCCACTGCCACGATGAGAATCTGCGTGTGGCACAGGTGAGGACTCGTGAGCTGCTGCTGTCCCCCTGGCAGGGGGCTCGGCTGCCTCCTGCCCTGCGCCTGCTGGACTGCAGCCTCCTCTAGGCTGCGGCTCCTGTGCCCTGGGCTCTGGGGCCATCTCTGCGTCTCTGCTGCTCTCCAGACTTCTCGGGAAACGCTGCTTTGTGCGGTCAAGTTCCTGAAAAGGAACGATCTTGAAAAAAGTGTGAAGAAAGAGAAACTCTGGAAGTTCGCTGAGCTCCTGGTAAGGAGGGCTTGCAAGCCCCAGCCTCAGGCTGGAGAAGGCCCCTGAGGGCGGTGCTCAGTGTGGGGGGCTGGCAGCTGTGCCCCTGCCCGCTGCTGCAGCCAGAGGCCACACGGGCTCTTCTCCAGGCTCCTGTGGGCCCGAGCCGGGTGCCCATGGAGTCCCGGCCTGGCGGGGCTGCGGGGCGGCACCGCGGCTCCCCGGGCAGCAGCCGGCCCTCTGCCCCCTGCCCTCGGGGGCCCTTGGCCAGCGGCTGCTGGCCGCGCCTCAGGGCTGTGCGGGCAGGGGAGGCCGGGGCTGGGCGCAGGCAGCGCCCGGCCCCGGGGCTGAGCCCGCGCCAACCCTTCCCTCCTGCCGCTCTCTGCAGCTGGCAGAGGACAGGAGCCGAGCGGCCGAGCACCTGCGCCGGGCCCTGCGCTACCTGCAGAGCCCACAGGAGCCCCTGCGAGAGGCGGCCATCAGGTTCATGGGTGAGTCCCGAGCCCGGGCTCCCTCCCCGGCCCGCCGCAGCTCGGCCCCGGCCCCGCCTGCTGCCCCGGCAGCGCCAGCCGGGCCCGGAGCCATGGAGCCCCGCCTGGGCTGGGCATTGCTGCTGCCGCCCTCTGGCAGCCGTGCCCTGGGGCGGCAGCGTGCACCAAGGGCCGGGCTGAGCCCTGCCGGGCCAGCAGCCCGTGTGGCCACAGCGCCGGCAGCGCCGCCGGCAGGGAGCTGTGCCGCTGGGGCCGTGACAGGCTCTGTGTTCACAGGCATGGCCGGGCGGCGCCTGAGGGGGCCGCAGCGAGAGCTGCAGCTGATCTGCACTGGTGAGTGAGGGCAGCGGGCTGGCAGCGGGGGCTGCCGGGGGGAGAGCTGCAAGCCCTGCCCCGGCTGCGGAGGGCTCTGCTCCCGTGGCCAGAGCACACGGAGCTTTCAGGGCCACGTGGGCCATTGGTGGCCAGCAGCTTCGGGCTGGTCCCCTTGCTCGCTGCTCCCTCCTGGCCATGGCCAGAGCCGGCTGGGATGGCCCTTGCCGGGGGCTCTCCTCGGCTCCCCACAGATACAGCTCTGACAGTGGCTCCGTTCCTCTCTCTTGCAGCCCTGGAACGCCTGACGGAGGACGTGAGCAGTGCCGTGTCACAGCTGGCACTTGAAACACTGCATGTCCTCCGGGCAATAGAGCGTGGGCGATATTCCACCATCCAGAGGCTGCAAGATCAGCTGCGCAGGGCATGGAGGACTCGGCCTCGCCTGTCGGGGGTCGGCTGCCTGCACTGCCGGATGACTTAGGAGGAGAGCTGATCTGGGAGGCTGTCTTTGCTGGGGCAACCTGAGCCAGAGGTAATTTTCTTTAAGATTTTTCTTCTTTTCTATTTTTTATCTATATTGTAGAGTATATCGAATTATATATATTATTATAGATTATGGATTACTGTAAATAATTCTAGAATGTGTTATGATACACAGACTGCCAGGAGCTTTTCTTTGCTGCCCAGGGTCTGCAGGGCAAGAGGCAGGAAAGGGTGAAAAGGGAGCTTGTGCTCAGCAGCACAGCAGGCTGAGGGGTCCTGAGGCCCTGAAGGGGGAAAGGGTGCTTGTGCTCAGCCAGCTGCCCAGGCGTGCAGCGGGCAAGGGGAAATGGCCAGAAGCCCCTTGGCCTGTGGTGGTTCTGCTGAAGCCTTTGTGCTGCCCACAGAGCGGCTGGGCAGGGGCCGGAGCTGCGGGGATCCCTGCCAGAGCGGTGCCTGGAGATGGCCACAAGCCCTGTGCCAGGCAGGAAGCGCCATCCGTGCCCTCCTGCCCGTGTGCTGCTGGCTGCCTTGCTGAGGGCTCCCAGGTGCCTCTGGCTGGGGCTGCTCTGGAGCTGCTGTGGGGCTGCGGCGCTGCTGCCGGGCAGCTTGGCCGGGCTGGGGCAGGGCCTGAGGGGCTGGGGCGCTGGCAAGCCCTGAGCAATGGGGCTGTCAGAGGCCACAAGCAGCCCCCGGCAGCCGCCTTGTTCCTGCCAGAGTTGACTTGCAAGAGGGATCCTGGGCACTGTGGAACTAACAGCATCAGTGTTGTTGAAACCCAAATGCAGGGAAATCTCAGATCTTTGGTCTTGTCAGCAAAGCTTAGAATTAAACCCAGGATTTGATCTGAGACCTTGGAAAGGGCTTCCAAACTTAGGTGCTAGAAGCGAAAATGCAGATTTCTAGTTTCTAGCAGAGACACGGGGAGGAAAGTTGAAATGGAGGAAAGTTTAGAGTTTTAGAGTTCAAGATGTAGAAAAAATCAAAGTAGTTACAATGGTAAAGAAGAAGTGTAGGATGCAGTGCTGTAGGTTTGTGTGTCATAACATGATTGGCTAAGGAAGCTTACACTGTAGCATGAGTCCATAAGAGGAAAGATTGAAGGATTGGCTCCAAAACACAAATATCCTTGTTGGAGGTGTCTTCTTGGCCAAGAAATCCTTCAAAGCTCTTGTAACTACAAGTCTTGCGGCCTTGTGAGCCATGTGGTGCAGATGGGAGCCAAACTCACCCTTCCTGTCTATGTAGAAGAGAAGAAAAAGCAATGGCATCATCTAAAAAACTCAGAGGTCCGTTCTCTAGCTCGTTCCAAACTCCTTCAACTCCTCCAATGTGGGATTTAGCTACAAACACATGACAAGGACACTTAGTGCTGCCTCTTTGACTCCAGAGCAGCTGCTTTAGAATCTTTCCCATAAGCCTGTGTAGTTATGTGCCAGAAATGTATCATTTGAAGAAACTTTCCCAACTGACTTGCATGGAGGTTTGTTTGAAGGGTATTTGAGGAGAAAGGCTCCCAGCAGAGGTCTGGGCTTTGGCCAAGCTGTGTCCCCTGCTGATTGTGAAGTGTGCCATCAGCTGCAGGGCTTTCTGGGCTAAAAATATCATCAAGTCACTTGGACTTGCTCATTTTGGCCTCTAAAAGCTGGACCCACTTTCGGGGCAAATTTGGAGACCTCATCTGTGGGTGGATGGAGCACCTAGGATTTTCCCAATTGCCTGGAATGGTTCTCCAGGTCCCTGGAATATCCAGGGCCCTGGTAAGTTGCAGCTCCACACATGCCGTGGCAATCAGAAGCAAAGGAACCCAGACCTTTTTGTGCTGCCTGTGTCACTGCACCGGGGCCATGGGATGGGCACACGCAGCCCTTGTGCTGGAGCTGAGCTGCTCTGCCCAGCACTGGTGGCTGCCATCCAAGCTGGTTTTGCTTGTGCTGGTTCCCTGACAGCTGGGGCCCTGGGCAGAGCCCTGAGAGCCTGGTCTCCCCCCAGGGAAGGAGCAGGAGCCCCTGGAGAAGCTGTACCGGGTGGGGATGCTGCTGCTGCTGCTGCTGGAGACAGCCAGGATGACATCAAGGATGACAAGCTCTTCCTCAGCCTGGCCACTGGAGGCTGAAGGTGATGGACTTTGATTCTGGCACCTTCTTCAAAGGCAAACTCCACAGGGAATTTGCAGATGAGTCTCCACCTGGGGGAATTCTGCCAGATTTGGGCATGGCCCAGCCTAGCTGGGAAGCAAAGGTTCCCCCTTTGCTGGGGCAGATGCAACTCATCCTTCAGTCGCTGCCCAGCTGCTTTTTGGCAGGGCTGGGGGCATGGGCTGGGCTGGGTATGAAATGGGAGTGGGCTCCTGGCCCTGCCAACAGCCCCCAGCACCCACCGTGCCCAGGCTGGGGCTGGGGCTGGGGCAGCCAGCCCGACACAAACAAAGCCCCATGGTGGGAGCAGAGGTGGGACTCCAGAACCTGTGCAGGGGCTGCTTTGCTCTGCAGGCAGGGAAGGGCTTGGGCTGCTCCACTGCCCTCGTGTGCTTTGGGATCACGGTGATTTTGGGGGCAGTGCAGGGGGGAAGAGAGAAAGTGTGGGCTTCCCTCAGCCATGGCTGGGTTTTTCCCTACCATGTAGGAGTTGGGCCACCCTCAAGGCCCTGACAGAGATAAGAGTTTTTACTGTTTTTCTTGTTTTCCCTTTTTGCATTTAATCTCTTTTCAAGAATGTGTTGTTTGTTTTTCCAGAGGAAGCGTTCTAGGTGGTCCAGTGTGGATGTGGAAGTGCTTGGGAGCAGCTGTGGCGTGGATGGGCGGTGGCCTTGGAGAAGGCTGAGGCCATGGTTTGGGAGCAGCTTTTCTTGCAGCCGTGGCTGGCGTGAGGTGGGTCCCTGTGTGCTTGGCAGGGTGGGATCAGAGCTTTTGGGAGATGGCAGCGAGCACAGGAGCATCCTGCTCTGGGCAGCTGCTGAGGGCTGGATGTGCCGTGGCTGGCTGCAGGCTGGGCACATGTCCTGCCCTCCTGCTCTGCTGCCAAAGGCAGCAGGGATGGGCAGCTCTGGGCACAGCTCTGGGCACAGCCAGCACGGCCTGGGCCCTGCAGGCCTTGGCACAAGGGCACAGGAGCCCTCAGCTGACGGGCGGTTTCTGCTTTCTCTCCTTGCAGCCGGGCTCTGCGGCTGCTGAGGCTGCTCTGGGCTCTGCCAGGGCTCTGCTGGGCTCAGCCCTGGGCCCAGCTGGGCTGGCTCTGCCCTCACATTGCTCTGACAGCTCTGCATCAGACGAGCCCATTGCGAGCACAGCGCCTGAGCTTTCTGCTTTGGCAGGTGAGTGAGACTCTGCTGCAGGCCCAGAGATTGCAGCTGGGGACACACATCCAATTGGCAAGGACCCAAACTCTCCACAGTCCCAGCTGAACGCCTGGATCTGCACAGGGTGTTTGTCTGTCCCATTCTTCCTTCTTGATTGGCTGGAATTGTGCAGTTGCACTTTCTTCCTCCTCTAGCAGTGCCTGAGTGGGCCAAAGCTGGCGAGGGGGCCGTGCTCCTGAGGCAGTGCAGTCTGGAGGTGGTGGATGGAGAATTGCCCTTCTGCACTGCCAAACCAGAGCAAGAAGCCCTAAGTGGGACTTTGTGTCTTTAAGAAATCCCTGACAGTTTCAACTGGAATGTGCAGCTCATTCACAGGGTGAGAAGGAAGGGCATCTTCTAAAGGATTTGTGGCTTGACAGAGTTTCCATTCCCAGTCCTGCTGGAGCTGGCAGGGCACAAAGCAATTTCCTATTGCTTCAACCACACTTTAAAATAACAATGTTGGAAACAAACCCCAAAAATTTTTTTGTAAAATTACTAAGGCCAGTAAGATGCATCAATGCCATCATCACATTTATAAAGTAAATACCTGAGCTCTCTGTTTCAAAAGATCAGTTACCTCTTAATTTAGAGTTACAGAAGATTTTTCATTGCACACTTGGGTTTTGTTTTTATCTTTCAAATTTAATAAACATTTTCTTCTTTTCGTTTTCCTTTCTTTTATCTGTGAACCACAAAGCATGCTGTAAAAAAGGAGTGTCCTTTGCTCCTGGTTCCCGTGTGGAGCAGCTCCCTTCCTGCTGGCTGAGCTGCTCAGGCAGAGCCCGGCAGCTCCTGGCCCTGCAGGGCTGAGGCTTTTCCCCGTTGCTGGGCACAGACTGATGGAGCAGCACTGCTGAACACGGGCACACAGAGGGACCAGCAGCAGCTGCCTTTGGCCACCTGAGGCTCCAAGGCCCAAACTCTGAGCAGCCAGGGCTGGAAGAGACTGGCAGGATCTGATCCCTGACTCTGGGCCAGGGCTGCACAAATGACCCCACAGCAGCAGCAGCAGCAGCAGCAGCAGATGGAGCTGACTTTCAGCACAGCCCTGCCCCTGTTCCCTCCCGTGTGCAGCGGTGTCACAGCAGCCTGAGGCACTTGGGAGCCCCCAGTGCCAGCAGGGACTTGAGATGGCAGCCCTGGGCTCCTGGAGGCTGTGCAAGGAACGGAGCTGGGCACTCCCTGTCCATGGGGAGCTTGCAGATGGAAAAGGCTGCTGTGCCCAGGCAGCTGCAAGGGCACAGAAAGGAGGCTCTGGAGCACTGGATCTGTGCCAGTGCCACAGTCCTGGGCAGCAGCCAGCCAGCCCTGGGGGAACAGAGGGCACAGCACGAGGGACAGAAGCAGGCAAGGGCAGAGACTGGAGAGAGCCAGAGCCAGGAGCAGGAACAGCTGCTCCATTGCACTCTTGGAGAAAGCTCTTGGCTGGTTCCAAGCGCTGAAAGCGTGAAGGGCAGAGAGGAGGCCACAGCAAACAATGCTCCTGTTTGCACAGCCTCCCCTCTCTGTGTCCCAGAAGGAATTGCATGGACTGTGCTCTTCTCTCCGAGTCGTCTCATTCAGCATGAGCAGCTCAGCACCAGGAGCTGAAGGAGCTGAAGCCTCAGGCCACAGGAGGTGGGCAAGAGGAGACTTTCTGAGCAAATGAATGCTGCTAACATGGACCCAGCTGAATGCAGTGGATAGAATCATGGAATCACAGAATCCTTTCTGTTGGAAAAGCCCTCTGAGCTCACCCAGTGCAGCCGCTCAGCCAGCAGTGCCAAGCCCAGCACTAAAGCACGTCCCTGAAGTGGCAAGGCCTGGACAGCAGCCCTGAGTGAGGCCTGAACAGCAGGCCCTGAGCCAAAGGTGGCCTCTGGATGAACCTTCCAAGCAAAGGTTATCTTTGTATCTGCTCCCTGATGAAATAGGCATGGTCATTAGCACTGTGATAGATGTAGCCACTCCTTAGTGAAACATGTATTGACCTTTCTGTATTTAGAAGCCAAACAAGGCCATGAAATCTGACATCTGGCCTTGTTTGGGGCTGAATGGTCAAAGTCAGCTCCCTTGGTTCCTCCTGGGGCCCTGGCCAGGCTTTGGGAGGGAGCCAAGAGGAGGATGAAACCAGATGTTGCCACACTAGCAGTGCTGTCAGTTTGTCCATTCAGCACTGTCAGAGCTGGGCCCTCTCCCAGCGGGCTTGGAGCCTCAGCTGGGGCTGGAGGCACCTGCAGGAATTGCCAGTGCCCAGGAGTGGCTCTGCAGCCCTTGGCTGTGACAGCTTCCCCAGCTGCTGTGTGGGTCTGGGGGATGGGAAAGGCTGAGGGTAACTGGGGCTGGATCTTTCTCAATCACTGCAGGCAATCTTTGGTGGGGATGGTTGGGTGCATTGCTGAGCTGCTCCTTTTGTGATTCTTTGCTGCTCTGAGCTGCAGGAAATGACACTGATTCCTTCAGTTGGAGTCTGTGTCTTTGGTGCTGACCCTGCCCACTGGCAAAACAAAACTGGCCCAGTCTGGCCAGATCCCAACAAAATGTCACTTGTTCAGTGTAAATGTGAGGAATCAGTGCCATCAGAAATTCCCAGATGGGAAGCCCTTCCCTGGAGTTCCCTGGCTCTGGAGTGGGCTGAGGTCAGAGCCCCGTGGGAGCAGTGGGGCAGTCGGGTAAAAGAGGCTGCAGCCCTGGATGGCTTCAAATGCATCCAAAAATTGCACATGGAAAAGGAAAAGAACTTGTGGGTGTTGGCAGACAAAGATGAATTTGTTAAGAGTCCATTGGAAACAGCACCTTCAGAAGGAACAATTATTGTTGGATTGCTCCAACATGGAGCAAGAGAAGAAGGTTTTAATCTTGAGCTCAGCTGCATTTGTTCCAGTGAAATATCAATATAATAAATAACTATATGTATTTATTGTATAATTAGACCTTAATATATATATATTTGTATATTTATATATATATATATTATATATGTCTGTATCTATCTGTCTATATGTATATCAATATGTATATCTACATATGAAATAATAATAATGTGAAATAGTGCTGACAATACTAATTTGGTAGCTTTGGCTGCTCAGGGATGTAACTCTAAATACCCTACAGAACAGGACTGGCCAGGGCCCTACTGTCAGTGGTCAATATGTGAGATTGTATACAATGAAAAAAGGAGGAAGGGAGGAAATTGGCTGTTTTCCCAGGGTTTGCTGATACTGTGATGCAGAGTGCTTTGTTTGTTCCTGTGAAAAATTCAGTGATGAAGCCTGCAGGGTTTTTCATGTACCAGACTATGCACAAGCTGCAGGATTGGTTGCATGGGTGAAGGGGTTGTTAAAAGAGCAGTTGAAAAAATGAGGAGATGGGAACCTTTGCCCATGGAGAACCCATCTCCCAGATGTGCTCCATGCCCTTAACAATGGCCCATGGGGAAATGGAAACCCCCTGGCTGTGCATGGCTGACCCCAATTTGCAAATCCAGCCATGGGCAGTGAGACTTGGGCTGGCTGGGAAATTGTTCTGGCTGTGATGGCCCCTGGCAGGGCCAGCCCAGAGGCTGCAGGGCTGGGCCTTCATGCACTGGAATTAGTTTGGATAAATTCAAAGCAAATGAGAGCTATCAATACTGAAACAGGAATTCAGATTCCTCCAGGACACTTTGATTTCATAACTGCTCACTCGAGCTTGGCCTTGCTAAGTGTTCATGTCATGGCAGGAGGAATTATTGTTGCAGATATCAAGGAGAAATTAAAGGAATTGTGTTAAACAATAGTGACCAGGATTGGATTAGTCAACCCCATGACAGGGTAGCACAATTATCAATATTGCAATGTTAAGAAGGATTGTGAAAAAAGGAGATCCACCTGCAATCACCACCGTTTGTGGAGATAAAGGGTTTGGATCCAGCAGCCCTAATAATGGAGCCCGAGTGTGGGTCCAGAGGCCAAATGGCCCTCCCGAGGCAGCTGAAGGAGCAGCTCCTGGGAAAGACAACTCTGAGTCCTGAAACCTGGGCAGGAACAATGGGAATGTGTCCCTGCAGCCAAGTGTTCTGTGTGAGAACAAGGAGATCTGACAGGATATTGTTTTACACATGCTGCCAGACCAAATCTCCCTGTTTGCCCCAAGGGCCCCTTTGGGAAATGCTCTGATCCACGGGGCTCCATGTGAAGGCTGCTGTGACACTGAGGGACTTGCACAGGAATTGCATCCAGGAGCCTGGGTGCCCCTCAGGGACTGGGACCCGGCCCCTTCCAGCCAGAGGGGAAAGGGCCCCCCCAAGCCTTGTTAGCCCCAGACAGCATGGTAAAGCTGAACAGCAAAGGGCCCGGGGACATTATTCTGGAATTAACATGGTGCCAGCTCCATGGACAGCAGAATTCTTGTTCCTAACTCAAATGAGTTTGAGAAAAATGAATGAAGAACGGTGTCACTAAAGTACTGCTGGTGTCTGTAAGGTGTACCTTGATAGTCAGCCAGAATCTTTGTCTGCCACAAACACCTCTAGTGTTTGACCAAGGGGTTAGTCATCAAAATGTAATGATGAGTTCTGATGGATTGCTGAGCTACTTTTGTAATTCTTTGCTAATGATGATGTGCTTTGCTGAGCTTATCCTTTTGTAATTCTTTGCAGCTGTGCATGATATAAATGACACAATTCCTTCAGTTGGTGTCTGTGTCTTTGGTAGTGACCCTGCCCACTGGAGAAACAGGGCCCCCTCTTGCCTAAGTGTTACCTGGGAAGGCAAAAACCCTCCCTCCAAAATTCCCCCTTCCTCCTTGTTCCCCCCTTCATACCCTGAGCATGATGTGCTCTGGTCTGGGGTGTGCCCGGGGTCAGTTGGGGTCACCTGTCCTGGCTGTGTCCCCTGCCAAGCTCCCCCGCAGCCCCAGCCCCTCCCCAGCGTGGCTGGACGAGGGGCAGGACAGGCCTTGGCTGTGCTGCAGCTCAGCAAGAACAAAACCATCTCTGCGTGCTCAGCGCTGTGCTCAGCACCTGGCCCAGCAGTGTCTCAGTGCCAGGGGCTGTGCCCCCAGTGCCTGCCAGGGGTTTCCATGGCAACTGCCAGGCCAGGTGACCCAGGTGTCCCCCCCAGTGCCGGTTGCCATGGAAACAGTGCCCAGCGCTGCCCCTTTCTGTCTGGCTGACCTGGCCTTTGGCCCTGGCAGTGCCCTTGGCTGCTGGTTCCTGGTGCCCGAGCGGCCAGCGCGGCACAGGGCAGGTGGCCATGGCACAGCCCCCAGCAAGGGATCCCCTCTGGCTCTGGGCACTGACACCAGCCCTGAGCAAGGGGCCCAGGGCAGCTTTCCATGGCCACCAACCACCACAATGGGTCTGGGCATTGGTTGCCATGGCACCAAACCAAGGAACGGGTCCCTGTGTCCATTGCCATGGCACCTGGTGGCACCAACGAGTGTCACTGCAATTGTACCTGGAACAGCCCTGGCACCGCTTTGTCCTCAGGGTTGCCATGGCAGCCGAGGGCAGCAACAGCTCTGCAGGCAAGGGGCCATGGACCCTGGCTGCAGAAATGGCTCCTTGGGCTGGTTTCCAAGGAAACCTGAACTGATGGGGGTTGCCATGGCACCCAAAGCCAGCAGTGGGGTCCCTGCAGTGTCCATGGCAACAGCCCCTTGCAATGGCTCAGTGCAGGTTGGGATGATGATCCACCCTCACAGCTGGCCCAGGGCAGGTCTGCAAGTGCCCTTCCCACAGCCTATTTGCACAGAAACACTTCCAGGGATCTCTGCATTTCCCTTCCCTCACTCTCAGGTCACTCACACACCTCCCAGCCACCTGCTTGGTGCTTTGAGCTGCAAGGAGTTAAAAGCTGGTCTGTCCTTCAGGAGCTGGTCTAATTCTGCTTTCAGCCAAGTTTGGATTAATGTTTATATTAGAACTTCCTTTGTGTCTGTGATAGATGAGTAATATGATGATTGTCTCACAATTAATGGACTAATATAATGTGTATATGTATATTATATTATATTATATTATATTATATTATATTATATTATATTATATTATATTATATATAATGTATATATAAGAAAAGTTTTATAGATTTATAGTTGTACCCCCTCATGTGGTTATCAAGGGACAGTGGGAGTTGGGACATCTGGGAGGGCTGGCTTGTCACTATGGCAACATCTGACCTCTAATCAGGATTTGAGGAAGAGATCTCCACCACTGGGCAGCGAAGAAGAGGTTGATGGACACAACTTTTGGAGGGGTTAAAGGGTTAAAAAGGGTAAAACCTCCATTGTGAGGGGGCTGAGCACATGGCAGCGAAAATCTTTTGCTTCCAATTCCATAACCTTTTTTCTTTATTCAGTCTTCTGTTGTATTTTTGATAAGGTTTAATCAACCTTCCTAAACTATGGAAAGTGAGTAGCTATTTCTCACAATTTTTGGGGGCTCTCCTGGGATAGACACCTCTCCCCAGTGGTGCTAGGAGTTTGCAAAAAGAAGTGCACCCACGCCACAAATTTGATGGAGTCTTCAGATACTCCTGGGGCCACGGGTGGTTGCAGGCTGAAGCTCAGAGACAGCAGGAGGCTGGATAAAGAAAAGAGAAAAGGGGTGAGCACTATTTTTTAGCCAGATAATTACTCTGTGTGGTGGTTTGACAGGAAATGTGTTTTTTGGGATGCTGTGTTTTGGGCCAATGGATATTCAGGCTTTAATATTGGCATTTAACCTGGCCATTGGGACATTGGACACGCCTCTGAGAACACAGAGTTAAAAGCAGAGCTCTCCCCTGGGAGGGCCTCTTGGGTTTCCGGCGGGAAAGAGTTCGGGTCTCTGCCCCGGCCCAGCTGCTGGCTGGGCAGGGGGAGGGGAAAAGCCATGTGGCCGGGAGAGGTAGGCCTGAGCCCGGGGGTGGAAGGGTGGAAGAGAGAGAGAGAGAGAGAGAGAGAGAGACACCGGGAGCCATCGGGCAGCCCCCCCTGAGAGACACAGAGAGAGAGAGAGAGACACAGAGAGAGAGAGAGAGAGACACAGAGAGAGAGAGAGCCGCTGCCTGGGACTGTAACCTTGAGACTGGATAAACATGGGCCTGTGCCGGCAGCACGGCTGGGACGGAGAAGAAAGGGGGGTGCAGCCGGCCACTTGTAGGAGCTTTTAACCCCTTTTTGGAGAATGAGGACTTTACAGAACATTGACCTTTCCTAGAAGATAGAATGGAAGATGAAAAAGGAAATGGGCCAGTGTGAGAGAGGTCTGGGCAAGTGAGAAATAGTGGAAGAGTAGAGAAGAATCCTAGTGGGAAGAGATGATGGAGTGGCTTTTGCTGGACTCTTTTTGTACAGCCATGGACAGAACCATGTTCCTTGTGACACAGAGACTGCATTCTAGGGGAAGGCAATGGCCTCAGAACCAAGAGGGTTCAGTGTTGATGCCCCTCGGCCCCAGGGGATGAAAAAATATGGGGGGGACAGGTGTCCCAAAGGAGAGATTGTGGGGACAGGTGTCCCAAAGGAGAGACTGTGCCTTTTCTGGATTGGGACAGAGCATCCTTAAAAAGACAACCCTAGAAGCAGCTCTGGTCTGCGTTCAGTGGTGAGAGCACTGGACATGAAAGGAAGAGGTCACAATGGCAGATGTACTCCAGGCGGTGCCACGAATGACGCAGAAACACACGAGGCTTCAGCTGTGTTTCCAGGGGAAGCCCATGGTACAAGAAGGACGGACTCCTCTCCTCTTGATGAACTGAGGATTGATTGTTTGAAGAGTGGTGCTGGATTAAGAGTTGGTGATTTGAGGAATAGATGTATTGTGTTGGAAATTTGGTGGGGGGAGGAGGAGGAAAAGTATTTGTAAGGTTTTCATTTTCCTTGTGTGTGTTCCTTTTTATTTGTAGTTGTAGTGTAGTTAATAAAGTTTTGTTTTCTTTCTTCCCTAAGTAGGAGCCTGCTTTGCTTATTCCTGGTCACATCTCACAGCAGCTACCAAGAGAGGGTATCCTCATGGGGGCACTGGCATTGTGCCAGTGTCAAACCATGACAAAAAGATTGGACAGGTTGGATTGAACTTTCACCCAATTTTTCCCACAGGATTATTGATGGAATACCAGATAAAATATATATATATGGCTCTGATTGATTCTGATCTTTATCAGACAGAAACATCTTAACCAGAGTTTTTTGCTCCAAGTTCAGGAGCTATAACAATTATTAGAATATAGTGCTCTAGGAAGCAATTTTGAAGTCAACAGGGCCTTGCTGGAGTTGTGGGAGCCCATTGCAGGCAGAGCCTCCTGCTCCAGCAGGAACTGCCTTTCCTGTGCCATCAGCAGGGCAGGTCCCGCTGCAGGAAAAGCCCCAGGCCAGTCCCAGCACAGGGAAGGCCTCGGGCACAAGGGCAGAGTGCCGTGCTGGGAGCTGTGCCAGGGAGAGCCTGAGGCACCAAAGGCACCTTGGCAGCAGCAGCTGCTTGCAGCCCATGGCCAGAAGCATCCCTTGGCAGCCCGGCCTGGTGGCCACCACTGCAGAGCTGCTGCCTCAGGGCTCATTCCTGCCTGGGTCTGAAAGCCACTTCTGCCCCAGGAGCCTGACTGGGAAGCCATTGGCCACAGCACCTTGGGGACAAGATATCAATGACAAAACTCTTCATGCCAGCAGAGCCAAGGCAGGGGCAGAGGAAGGGCAGAGCCAGGCCCAGGGGACAGGGCTGCCATGGTGATGGCTGTGAGGTCACTGCCCCTGCAGCAGCCTGGCTGCCCTCAGCAGACATTCTGGCCAGAAGCGTTGTGAGGGCACCCAGCACAGCAGAGAACCCACACTATAGGAATTCTGTCACTGGGGAGGGCAGGGGGTTTCACTGGGTCAGGTTGCACAAAGCTCCTGCTCTTGGACAATTCCAGGGATGGGGAATCCCCTTCTCTGGAAAAACAGTTGAAGTTTCATGTCACTTTCATAACTGCAAAATATTTCCTCTTCTAACAAATGTAAATGCACCCTCATTCAGTTTAAAGATATTGACCCTTGTTTTGTCACTGCAAGATTTGGGAGAAAATAACTTTGATCACTATTTTTCCACTTTCACAGACCTTGGAGAGGACCCAAAAATCTCCTAAGATGGGCTTTGGAGGCCTCATCACAAAACCAGCAGGGAGAGGCCGAGGGCTCTGTGCTCAGCGGGGTGGAGACTGAGGAAAGAACAGGAATAGCCTGGGAGGGATTGAAGGGTGGTTTCAGAGAGGCTGGAGCTTTTCTTCCTAGTGGGAATGAGCCTGAAGAAGACGTAATAGCACCAAGGGCAGCTGAGGAGGCCCAGAGTGGACACCAGGAGAAAGGAATTTCCCTGCCAGGGCAGGGCTGTGGTGCGGCATGTCCCCCAGAGGGAGCCTGGAGCAGCCCCAGGCTTTGTGTGGGCAGGCAGAGGCAGGCAGGAGGCAGAGCTGTCAGCAAAGGAAGGGCCCAGCCAGGTGGGGCAGCCGGGGGATGCCCACAGCCTGCAGGGACAGAGGCGCAGGGCAGGGACACTGTAGGACAGCCTGGGCTGCACAGGGCACAGGCATGGGCAGCAGCTGCAAGACAGCCCTGACAGAGCCAACTTGGGCAGCACTTTGGCCATGGCAGACACAAAGAGCACCAAAGGCCCAGAGGGTCATTAAAGTCCTTGTGCTGTGTCTGTGCTGCTGAGCTGGGCTGGGCTCCTTGCCCAGACGCAGCTCCTGGCAAGGGCAGCAGAGCTGCAGAGAGACAACTCTGGCCAGGAGCAGCTCCTGTGCACAGCCCAGCAGGGCTGAGGCACTGCCAGGGCCCCTCAGGGACACCAGCAGGGCACAGACAGAGCTCACAGGGGCTCAGCACTGGCAGGGGCTGTGGCATGTCCCAGAGGGGGCTGTGTCACAGCAGCTCCTCTGTGGCTGTGTCATGGAGGCACAGAGCAGCTGTGATGTCAGCAAGGGGCTGTGTGACATCCCAGAGTGGGCTGTGTGAGGTCACAGATTGGGCTGTGACATCACTGTGTTTGTTTTGTGAGGTAATTTTGGTGACTGAGCATCATTGAGGGGACTGTGTGACATCACAGAGCAGATTGTTACATCAAGGCATGGCTGTATGACATCATAGAGCTTGCTGTGAGGTCAAAGTGTGTGCTGTGACATTAAAGAGTGTTAGTATGACATCACAGAGAGGGTTTTGTGGCATCACTTAGGGGATTGTGACATCACACATCTGTCTGTGACATCATAGTGTGAGGCCATAGAGCAGATCTTTCCTTCATAGAGAGTGGCTCTGTGATATGAGAGAGTTGGTTGTGACATCACCAGGTGGCTGTGTAACATCATAGAGCAGCCTGTGACATCACACTGCAAACTGTGACATCGCAGTGTGACTCTTTGACATCAGAGTCTTCTGTGACATCTAAGAGCAGCTGTGTAACACCACAGGGGACTGTGTGACATCACAGAACAGCTGTCTGACATCGCAGGGGGCTGTGTGACATCACAGGGGCTGTGTGAGGTCACATGGGAGGTCACTCTGCCCCGGCCCCCCTCACAGTTCCCCCCAGAGCAGTCCAACCCTGCTCGTGCACAGCGGGGTCCCCTGTCCCCCCGGGTCCCCCCGCCCCCGGCGCCGCAGCCTCCCCCAGAGGATGTTCCACGAGATCGACCCCAGAGCCTGACACGGGGACGGGGGGCCAGGGCCCTGGGGGTGGCACAGGGGGACAGGGACCCCCCGGCAGCGTCCCCGTGTTCTCCAGGGCCAGAGCCTGGGCCAGGGCTCCTTCACCCTGGTACCAACGAGACGATGAGAGCGCTGAAAAAATCCCCAGCAAGGGATCAGCAAAAACCAGATTTAATATTAAGGGACAGCAGCACAAAGTTCCTTGGCAAGAGTCACTCTGCTCCTGACTGGACACTTCAGGCACAGCAGGGAAACAAAGCAACAACGAAACGAAACAAAATCCAGGCAATCAAACCAGAAATGAACTGAGAACTCTCCCTGTGTGTGTGACAAGGAACAGTGAGGACAAGGATAAAAGGAATAAAGAGATAAAAGCTTAGAAGAGCTCAAACTTAACAGGACTTAACTTACACCTTAACCTTAACTGATACCTTCAACTTCACAATTATGCAAAAGAACAGCACTTAACACTATTTAACCTAACTTTTAACCTATAACTTAATGATTCAATAATGGAATAACACATACCAATATTCAACTTAGCTAATAACTTATATTAAACTTAAGAACTTAGCAAAAGAACAACACTTAGGAGCATTGAACTTTGCTTAGACCACATGACCTAACCTCACTTCCAGGCCTGAGTGTCTCAGCTGTCCAAGGCTCTCAAACCCCTCAGAGAGCAGCATTTCTGCCACATTTCCCCAGCACAGGCACTCCTGTGTGCACACAGACACAAAGAGTCAGTGCAAGGCACCTGGGAGAAATTCCCCTGAGGGCAGGAAATGCTCCCCATGGATCCTTTGGCATCTCCCCAGCGGGTGAAGGGTTGAGCCTGGAGGAATGGGGGGATTGGCCCAGGCTCCGTCGTTGTTGGGGATCCCTGAGTGCAGCAAACGGGAGAGTTCCCAGCTGGGAGAGGCCCCACTCAGAGGGAGTTGCTGGCCCAGGAGAGCTCCAAGGGCTCCTTTTGGAGCGCTGTTTGCAGGGCCCCAAGAGAGGGGCTTCAGTCCCAGCAATGGTTCATCCTGGCCACACTTGGCACCAACAGCTTTCTTTGGCAGGGTGAGAACAGGGATGTTGTGCCACTGAGGGAACAAAAGCAGTTCCCAGGGCTGCTCCTACAGAAGGCAGGAGCTGGTTGGGCAGCAGCAGTGCCTGGAGCAGAAAGTGTTTGTGATGAGCTGCAGAGGAGCTGAGCCCAGGGGCTCTTGGCCAAGGCCGAGCCCCAAGGAGCATTTCTCAGCTGGCAGGGCGGGCTGAGAAGGGGAGGGGGGAATGCAGCAGCACAGGGCCCATGGAACCAAGGGACCATTGTGACACTGTGGGGCCCTGTGAGACCAAGGGACAATTGTGACACTGTGGGGCCCTGTGAGACCCGGGGACCATTGTGACACTGTGGGGCCTCGTGGAATCATGGAGAGCACTGTGACATTGCTGGGCCTCATGGAACCAAGGGGACAGTACTGACACTGTTTGGCACCATGGAATGCAGGGATCATTGTGACACTGGGAGGCCCCATCAAACCAAGCGTCCATTGTGACACCACAGGGCCTCATTGAACTGTGGAGACCATTGTGACGCTTTGAGGTGTCATGGAACCAAGGGGCCATTGTGACACTGGGAGACCCCATGGAGCCAAAGGTTCATTGTGACATTGCAAGGCCTCATGGAACAATGGAGACACCATTAAGACACTTGACAGCCTCATGGAACCAAGGGGCCATTGTGACACTGAGGGGACTCATGAGATCATGGAGACCATTGTGACACTATGAGGTCCCATGGAATAAGCAAAGCATTGTGACACTGTGAGGTCTCATGGAACGAGTGAGCCATTGTGACCCTGGGGGTCCCCACAGAACCAAGAGGACCATTGTGATTCTGCGGGGCCTCATGAAACCAAGAGGCCTTTTGATACTGCAGGGCTTCATGGAACCAAAGGTCCAGGGTGACATTGCCGGGCCTGATGTCATCAGTGGTCCATTGTGACCTTGTGGAGCCAAGGAGACCATTGTGACACTGCAGGGCTTCATGGAACCATAGCTCCAGGGTGACAGAGAGGAGCCTCCTGTCATCAATGGTCCATTGTGACACTGTGGAGCCAAAGGAGACCATTGTGACACTGCAAACCCCCAGGGTCCAAAGGTCCATTGTGACATTGCAGTGCTCATGGAACAGAGGAGTCATCTGACATTGTAGGTCCTGGGGAACCACTTGTGATACTTGGTGGCCTTCTGGAACCTAGGAGGAATTGTGACACTCTGGGACCCCATTGAACCAAGGGGACAACAGTGATAATGCAGGGCATCATAAAACCAATGGAACATGGAATAGGTCTGGCTGGTTTGGCCTCCCATGGACTGCCTGACTGGTCCAACTGACCTTGGCATGTTGAGGGTCTCTTCTTATCAGCTGCTGAAACACTGGGGCTCTGTGCTTTCCTTCCCAATGGAAAAGAACTCTCCTTCTCTGCCAGGTACCCAGGGCCAGAATTGGGATATCACCTCCAAATTTCCCTATATCCAGGGATTGTTCCCATAGGATTATTGCCAGGACAAGTCTGGATGGCAGTGGTATTACAAGGGTCACCTCCCATCTGTCCCCAAAACATTGGGGAAGGCTCTGAGCTTTCCTTCCCATGGGAAAGAACTGTCCTGCTTCTCCAGGTGCCCATGGCTGAGATTGGACTTCCACTTCCATAATTCCCTACATCCAAAGATAGCTCCCAGACAAAATATGTCATTTCTGACAAGTCTGGATGGCCTTGGCCTGGTGAGGCTCTCACCTGCCTTCCAAACACTGGAGCTCTGTGCTTTCCTTCCTATGGAAAAGAACTGTCCTTCTTGTCCAGGTGACCATGGTCAGATTTGGGATTTCACCTCCAACACTGCCTGTTGTGACAGACTGATGGAGATTGTGGCTCAAAGGAGTTTGTGTTTGGGGGAGGAAGGTCCAGCCCTGCCCTGCCCTGGAAGCCCAGCCCTGCCCTGCCCTGGAACCCCAATCCCCCCAGAGCCTCTATCCCAGCCCAGCAGTGGCTGCCAGTCCCTGGCACAGCACAGGCAATGCTCCACAGACACCTCTGCAGCCCCAGCCCAGCTTCTGAGGGACCAAATGAGACCAAGCCCCACCTGGGGGAAGGGCCCAGGGAGACCAAGGGCTATTGAAGGCTGACCACAAGGCAAGCACACATCTTGACCCTGCATCCTCTTGGAATTTCCATCCTAACACCACTGGAATCCAGGAGTAGGTAGCTGTGTGTGTACTTCTCTGTATCTTTTTTGTCTTTCTCTCTTTCTGTGTCTTCATCTTCTAATTCCCTCTTCTTGCAAATTTTGATTAAATATAAATAGAAGTGTCTTAGAATTGGCGAAGCTGAATAGGCCAAGTCAATGCTTTGAAAAGTGGTTTTTGTTGAATGAATGTTGTATTAAACGTTTTTTCCAAAGTTTCTCTAATTTTTTAAAGCTCCCGGTGAAGGCTGTTTGGTTGTTTTGGGCACCTGAGAATGTCTTGTTTTTATTTCTCCAGCACATAAAACTCACAGGACACAATTGTAATTCCCATTAAATGTCTCCTTGAGGTAATTGTTTTGGAGATGGGAGTCAGGGCTTGTGTGTGCTGCTTAGCCCAGCCCAGGCAGGGCTTTCCCAGCCACATCCCACACTCCATTGCCCAGCTGGAGCCGCTGGTGCCTCTGAGTTGTGCTGCCCCAGCCCCAGGGACGCTCTCCTTGTCTGCCCATTCCCCCACGCTCTCTGGGCAGGGATGGCCTCACTGGGGGCTGCTGACATCCTCAGCAACTTGGAGGCTGCTGCTGAATTTCACTGCTCCAGAGGCTTGTTCAGCCTTCAGCTCTTCAGCGCAGGAATTCAGTGTCCCAGGGCTCATGAACATTCAGAACACCTGAACATGCCAAGCCTCTGGGAATCATTTGATTTTAATTTTCAAATAATTTCTGGTTAATTAGACAGATTTCAGTAGTGTATTGAAACTGAACATGTTTTATTTAAAAAGACAGAGAAAAGATTTTTTAGGTCCTATTTAGGGTTTTTTTTTGTCCTGATCATAAATTGATATGTGTAGTCTCCAATTGACACTGAATCCAGGTACCTCCTCATGCAGTTTGAATGGATATGAAAATCAAGACCCTTCATGGCTGACAATCAATCAGACTCTGTCCCTACCCCCACCCCACCATTTCCCCCATCCAAGCCCTGGCACTCAGAGCAGCCTTGTGCAAATCTGAGCTCCCTCCAGCCCAGGCTGCACCTGCAGCTTTCAGCTCCTTGGCTCCAATTCCCACCTGCTTTCCTTGGAGAAGGAGCTGCTCGAGACACAGAGGGATGTTCATTTCCTGTCAGCCAACAAAGTCAAGGGAAGGCACAGCTCCATCCAATGCAAAAGTCATTGTTCGCCCTGGCTCTGCCCCTGATCCCCCCAGCCTGTCCTGTTTCCTTCATCCCTGCATTGCCAGGGACTCTCTGGGACAAGGGAGCTCTGCTCTGGGGATGGAGGGAGGTGCAAGTGCAGCCACTGGAGTGGGAACCACAACTCATCAGGTTTGTGTCCTTTGGGGGTCAGGAACTGCTGAGACTCAGAGGCACAGAAAGTTTCTCCTCATGGCCAACAGACCACAGTTTAACAGGACACAATTTAATAACAATCTCACTCTTCCCTGAGCTATGCACAATATCCCAGCAGCATCGTATGACTCCACCACCCACAAGGGATTTCCATACTAGAATTAATTTTAGACAAAACATGGTTCTGTGAAAGGTATAAACACAATTTAGTTCTTGTATCAGGATGCTCATCCTGGAGTGGGGGCAAAACAGCTCCAACAATTCCTGATTTGCAAAGCTGTCAGTGGTGGATGGAGAAGGGAGGTCAGGCTGCTTTTGGTGCTGAGGAAATGCTGAAACCAGCCTGACTCATTTCATCTCCTCCTGTCCTGGCTGATCTCCCCTCTTTCCCCTTCCACCCATTGGCTTTTGTCTCCCACCAGGCCCCCGGTGAAGAGCCTGGCTCTGTGTTCTCCATCCCTTCCTCGCTGGCACTGCCAGGCTGGGATGAGGAGCCCCTCAGCCTTCCCTGCTCCGGGCTGGACAAGCCCAGCTCCCTCAGCCTCTGCTCACAGCCCAAGGGCTCCAGCCCCACCTTGGAGGCCCTCCCCAGACCCTGCTCCAGCTGCCAGACATCTTTCCTGCCCTGGGAAACCCAACCCAGGCCACAGTGACCTGGATAATCCCCGTCCTTGATGTCCTGGGCACACAGCCGTGGCCCCTTGTCCCCATGTCAGGCTCTGGGGTGGATCCTGTGGAACATCCTTTGGTGGAGGCTGTGGCTCCAGGTGGGCCGGGGGGATCCCGGGGGACAGGGACCCCGCTGGGTATGGACAGCATTGGACTTGTTGGGAGAAACTGTGAGGGGGAGCTGGGGCAGAGTGACCAACCCAGTGACCTGACACAGCCCTGCTGGGATGGCACACAGCCCCTCTGGGATGTCACACAGCCCCTCTGGGATGTCACACAGCCCCTCTGTGATGTCACACAGCCTGCTCTGTGATGTCACAGCCCATTCTCTAAGGTCACACAGCTGGCTCTGTGATGTCACAGAGATAGTCTATGATGCCATAGTTTATCAATGACGTCACATAACCCACTCTGTGATGTCATATCCCACTCTGTGACCTCATGTTACCAGATGATCAATTGTCTACACCAGGTGAGCTGACACCTGGAGCTTGTTCTCCACATCCCCAGGCCTATGGAAACCACACAAGGCCCATTGTGTGAGAAGGGGAACTGGAAGTTCAGCAGCCTCAGGGTCCTGCCAGCTCAGCCAGGCCCACTGGAACATTGGGGTCCACAACCACCAGGGACCACCAGAGAGACCCCCCAGGACAGAAGAACACATGGGTAAAGGGGAGGGGGAATATGTTAATGACTTTGGGGAAATGATTATCATATGTGTGTTTAGTCCAAGCCAATCAATGAATATGTGTGCAAAATACAGAAAATAAACAGAAACTTTCCTGTACTCAGCCTGCAGGGCTTTGGGAGGAGCTCTCCCCCATGCATCCAGCTGAATAAAGAATGCTGCTTCTTAATGCTACACTGGGGTTAAGGAGTTTTCTGTTTTACTAAATTTTTGGTAACACTCCCACTGCCAAGGAAAGCTCTGTCTGCTGCTGTTCACAAACAGAGAAGGGCTTGGGGCGGATGTGGGGCTCGGAGGGCACACTGACCATGAAATAATCAAGTTTTCAATGTTCTGTGAAAGAAGGAGGGGCAGCAACAAATCTTCTACACTGGAATTAGGCAGGGCAGACTTTGGCCGGTTTAGGATGCAGATTTGGGGAGTATTGAATCAGGTACTGACTTTTTTAAAGAGAAACAGCCCTTAAAAACAAAGAGGGCTGGGAAGGATGGACACATTTCAAGAAAGTAATCTTAAGGGGGAAGGAGCTGCCTGTCCCAGTGTGGTAAAAGATGAGCTGGTGAGGAAAATGACTGTCCTGGCTCCACATGGAGATTTTGTGGGAAGTCAAGGGGAAAACGGACTGACAACTCAGGAAGTGTTTAAGGATGTCATTAGGTTATGCAGAAAGAAAATTTGAGAGCTGAAAACTCAAGCAGAACTTAACCTATCAGCTTCTGTAAAAAAATAAAAATGTTTTTATAAAAAAAATTATAGCAAAAGGAGGGAGAAGGAGAACCTCTACTCTTTATTGGCTGCAGTGGGGAATACAATAACTAAAGATAAGGAAAAGGCTGAGCTACTTAAAACCTTGTTTGTCTCATCTTTTAATATTAGGACAGGTTGTCCTCAGGACAAGTGTTCTCCTGAGCTGGTAGATGGGCTCAGGGAGCAGAACAGCCCCCTGGAATCCAGGAGGAAGCAGCTGCTGACCTGCTGAGCCACTCAGATGCTCACAGGTGTGTGGGATCAGATGGGATCCATCCTAGGGGGATGAGGGAGCTGTGGATGAGCTCCCCAAGCTGCTCTCCATCATTTACCATCAGTCCTGGCTCAGCAGGGAGGGCCCAGAGCACTGGAGGTGCCAGTGTGAGCCCATCCCCAGGAAGGGCTGGAAGGAGGAGCTGGGGAACTCCAGGCCTGTCAGCCTGACCTGGGTGCCTGGCAAGGTTATGGAACAGATCACCTTGAGTGCCATCACAGGGCACCCACAGGATGGCCCAGGGATCAGAGCCAGCCAGCCAGAGTGGATTTAGGGGTGGCAGGTCCTGCCTGACCAACCTGGTCTCCTTTTATGCCCAGGTGACCCACCTGTGGATGCGGGAAAGGCTGTGGATGTTGTGTGCCTGGACTCCAGCAGAGCCTTTGACTCTGTCTCTGACAGCATTCCCTGGAAAAGCTGCAGCCCACGGCTTGGGCAGGTTCCCTCCTGGCTGGGAGATTTAAGAGCTGGCTGGAGGCTGGGCCCAGAGAGTGGTGGGGATGGTGCTGCACCCAGCTGGTGTCCAGGCACTGGTGCTGTCCCCAGGGATCTGTGCTGGGCCCAGTCCTGTTTAATATCTTCACTGATGGTCTGGGTGAGGGGATCGAGTCCAGCATTCACAAATTGCAGATGGCACCAAGCTGGGTGTGAGTGTGGATCTGCTGGAGGGCAGGACAAGAAGACCCAGCCTTAAGGTGCACCAGGGGAGGTTCAGGCTGGACAATAGGAAGGAGTTCTTCACAGAAAGGGTGAGTGGGAACTGGAATGGGCTGGCCAGGGGGGAGGTGGCAGAGTCACTGTCCCTCTCCAGTGGCACTCAGTGGCATGGTCTGGGTGACAAGGCAGTATCAGGGCATTGCTTGGACTTGATGATCCCAAAGGTCTTTTCCAGCCTATTTGATTCTGTCATTCTCTGATGATTGGGACACTCTGGGGCCATTGTGACACTGCAGGGCCTCGTGGAACTAAGAGGACCATGGTGACACCGTGCAGCCCCACAGAACCAGGGCTCCATGGTGGTGCTGTGGGGCCAAATGGAACCAGGGAGTGCCCTGTGACACTCTGGGCCCTCGTGGAACCACAGAGGCCATTGTGACACTGCAGGGCCTCGTGTAACCAAGGGGTTTCACCATTTTGACACTGCAAAACCAAGGGGACCATTGGGAGACTGCAGGGCCCAGTGGAACCAAGGGGTCGTTCTGACACTGCGGGGCCTCATGGCACCAAGGGGACATTGTGACACTGCAGGATCCTGTGTAACCAAGGGGCCACTGTGACACGATGGGGCCTCAAGGGATCTGGAAGAACGTTGTGACACTGTGTGGCCTTGTGGAAACAAGGAGTCCATTGTGACACTGAGGGGACTTGTGGAACCACAGAGACAATGGTGACAGTGTGGGACCTCATGTGACCATGGGGCCATTGTGACACCCTGGGGCCCCATGGAACCAAGGGGCCACTGTGAAACTGCAGCACCAATGAGAACATTGTGACACTGTGAAGCCCCATGGAACCAAGGAGTCCATTGTCACATTTTGAGGCCCCATGGAACCAAGGAGACCAGTGTGACAGTGCAGGGCCTGGTGTAACCAAGAGGCCATTGTGACACTGAGGGGTCCCATGGAACCAATGGAACCCCATGGACATCGTCGCAAATGTCACCAAGCTGGATGTGAATGTTGACCTGCTGGAGGGTCAGGGGACTCTGCACAGTGACTTGGGCAGGCTGGATCCAGTGGATGAATCCAACAAGCTGAGGTTTAACAAATCCAAGTGCTAGGCACTGATATTTGGCTCCAGTGCTACAGGCTGGGGACAGAGTGGCTGGAGAGCAGCCAGGCAGAAAGGGACCTGCAGGGACTGATGGACAGCAGGCTGGACATGAGGCAGCAGTGTGCCCAGGTGGGCAAGAAGGCCAATGGCTCCTGGCCTGGATCAGGAATGGTGTGGCCAGCAGGAGCAGAGCTTTTGTGCCAGCACTGATCTGCCCCCAGCTCTGCACACAGACATTGCTGCTGCAGCTCCAGAGAAGGGAACAAAAGCAGTATAGCCGCAGCTGTCTCTATAGAGAGCAGCAGACATGATTTTCTTAGTATTTTCTTGGGGAAGCTTGTGAGAAGATTGGAGAAAAGAGTAAGAAATTATTTTTATTTTTATTTGTTATACTTATTGTGTACACGTAGAATGTGTTTTAGAGATATGTTTATTAAATGGTGATTTCTTATTTAGACAATAGTAATAGTGTTTTAGATTCATTGACCAATTCAGTCAATGCTGTATTGGACTGTTGGTAAGGGGTTAAGTTTCTTAAGAAGTACAATATTATAAGATAATAAAGTGATTGATCAGCCTTTTAGAATCATGGAGTCAATGCTAATTATTACCTGGGTGGCAGCAGCCGACAACAAGGAGAATCTCTGGAGAAAACTTTGCTGGAAGATCCTTTAGTTCCTTTAAAGTCACCAAGAGCGCAGCCCCACATTGACATCGTCTGTGGCGAATGGGAATGTAGGGAGAAACAAAATGAGAAATGGCAAAAACAATGACCTTTCTTTGTGGAAAATATGAGAAAACTAAAACAAAAGAAAAATATTGCCACATAAATAAAAGCCCCCAGCCAAACCAACTCGAAGTATGAAAGATGACTTTTATTACAAGTGATTTGCAGAAATTTCCAGCAGTTTAATGTTTCTGAAAGCATCCAGTCATCAGTCTCCTCACTGCAGCCTTGAGCTCCTGGTTCCTCAGGCTGTAGATGAGCGGGTTCAGGGCTGGAGGCACCACTGAGTACAGAACTGACAGGGCCAGATCCAGGGATGGGGAGGACATTGAGGGAGGCTTCAAATAGGCAAACATGAGAGTGCTGAGGAACAGAGAGACCACAGCCAGGTGAGGGAGGCAGGTGGAAAAGGCTTTGTGCCGTCCCTGCTCGGAGGGGATCCTCAGCACAACCCTGAAGATCTGCACATAAGAGAAAACAATGAACACAAAAGAACCAAGTCCTAAAGACGCACTTAAAACAATGAGCCCAAATTCCCTGAGGGAATTGGAGTGTGAGCAGGAGAGCTTGAGGATCGGGGGCACATCACAGAAGAACTGGCCTAGGGCATTGCCATAGCACAGGGGCAGGGAAAATGTATTGGCTGTGTGCACGAGAGCAGTGAGAAAGGCACTGGCCCAGGCAGCTGCTGCCATGTGGGCACAAGCTCTGCTGCCCAGGAGGGTCCCGTAGTGCAGGGGTTTGCAGATGGACACGTAGCGGTCGTAGCACATCACGGTCAGGAGGAAATACTCTGCTGAGATGAAGAACACAAAGAAAAAGAGCTGAGCAGCACATCCAGTGTAGGAGATGTCCCTGGTGTCCCAGAGGGAATTGTGCATGGCTTTGGGGACAGTGGTGCAGATGGAGCCCAGGTCAGCGAGGGCCAGGTTGAGCAGGAAGAAGAACATGGGCGTGTGCAGGTGGTGGCCGCAGGCTACGGCGCTGATGATGAGGCCGTTGCCCAGGAGGGCAGCCAGGGAGATGCCCAGCAAGAGGCAGAAGTGCAGGAGCTGCAGCTGCCGCGTGTCTGCCAATGCCAGCAGCAGGAAGTGCCTGATGGAGCTGCTGTTGGACATTTGTTCTGTCTTGGCAAGGGGACCTGTAGAAAAAGTAATCATGGAATAGTTGGGTTTGGAGAGGACTTGAAATATCCCAGCAGAGCCTGGGGGCACTTTCTCCCCACTGCCTGCCCAGGGCTCTGCTGCCTGGAGCTGTCCCTGCCAGCAGCTGCTTCCCTGTGCCCAGGGCTGGGCCCTGCCAGTGCTGCCAGAGCCCAGCCCAGCCCTGGGGGCTCAGCTCTGCCCTGCAGAGCCCTCCCAGCTCAGGCACTGCCCAGGGGCAGCTCTGGCTCTGCAGGCTCTGATGGCAATGTCAGAACAACCCTAGGAGGCTGGAAAAGCGACACTGATGCTGCATGTGAGCGGCCCTGTGCTGATTTCTTTCACTGCCTTGTTTAATCAGATAAAAGAGAAACTTTTTTTTTTTTATTTTTCACAGGCTGAACTGAGAGATGAAGATCTATATGCAATTTCCAACCCAGAGCAGTTGATGAAAAAAGTAGGATATCCACTTTTATACAGCCCCTGCCTTGCTGTGCTCCCTGTATCATCTAAATTCTGCAGTTAAATGTCATGCTGAGAGCAGTCCTGAGCAATGCAGCATCCTCCCCACACAAGGAGAACACTCCCAAGCCTCACCAGCTGTCTCCTCCCAGCCAGATCTTGTCCCCCAGCGCTGGGAGCAGCTGCCAGGGCTGGCTGAGAGCTGTCCCTGGCAGGCAGCAGAGTCCCTGCCCCAGCACAGCGCCCTGGGCTGCAGGACCCTGCTCTGCAGGACAGCCCTGGGCACCCCTGGCTGCTCTGCACAAGAGACAAGCAGAGAATGTACTCACAGGCTCTGCAGGCATTGGCATGTTCCAGCTTGAGGAGATGGCTCCAGGAGCTGCAGCTGCATTGTCCTGCAGTCAGAGGTTCCTGTGCCAAGGGCTGGCAGTGATTGTGCCCCAGGCACTTCTCAGCCCCTTCCCAGCCCTGACTGATTGAAGCTCTCTGTGCCTCTGGGCTGTGCCCGCGCTGGCTGCAGGCAGTGCCCCAGCCCTGCTGGGCTGGCAGAAGAGCTGCTCATCCAGAGAAATGTGCTTTTGAAGCTCTTCTTGGTGAGCAGGAGCTGCCTCTGGGCCAGGAGCCCAGCCCAGCTCAGCAGCACAGACACAGCACCAGGACTTTAATCAGCCTCTGGGGCTTTGTGCTCAGGCCCTGAACATCAGTCCCTGAGAGGGAGCTCAGGAAACCTCCTCAGAACTCCAAGGCAGAATCCAACTCCAAACTTTCTTGGACTTTTAATGGGTCCCACTGAGGGACATGACTGAGAAAGTGTCCCCAGGCCCCAGGCCGAGCAGAGAACTGCAGGCAGTGATGACAGGTGGGGACAAAGAGAAGCCAAGTCTTGGTGCCCTGGGGCCCAGCAGGGTCTGTGCCACCAAGGGCTGGGAGGAGACACCTTGTCCTGAGGCCCTGGGGCCTCCTGGCACAGCCCCAGCCAGGCTGGGCACTGTCAGCCCCTTGTGCTGCCCTCAGCATCCCCCCCTAGCCCACATCCCAGTGGCCTCAAGGATCTGCTGCAAGGAGTCCCTGGGGAGCCTTGCTCAGCAATGGCCCTGGGGGCTCCTTCATGCTCCCTGCAGGGACTGCAGGTTTTTCAAAGGACTTTGGCTTTGGCTTTTGCCTTGCAGTCTCTGAGAGGTTTGTGCAATCATGGCCTCCAATTATCTGCTGTAATTAGTCCCCGGAGAGGCTTTGTCATTAACAACACTTAGTGGGGCTCATTAATGCTTCAAGGTACTTCAGTTATTTGAAGGTACTTGGTGTTTCCCTTTTGATAGAGACTCTGTGAGAGGTTTGTGCAATCATGGCCCCAATTATCTGCTTTAACGAGTCCCTTGAGAGCTTTGCACTGACACTCAGTGGGTCTCATTAATGCTTTGAGATACTCAAAATTTTTAAGGTAGTTTGGAATTTCCTTTCCATATTGAGACTCTGAGAGGTTTTTGGTTAATCCTGGCCTCCAATTCTCTCCTCCAAGATGTCCATGAGAAGCCTGTGTTGGGGATGGACCTCAGTGGGACCCATTCATGCTTTGAGACACTTTGGGGTTTTCTTCTGACTTTGACTCCTGGAAAGGTTTGTGCCATCTCCTCTCAGGCCCTGAGGTTCAAGAGCTCAGCTCCAAATGCACCACAGGGCTCATCAGGATGCGGCAAGTCCTGACAAACCATGGCTCTGCCTTGATTTCCCTCTGCTCTTATGCAGTTTATCAGGAATGTATCTGGAGTGAGTTTGGTTTGCTAATTTGAGATTTCTCAGCCAATGCACCTATCAGTGCAGTGGGATCAGTGTTAGCTAATTACCATTGCATTCACTGGAATATATTTACTCATTTCCTGCTGTGAGATAGGATTAGGAGAAAGGCAAAGTAGGCTCAAAATTTTAAAAGGGTATATAGAAAAGTTTATTACCACTAGATAGAAAAAAGAATAATAAGAATCTGAACACTTCTCCTCTCCCTACAACCTTTTCTTTCTTACTGACAATGCAAGGAGACAAAACCTGAAATTTTCAGTCAGTTTACACCATCTAGAACAGTCTTTCTTCAGTTCACTTAGGGAGAGGAGACTCTCTTTCATGCTATGGAGACTTCTCCATAAGAAAAATGTTCTCTTGTGGCTCTCAATTCCCATGAAGAGCAGGTGCCCAGAAAATATGCAAGTGTGAAGTCCCTCCCATTTTTCACAGCTTAACCCACAGCTGGTTTTATGGGCCATGTCAACTAATGGGGTATGAGTTTAAAGATGAGCTGTTCAAGAGCAAAGATTCTCTTCATCTATTTCTGAAATCATCTTCATCTCTGAGAACAGAGATCTTCTTCTTCTCTCCATGAGGCCACAGGATCTCACCACTCTTCTCTCTTTCTCTGTTTAAACTTCTCATGGGATCACAGCTACTTCAACATTTGCTTACTTTAGCATGGAGGTTTTTGCTGAACAAGTCATCTCCCCATATTTTCAATTACATATAGGGAAAAAGAGAGTCTGATATATTAATTACATCCTTCTCCATAGCTTTACAAGAGGATTTCAGCCCCAAGATCAAGGCATCTCCTCATTCCTCCCATCTGGGACTCAGCTTCCCCTTCAGTGACCTGGGTGTCTTCATGTTTGTCCTTTTCTCTCACTGGAGGGAGGATGGAAGCACTGAAAGAGTTCATATCTCACCCGGGGCCTGCAGATGGTTCCGTGCCCCCGGCCGGGCTCGGTGCTTGCGGCCGGAGCTGTTTTACGATGGAGGTTTCTGCAGCGGCTGCGCTGGGGCTGTGTCAGGCAGGGCCGCGCTGGGGCAGGGCCAGGATCTCAGCAGCCAGGCCAGAGCACAGCAGCAGCACGGCCGGGGGCCGATGGCTTCTCCTGCCCCTGCCCGGGGCTTGCGGCTGAAGCCCCAAGGGTGGCAGAATCTTGGCCGAGCCGGCCCGGCCCGGGGCTGCTCCTGGGGCCCAGCGGATCCTGGCTGGGCCCGGGCTGGCGGCGGGGCAGGGCTCAGCAGGGCCCAGATGTTCCCAACTGCAGCCATGGCCCGGCCCAGCCTCGGCCCCGCGGCCTCCCCTGCCCTGCCCGGCAGCCGATGGGGCCTGGCGGGGTCCCTGGGAAGGGGCCCGGCCCCACGGCAGGAGCCGCCCGGCCCGGCCTGGCTGAGACGGGGCCGGGTCAGCCTGGTTACCTCTGTGCCAGCCAGAAGGGAAAGAGACCCTCCCAGGCTTTCTCATCTTTAACATGTGCCTTCACAGAGGCGTGTACAGTTTCCTTCATAGTTTAACAGATTGCCAATTCTCAAAGATAATTACTGATTGTTTTTTTTGTCAGACACGGAGGAAACTGCTAGCAGCTTCTCTTAGAACATCACTTCCGTGATGCAAAACCAACACAACAGCGCAGAGCACAGAGCTCCTTTGTCCATATATAGTGCTCATGTGCCCGAGGTTTCAAAATACCTCCCTGGGAGATCTCTGGGCCCTCTCTAAGGTGTTTTCAAATGAAAACATTCAGCTCAGAGTCTAAGAAAATCACCAGAGGACAGGGCCAGCCTGGCCTGTCTGTCCTGGCTACTTTTGTCTGAGATCAGTCCTTGGATAAACAGAATTGAGAGGCCAAATTCTAATTTTGGCCATGGTCCCTGGACCTGAAAGCCGGTTCTTTTCCATAGGAAGGAAGGAACAGAGCCCCAGTGTTTCAGGGGCAGATGAGAAATGGCCACCAGAGGCCAAGGCCAGCCAGAGCAAGCAGGATTTTGTTCTGAGTGATATCCTTGCATATAGGAATTGCTTTAGGGAGAGTTTCAATTTTGGCAATGGGCATCTGAAAAGGGGGGCGGTTCTTTCCCATAGCAAGAAAAGCACGGAGCCCCAGTTTTCCAGGAGCTGATGAGAGGCGGCCCTTGACATTGCAACATCAGCCAGACCTGTCAGGGGACCCCTGGGAAGCCAAACCAGCCAGGTCTGTTCCATGTTCCCTCAGTTCCATGGGGCCCCACAGTGTCCCAATGGTCCCTTGCTTCCCTGAGGCCCTGAGGAGTCATAATGCCCCCTTGGTGACACCAGGCCCTGAAGGGTCCCAATGGTCTCCATGGTTCCATCAGGCCCCACGGAGCCATAATGGTCTCTGGGTTCCATGAAGCCCCACTGTGTCACCATGGCCCCTTGGTTCCATGGGCTCCAGTGGTGCCACAATGATTCCCTTGGTTCCATGAGGTCTCCACAGTGTCCCAGTGTTCTCCATGGGGAGGGAAGAACCCAGCCCCAGTGTTGCAGGGGCAGTCACCAGAGGTCCAGGCCACCCAGGCTTGATGGTACTGGCAGATTGTGCCTGGGAGCAACCCTTGGATATCCAGAATTTTGGAGGTGGAATCCCAATTTCAGACATGGACACCTGGAGGATAAGGATGCTTGTTTTCCATTGGAAAGAAAGCACGGAACACTGATTACACAGTGACATTTGGGGATCTATGGGGAGTATTGGGGATTGTTCCTGCACCTCGTGACCCAACAGGAGCTTCTCTAATAAATGTTGCCTGAAGCTCCCACTGTGGTCATGACAGGAACCCATGTGAGTGTCTGGGACATCCCGGCTCTTTGGCAGCCTGGGGACTCCTGGGATGTCACCATGGGATGGCTGTGACTGTCTCTGACCCCAGGGCTCTTTACCATCCCAGAAAGCCCTGGGAGGCATCCATGGAGCCCCTGTCTCTGTGTGTGACATTCCAGCTCTGGAACAGCCTGGAGACTCTTGGAAAGTCCCCATGGAACCCTTCTGAGGACCTGTGACAAATCTGATCCTTAGCAGGCAACCATCACCAGTCCACTGTTGCTATGGTCAGTTTCCATGGCAACCATCACCAGCCCCCTGCTGCTATGCTCAGTCCCTTGGCAGCTCCATGGAGACCCCATGCCAGGGGTGGTTGCCATGGACACCAGCTCAGGCCTGCAGCCAGAGCCCGTTGCCATGGCAACCATTGGCAGCCCCCCATCCCCAGGCTGATGGGATCCCAGAAGCACAGAATTGGCTGAGCTGGGAGGGACCCATCAGGATCCTCCAGTCCAACTGCTGGCCCTGCACAGGACACCCCAACAATGCCAGCCTGGGCCTGGCAGCGCTGGCCAAACGCTGCTGCAGCTCAGAGAGCCCTGGAGCTGGGACCCTGCCCTGGGGAGCCTGGCCAGGGCCCCAGCAGCCTCTGGCCAAAAACCTTTTCCTGACATCCAACCTGAGCCTGCCCCAACTCAGCTGCAGCCGCTCCCTCCACTCCTGTCCCTGGGCACCAGAGGGAAGAGGTTCCCACAGCCCCAGCCAGGGACCCGCTCCCAAGGCTGCTGCCATGGCCACCAGGGCTGGCACCAGCTGGGATGCTCGGTTTCCACGGGCCGGGCTTCAGGAATGGGATTCCCCAATTTCCTGCTCCCGCTAAAACCGCGCTGCCCTCGCTGCCCTCCCGCCTCCCATGGAAAGCACAAAAGGCAAAGATCCCGGGCTGGGATAAGAACAATTTATTGGGAACAGCAACGAGATAAGGAACAAACAGGAACAGAAACAATATTGATAACAGAAGGGATAAATAAAACTGTTTACAGGGAAAACTACAACACAACTCACAGGGTCTGCCTGGCTACAATATTTCTTGCCTGGAAAGGACACCCTTCTCCTCAGGGAGAGAGAGAGAGAGTCCCTTTCCTGTCCCTGGCAATGATCTGAGGTGGGACTGAATGTAATGACAGGGCCATGGCCAGACCCTCATGTTCTCCAATCCCACATCAGGTCATTGGCAAAGGGCAGGAAAAGGTACAGGTGTCTTCCCAGCATGGATCACAGGGAACATGGATCACCAGGGCTCTTTGCAATCTGGCTTCTCCCATGGGGGATGAAGCTGGAGTGGTGCATGAAGCTGTTCCTGCAATCGAGGCACTTGCAGGGCTTCATTTACTGGTGGCTCCGTTGGTGTCTTGTCAAATGAGAGCTTCTGGTGAAGCTCTTCCCACACTGGGGACACTCGTAGGGCCTCTGCCTCTCCCCAGTGTGGATGCGCTGGTGCCTGATGAGGGTGGAATTGTGCTTGAAGCTCTTCCCGCAGTCAGGGCAGTAGAAGGGCCTCTCATCCGCGTGAATCCGCTCATGCAGGAGGAGATTTGAGCTGGTCCGAAACCTCTTCCCACATGTGCGGCACTCGTAGAGTCTCTCCCCAGTGTGGATTACCTGGTGCCTGATGAGGTGGTACTTGCGCTTGAAGCCCATCCCGCAATCAGGGCAGTTGAAGGGCCTTTCCTCTGTGTGAATCTGCCGGTGCCTGGCGAGATCAGGGCTGGTGTGAAACCTCTTCTGGCACTCAGGACACTCGTAGGGCCTCTCCCCAGTGTGGATGCACTGGTGGGTCAAAAGGGTGGAGCTGCAGCTGAAGCCCTTCCCACACTCCCCACACTCATAGGGCCATTCCCCAGTGTGGATCATCTGGTGGCTGATCAGGGTGCTGCTCTGCCTGAAGCTCTTCCCACACTCCAAGCACTTGTGGGGCTTTTTCCCATCATGAAGCTGCTCATGGGCCACCAGCTCCGAGCTCTGGCTGAAGCTCTGTCCACCTTCCTGGCTCAGGGTGGGTCTTTCCTCCTCAGAGCACCCTGGGCTGGGTTTGGAGCCCCTTCTCCTGTGGGATCTCTGGGACTTGTCCTCCACGTTGGAATTCTGCACTGTGGAGCCACTCAAAATGGCCTCTTCCACGATGTTCTGCCTTGGGGATTTGTCCTCCGTGGTCTCCATCCTCAGCTTCTTCCCTGGGGGAGGAAGGACAAGGAGAGGATGGGATTTGCCTCCGTGCCAGAGGGAAGGGGAAGGAGATCCCCCCCAGTGCATCCCCAGCAGGACGGGGTTGGCAGCAGGGTTGTCCTACAGCCGGGGGCTGTGCTGGGCTGGGAGATGGAGCAGGAGAGAGGGGGAAAGGGGCACTGACTTCCTCCTCACCTGCCTGGGGCTCCTGGGGCACCTTCTTCTTCCTCACAGCCTCCTCCTCCATCTGGCCAAGTTTATGGGATGGAAAATCCTGTTTTGAGAAGAAAACAAGGGATAAGTACATTGAATTTTGTACTTGTTTGAAGGCAAACCTGGGGAGGGTCTAAACCAGGATTACAATTTAATAAGAAAATGAAGATCAAGGCAATGATGCAGAATCACTGCCTTAAACTGACAGAGTCAGGATATAACCCGACACCCTGCTGGTCAGGCTGGTGGCAGCAGTCCCATTAAATGGTGGCTGCAGTCCTGTGGGAGTGATGAACGTGATTCTGTCCAAGCAGTGATCCTGTAGAAGGGTCAGGTCTTCCTCTGAAGGTTCAGTGGTGGTTCTGGAGCTGTTGTCCTCTGGGAATCCAGTAGGCAAGCTGCTCCTGGTGTTGCAAGGCTCACCTTATATGCATGTAGGAATGCTTGGATCCTCCCCCTGGGCGGAGCATGCCACAATGGGAGGATGGAATTTGATCAGTCCTGCAGTGACACCCAATGGCCCATTCCCAGAAGATATCTCCCCTGGAGGGCGTGATCAGGGCTGAGTCATGGAAGAGATCAAGAACACTGCCCCACCTGTTTATAGCAGTTGATGAAGATGGGGATTGAAAACATGCATTTGGTTCCATCTTACATTGCAGCCTGAAACAGTGGGGGAATCCCTGCTCAGGGGGTGAACACCACCCCCCTTACCCAAACTGGCTCAGGTGTAAAACCCCCACCCTGGGAAGGCCACACACACACAGGGGACAATGTCACACTTGCCCTGCTCCAGGGCAAATGGCATCTCTCTAATATTTTCTTAACCAGATTGCAAAATTATTTTGGCACAGTGAGTTCAGGGCACTGTCCTTTGACCCCAGTTGCCTTTGACAACAGCATGGTTCCTTCCTCTGAGGAGGTTGTGGGTCTCTCTGGAGGAACTCTTGGAAACTTGGATGCAGCTTCCTCTGAGCAACCTATGGGAGAACTGATGAGGAAAATGGCTCTTGTGGGACTGGAGTGTAAAGAAAATACTTTGTTGTCCCTACTTGAAAAGTTTGTTAAAATCACTGGTGGAAATGGAGCAACTGATACCAGCAAGACTGACAAGGTTCATTCACCACATGGCGAGGAACACAAGGCTGCTAAAAGTCCCACAAGAAGCCCAGCTCAAGTAGCTAAACTCCCAAATAACTACTGAATTCCCAGGCTTGGGTTTTTTGCCAAATGTGAGAATCATTATTCTCTTCATCCCTGTCACCTTTGTGACAGCTACACAGAGCTTCCACTGCCTTTTAATAATATCTGTATTGGGCCGAATTTGCACTTTTCTTTAATTGTAACCTGCCAGCAGCTGAGCTGGAGCTGTGCAGGAACCAAGGAAACTTGGAATTGCCACAGAATTGCTTCTATTGTCAGCCGGTGCTGCGGCGGCCGTGGGGCAGAGGGGTGGGAAAGGGGGCTCCGGGGTGGCAGTGGAGGAAATGCCGGGCCCGGGGGCTGAGCACAGGGCTGAGCACACAGAGATGGTTTTGTTCTTGCTGAGCTCGCACTGAGCCAAGGCCTGTCCTGCCCCTCATTCGGCCACGCTGGGGAGGGGCTGAGGGTGTGGGGGAGCTTGGGAGGGGACACAGCCAGGACAGGAGATCCCAGCTGACCCCAGGGATACCCCAGAGCATAGGACATCATGATCAGTGCATGAAGTGTGGGGATCAAGGAGGAAGGGGGCACAGTTGCAGTGAGGGTTTTGTCTCCCCAGGTAACACTTAGGCAGGATTGGGCCCTGTTTCGCCAGTGGGCAGGGCCCGCACCAAAGACACAGACACCAACTTAACTTAAGGAACAGTGTAATTTAGATAATGCAAATTTGCAAAAAATTACAAAAATATTAGGTAGGCAAAGCAAATAATCATTAGTAAATAATTCCGAAAGAGAAGATGTTGAAATGAGTATCACACAACTGTCCATTTCTGGCTGCAGGCTCTGGAGATTCTATCTCTGCCTTCAATCAGGGTTGCATTCCCTAAAGAATCCTGGTATCAAATCCTGCTTTCCAAGGCTGGAACAGTGTCTCAGGTTTAGCTGGGTGTGTATTCAATTACCCTCTGTTAAAGTTGGGGCAATTATCATCTGTTAATTGAGCAGTTTACTTTATCTCTTCCACATGAATCCTCCCTCCAGGGAGATATCTTCTGTTAATGGGCCATTGAGTGTCACTGATAAAAATTCCATCATCCCATTGTGAGAAGATCTGCCCAGAGGGAGGAGCCAAGCATTCCTACCTGGAGATAATCTGAGAATGTGAACAACAGAGTCAGCCTTCTCCCACAAGATTCCCAGAAGAGCAGCTTTCAGCTCCACTGGATCCCAGAGGAAGACCAGGCCAATCGACGCCACAACTGGACCTTCCGAGGAAAACTCCAATCTTCTAAGGATCCCTGCTCCAACAGAACCACACCTGTCCCTGCAGGAGCACTGCAACCACCATTTAACAGGAGTGCTACCAACACTCTGACCCACAGGGTGTCAGGACGTATTCTTACTCTGTAAGTAGTTTTTAGTACTACTGCATTTGTATTTTTAATTTTCCTTCTGAAGAACTGTTATTCCTATTCCCATAGACTTTGCTTGACAGCCCCTTGTTTTGAAAATTATAATTCCAAGTGAAGGGATTAACATTTTCGATTTCAGGGGAGTCTCCTGCCTTCCTTAGCAGACCCCTGTCTTTTCAAACTGACACAATACCCTGGGACAGCCAGGCAGGTGAGGAGGAAGTCAGTGCCCCTTTCCCCCTCTCTCCTGCTCCATCTCCCAGCCCAGCACAGCCCCCGGCTGCAGGACAACCCTGCTGCCAACCCCGTCCTGCTGGGGATGCACTGGGGGGATCTCCTTCCCCTTCCCTCTGGCACGGAGGCAAATCCCATCCTCTCCTTGTCTTTCCTCCCCCAGAGAAGAAGCTGAGGATGGAGACCACGGAGGACAAATCCCCATGGCAGAACATCGTGGAAGAGGCCATTTTAAGTGGCTCCACAGTGCAGAATTCCAACGTGGAGGAAAAGCCCCAGAGATTCCACAGGAGGAGGGGCTCCAAACCCAGCCCAGGGTGCTCTGAGGAGGAAAGACCCACCCTGAGCCAGGAAGGTGGACAGAGCTCAGAGCTGGTGGCCCATGAGCAGCTTCATGATGGGAAAAAGCCCCACAAGTGCTTGGAGTGTGGGAAGAGCTTCAGGCAGAGCAGCACCCTGATCAGCCACCAGATGATCCACACTGGGGAATGGCCCTACGAGTGTGGGGAGTGTGGGAAGGGCTTCAGCTGCAGCTCTGCCCTCATCAACCACCAACGCATCCACACTGGGGAGAGGCCCTACGAGTGTCCCCGGTGTCAGAAGAGGTTTCAGACCAGCTCCAGTCTCCTCTGCCACCAGCAGATTCACACTGGGGAGAGGCCCTTCTGCTGCCCTGACTGTGGGAAGGGCTTCAAGCACAACTCCACCGTCGTCACCCACTGGTGCAGCCACGCTGGGGAGAGCCCCTACGAATGTCCCCAGTGTGGGAAGAGCTTCACCAGCAGCTCTCACTTGACCAGACACCCATGGAGCCGCCAGTAAGGAAAGCCCTGCAAATGCCCCAGCTGCAGGAACAGCTTCATGCACCGCTCCAGCTTCATCCCCCTTTAGAGGACCCGCATTGGGAAGAGTCCTGGGGATCCGTGTTGCCCATGATCCATGCTGGGAAGACACCTCTCCCTTTTCCTGCCCGTGACATGATGTGGGATTGAAGAACATGATGGTCTGGCCATGGCCCTTTCATTACATTCACTCCCACCTCAGGCTATTGCCAGGGGCAGGAAAGGGACCTTCTCTCTCTCTCCCAGAGGAGAAGGGTGTCCTTTCCAGACAGGGGAAATTGTGGCTGGAAAGAGACAGTCAGTTGTGTTGTAGTTTTCCCTGTCAAAGTTTTATTTATGCCTTCTGTTATCAATATTGTTTCTGTTCAAATTTTTCCTTATCTCGTTGCTGTTCCCAATAAATTGTTCTTATCCCAGCCCGGGATCTTTGCCTTTTGTGCTTTCCATGGGAGGCGGGAGGGCAGCGAGGGCAGCGTGGTTTTAGCAGGAGCAGGAAATTGGGGAATCCCATTCCTGAAGCCCGGCCCGTGGAAACCGAGCATCCCAGCTGGTGCCAGCCCTGGTGGCCATGGCAACCACCCCTGGCATGGGGTCTCCATGGAGCTGCCAAGGGACTGAGCATAGCAACAGGGGGCTGGTGATGGTTGCCTGCTAAGGATCAGATTTGTCACAGGCCCTCACAGGGGTTCCATGGGGACTTTCCAAGAGTCTCCAGGCTGTTCCAGAGCTGGAATGTCACAGGCAGAGACAGGGGCTCCATGGAGACCTCCCAGGGCTTTCTGGGGATGGTAAAGAGCCCTGGGGTCAGAGACAGTCACAGCCATCCCATGGTGACATCCCAGGAGTCCCCAGGCTGCCAAAGAGCCGGGATGTCCCAGACACTCACAGGGGCTCCTCTCATGACCACAGTGGGAGCTTCAGGCAACATTTATTAGAGAAGCTCCTGTTGGGTCACGAGGTGCAGAAACGATCCCCAATGCTCCCCATAGATCCCCAAATGTCACTGTGTAATCAGTGTTCCGTTCTTTCTTTCCAATGGAAAACAAGCATCCTTATCCTCCAGGTGTCCATGTCTGAAATTGGGATTCCACCTCCAAAATTCTGGATATCCAAGGGTTGCTCCCAGGCACAATCTGCCAGTACCATCATGCCTGGGTGGCCTTGACCTCTGGTGACTGCCCCTGCAACACTGGGGCTGGGTTCTTTCCTTCCCATGGAGATCACTGGGACACTGTGGGACCTCATGGAACCAAGGGGATCATTGTGGCACCACTGGAGCCCATGGAACCAAGGGGCCATGGTGACACAGTGGGGCTTCATGGAACCCAGAGACCATTATGGCTCTGTGGGGCCTGATGGAACCATGGAGACCATTGGGACCCTTCAGGGCCTGGTGTCACCAAGGGGGCATTATGGCACCTCAGGGCCTCAGGGAAGCAAAGGACCATTGGGACACTGTGGGGCCCCATGGAACTGAGGGAACATGGAACAGACCTGGCTGGTTTGGCTTCCCAGGGGTCCCCTGACAGGTCTGGCTGATGTTGCAATGTCAAGGGCCGCCTCTCATCAGCTCCTGGAAAACTGGGGCTCCGTGCTTTTCTTGCTATGGGAAAGAACCACCCCCCTTTTCAGATGCCCATTGCCAAAATTGAAACTCTCCCTAAAGCAATTCCTATATGCAAGGATATCACTCAGAACAAAATCCTGCTTGCTCTGGCTGGCCTTGGCCTCTGGTGGCCATTTCTCATCTGCCCCTGAAACACTGGGGCTCTGTTCCTTCCTTCCTATGGAAAAGAACCAGCTTTCAGGTCCAGGGACCATGGCCAAAATTAGAATTTGGCCTCTCAATTCTGTATGTCCAAGGACTGATCTCAGACAAAAGTAGCCAGGACAGACAGGCCAGGCTGGCCCTGTCCTCTGGTGATTTTCTTAGACTCTGAGCTGAATGTTTTCATTTGAAAACACCTTAGAGAGGGCCCAGAGATCTCCCAGGGAGGTATTTTGAAACCTCGGGCACATGAGCACTATATATGGACAAAGGAGCTCTGTGCTCTGCGCTGTTGTGTTGGTTTTGCATCACGGAAGTGATGTTCTAAGAGAAGCTGCTAGCAGTTTCCTCCATGTCTGACAAAAAAACAATCAGTAATTATCTTTGAGAATTGACAATCTGTTAAACTATGAAGGAAACTGTACACGCCTCTGTGAAGACACATGTTAAAGATGGGAAAGCCTGGGAGGGTCTCTTTCCCTTCTGGCTGGCACAGAGGTAACAAGGCTGACCCGGCCCCGTCTCAGCCAGGCCGGGCCGGGCGGCTCCTGCCGTGGGGCCGGGCCCCTTCCCAGGGACCCCGCCAGGCCCCATCGGCTGCTGGGCAGGGCAGGGGAGGCCGCGGGGCCGAGGCCGGGCCGGGCCATGGCTGCAGTTGGGAACATCTGGGCCCTGCTGAGCCCTGCCCCGCCGCCAGCCCGGGCCCAGCCAGGATCCGCCGGGCCCCAGGAGCAGCCCCGGGCCGGGCCGGCTCGGCCAAGATTCTGCCACCCTTGGGCTTCAGCCGCAAGCCCCGGGCAGGGGCAGGAGAAGCCATCGGCCCCCGGCCGTGCTGCTGCTGTGCTCTGGCCTGGCTGCTGAGATCCTGGCCCTGCCCCAGCGCGGCCCTGCCTGACACAGCCCCAGCGCAGCCGCTGCAGAAACCTCCATCGTAAAACAGCTCCGGCCGCAAGCACCGAGCCCGGCCGGGGGCACGGAACCAATCTGCAGGCCCCGGGTGAGATATGAACTCTTTCAGTGCTTCCATCCTCCCTCCAGTGAGAGAAAAGGACAACGTGCAGGCACAGAGAGGAGCAACATGAAGACACCGAGGTCAGTGAAGGGAAAGTTGAGTCCCAGATGGAAGGGATGAGGAGATGCCTTGATCTTGGGGCTGAAATCCTCTTGAAAAGCTATGGAGAAGGATGTAATTAATATATCAGACTCTCTTTTCCTCTATAACTATTTGAAAATATGGGGAGATGACTTGTTCAGCAAAGGCCTCCATGGTAAACTAGGCAAATGTTGAAGTAGCTGTGATCCTATGAGAAGTTTAAAGAGAGAAAGAGAGAAGAGTGGTGAGATCCTCTGCCCTCAGGGAGTGAAGAAGATCTCTGTTCTCAGAGATGAAGATGATTTCATAAATAGATGAAGAGAATCTTTGCTCTTGAACAGCTCATCTCTAAACTCATACCCCATTAGTTGACATGGCCCATAAAAACAGCTGTGGGAAAAGCTATGAAAAATGGGAGGGACTTGACAATTGCAGATTTTCTGGGCAGCTGCTCTTCGTGGGAATTGAGAGCCACGAGCAAACGTTTTTCTTATGGAGAAGTCTCCATAGGATGAAAGAGAGACTCCTCTCCCTAAGTGAACTGAAGAAAGACTGTTCTAGATGGTATAAACTGACTGAAACTTTCAGGTTTTGTCTCCTTGCATTGTCAGTAAGAAAGAAAAGGTTGTAGGGAGAGGAGAAGTGTTCAGATTCTTATTACTCTTTCTTCTTTTTACTGGTAATAAACTTTTCTGTATACCCTTTAAAAATTTTGAGCCTACTTTGCCTTTCTCTTATTATTCTTTTTTCTATCTAGTGGTAATAAACTTTTCTATATACCCTTTTAAAATTTTGAGCCTACTTTGCCTTTCTCCTAATCCTATCTCACAGCAGGAAATGAGTAAATATATTCCAGTGAATGCAATGGTAATTAGCCAACACTGATCCCACTGCACTGATAGGTGCATTGGCTGAGAAATCTCAAATTAGCAAACCAAAAATCACTCCAGATACATTCCTGATAAACTGCATTAGAGCAGAGGGAAATCAAGGCAGAGCCATGGTTCGTCAGGACTTGCTGCATCCTAATGAGCCCTGTGGTGCATTTGGAGCTGAGCCCTTGAACCTCAGGGCCTGAGAGGTGATTGCACAAACCTTTCCAGGAGTCAAAGTCAGAAGAAAACCCCAAAGTGTCTCAAAGCATGAATGGGTCTCAGTGAGGTCCATGCCCAACACAGGCTCCGCATGGATCCCTTGGAGGAGACAATTGGAGGCCAGGATTTGCCAAAAACATCTCAGAGACTCAGAGTGGAAAGGAAATTCCAAACTACCTTAAAAATTTTGAGAAGCTCAAAGCTTCTGAGCCCCACTGAGTGTCAGTACAAAGCTCTCCAGGGGCTCATTAAAGCAGATAATTGGGGCCATGATTGCACAAACCTCTCACAGTCTGTATCAAAAGGGAAACACCAAGTACCTTAAAATAACTAAAGTACCTTAAAGCATTAATGAGCGCACTGAATGTTGTTACTGATAACGGCTCTCCAGAGACTCATTAAGCAGATAATTGGAGCCTGTAAATGCACAATCTTTTTCATAGAGTCTGTATCAAAAGGGAAAGAGGAAGTAGCTTAAAAAACTTAAGTACCCTGAAGTATTAATGAGTCCCAATCAATGCTGCAACAGGCAGAGAATCTCCAGGGACTAATTACAGCAGATAATTGGAAGCCATGATTGCACAAACCTCTCAGAGACTGCAAGGCAAAAGCCAAAGCCAAAGTCCTTTGAAAAACCTGCAGTCCCTGCAGGGAGCATTCAGGAGCCCCCAGGGCCATTGCTGAGCAAGGCTCCCCAGGGACTCCTTGCAGCAGATCCTTGAGGCCACTGGGATGTGGGCTAGGGGGGGATGCTGAGGGCAGCACAAGGGGCTGCCAGTGCCCAGTCTGCCTGGGGCAAAATCACTGCCAGCCCTTGGCACAGGAACCTCTGGCTGCAGGACAATGCAGCTGCAGCTCCTGGAGCCATCTCCTCAAGCTGGAACATGCCAATGCCTGCAGAGCCTGTGAGTACATTCTCTGCTTGTCTCTTGTGCAGAGCAGCCAGGGGTGCCCAGGGCTGTCCTGCAGAGCAGGGTCCTGCAGCCCAGGGCGCTGTGCTGGGGCAGGGACTCTGCTGCCTGCCAGGGACAGCTCTCAGCCAGCCCTGGCAGCTGCTCCCAGCATTGGGGGACAAGATCTGGGTGGCAGGAGACAGCTGGTGAGGCTTGGAAGTGTTCTCCTTGTGTGGGGAGGATGCTGCATTGTTCAGGACTGCTCCCAGCATGACATTGAACTGCAGAACCTTTTCAAGTAGATTATACAGGAAGCACAGCAAGGCAGGGACTGCATAGAAGGGAAAATCCTGCTTTTTTAATCTACTGCTCTAGGTTGCCTGGATGGGAAATTGCACATAGATATTCATCTCTTACTTCAGATTGAGAAAACAAAAAATCTATCAGATGTAATAAACCAGGAAGTCACAGAAATCAGCACAGAGCCCCTCACAGGCAGCATCAGTGTCACTTTTCCAGCCTCCTCAGGGTTGCTCTGACGTTGCCATCAGAGCCTGCAGAGCCAGAGCTGCCCCTGGGCAGTGCCTGAGCTGGGAGGGCTCTGCAGGGCAGAGCTGAGCCCCCAGGGCTGGGCTGGGCTCTGGCAGCACTGGCAGGGCCCAGCCCTGGGCACAGGGAAGCAGCTGCTGGCAGGGACAGCTCCAGGCAGCAGAGCCCTGGGCAGGCAGTGGGGGGAAAGTGCCCCCACGCTGTGCTGGGATATTTCAAGTCCTCTCCAAACCCAACTATTCCATGATTACTTTTCTTACAGATCCCCATGCCAAGGCATCACAGCAAATGTCCAACAGCAGCTCCATCAGGCCATTCCTGCTGCTGGCATTGGCAGACACGCGGCAGCTGCAGCTCCTGCACTTCTGCCTCTTGCTGGGCATCTCCCTGGCTGCCCTCCTGGGCAACGGCCTCATCATCAGCGCCGTAGCCTGCGGCCACCACCTGCACACGCCCATGTTCTTCTTCCTGCTCAACCTGGCCCTCGCTGACCTGGGCTCCATCTGCACCACTGTCCCCAAAGCCATGCACAATTCCATCTGGGACACCAGGAACATCTCCTACACAGGATGTGCTGCTCAGCTCTTTTTCTTTCTGTTCTTCATCTCAGCAGAGTTTTATTTGCTGACGATCATGTGCTATGCTACGACCGCTACGTGTCCATCTGCAAACCCCTGCACTACGGGACCCTCGTGGGCAGCAGAGCTTGTGCCCACATGGCAGCAGCTGCCTGGGCCAGTGCCTTTCTCAATGCTCTCATGCACACGGCCAATACATTTTCCCTGCCCCTTTGCCATGGCAATGCCCTGGGCCAGTTCTTCTGTGAAATCCCTCAGATCCTCAAGCTCTCCTGCTCAAAATCCTACCTCAGGGAATTTGGGCTCATTGCTGTAAGTGTGTGTTTAGATTTTGTTTGTTTTGTGTTCATTGTTTTCTCCTATGTGCAGATCTTCAGGGCTGTGCTGAGGATTCCCTCTGAGCAGGGACGGCACAAAGCCTTTTCCACCTGCCTCCCTCACCTGGCCGTGCTCTCTCTGTTCTTCAGCACTGGTGCTTCTCTGTACCTGAAGCCCCCCTGAAAGGAAGGTGTAGAGCTACCAGACGTAGAACGGCGAAGTCCTTCAATGTCCAGCCAATGGAGTTCACCAGGTCACGTCTGGGGAGGTCTCCGGGTTGCAGTTCATCCAAACTCTTATTATACTCTTTTTCTTTATGGGGGAAGGGGTAAAACTTGAAACTGAATCAAAGGTAGTCTATTGTATTTTGGGGGGAAAATGGTATTTAGAGAAGGGTACACACAGTCCATGTTCTCTGCAGTGGGTGAGAGCCATTGTCTTCTTGGTCCACTGCTCACACCTGCAACATCCATCTTGCTTTGGTCAGCTTGCCTCCCCCACACACCTCCCCCAGGTTGGGGGTCTCAGTCCCAGTCCTTGGAAAGAGTGGGGGGGACCTTTTCCCATAGGGATTTCATGTCCTGGTCTTTGATGGAGAGGCTTCTTACATCTCAGTCTGTCTGTCACAGTGGTTGTAAGACAAGTGAGGGGTCTGTGGAGAGCTAGGGATCTGCCTGCGGAAGATCTCAGGCTGTACGGGTAGATAAGAAGGCCCCCCTCACCCTGCAGTCTGACCTTTGCTCTGTACCCGGCCGCACCCGGCCGGATGTGAGCAGAGGGAAGTGACACAGACTGCCCAAACCATAAATACCCCTGAGACCCGTCAATAAACGCCATTTGCTGTCCACCACATTGGTGTATGTAGCATTGGACCGAGTGACCCTGGGCCTTGGGTCACCGTGCCGGACCTCCCGAACCAGGTCGCTATGCCATAACGGCAACATCTGATGCCGAAACCCCGGGAAAATCGCAGCGCCCGGAGTTCGGGATTTCGCCTGGACAGGGGACCGGCGGCTGCACAGCAGGCCTAGTGCAGCGGGGGGGACGCCCCCGGACCAGCGTGGACCATGGAAGCCATAGCGAAGGTCGTAACTCAGATGCATGCTCAATGGGGGATTGATTGTAAGCTAAAAGATTTATGTCTTGCTATACCGAGACTTATTAAGCTGGGGGCGATAGACAGCCCGGTGGACATTCTCCATTCGGAGATATGGGATACTTGTACAAAGGTTTTAGCTGAGGAAACTATGTCCGCAGGCTCAGGGGAAGCTCTAAAGTCATGGGGCAGAGTCGTGCAGGCTCTGCAGAAAGCTAGAGAAGAGCAGGAGACCTGGAAAGCCGCGCAGGCTTGGCTATTAGCCACGCCGCAGTTGGGGGTGGGCGCGGCAATGCAAACCACGGAGGGCTTCGATCAGATCAGCACCGCGGAACCGCGAGCGCTGGATTCCCCCGAGCAGACCGCTTCACCATCAGAGGGGGGGAACGCGCGCGGGCGTTTTGGCGGGGGTTAACGGAGGAAGCGCAGGAGGCGGCGAAATTGCCGGACCCCAAAGGGGTGGATAAAAGCGCAACCCCTCCGTATGCGTTTGAAAATGGCGCCGAACCGCGTGTTCAGGGCGGAAAGGAGAACACGGGGGGCGGAAATGCAGTCAGCCTGCTTAACAACGCATGCGCGGGCGAGCGGGGGGACAGGGCGGCCCCCGCGGAGGAGCGTAAGGCCAATCAGAGCGCTCAGTTCACTTTAGGTCCTTATAGGGCAAGGACCTCCCCCAGCAGGAGGCGGGGGGACCCCAGGGGGAGGGAACGGCCCGACCCCCGCAAGAAGGGGCGGGGTCGGAGCCCGGGAAAAAGGAAGAGTAGCCCGGAAACGTCCAGGCAGTCGACTTCCGGCTCCGACTCGGACTCGAGCTCCGAGCTCCAGAGGGGAACGGGGAGTTCCGACTCGGATTCGGGTTTTAACAGAAGGAGAGCAGCGGCATACAAGGTCACTAGCCACAGCGCTCCTGCATGGGTGAAGGGGATATCGGAGAAAGATCGAACTCCGCTTACAGACTGGCGGAAAATAAAAATAGCGTGTGCTGAATGGACTCCGTCAGCAAAACTGGTGTTCCCCGTTCGGGTGGGGGGAGCCGGCGGGAATCAAAGGACCTATTCTCCGGTAAACCCGAAAGACGTGCAGGCAATTATTAAAGCAATTGCAGATAGGGGAATTAATTCTGCCATGGTTTCCACACTCATTGACAGCGTTTTTGGAGGGGATGACATGTTACCTTTTGATATTAAGCAGACTTGCAGAATGATTTTTGATGGGGCAGGGATGATCGTTTTTAAGCAGGAATGGGAGGATAACTGTATTAAGCAGCTGGCCCTGGTAACAGGGGCAGACCATCCACTGCACGGCTCCAGCATACAGAGGCTAATGGGCACAGACCCTACAATGATCACCCCCCAGGCACAGGCTGAGGGCTTGCGGGCACATGAGGTTATGACAACAACCCGTGCTGCCCGAGAAGCCATCCGTGTTGCTTCCAAAGTAATAGCCAAACCGTCGCCTTGGTCCACAATAAAGCAGAGTGAGAGTGAAAGCTTCACTCAGTTTGTGGATCGTTTACAGGCTGCCTTGGACTCCTCAACATTACCCTCAGAGGCAAAGGGTCCTGTGCTGGCAGAGTGCCTGCGCCAGCAATGCAACTCAGCCACCAAAGACATTTTAAGATCACTGCCGCAAGGGTCTAATCTAGCTGCCATGATCAGACACGTTGCAAAGGAAGAACACCTAGCTCCCATTCAAGCAGCAGTTCACACTGCAATAACGAGTGTCATGGCATGCTTTAAGTGTGGCCAAGCTGGGCACGTGGCAACAAACTGCCCCCAGTCAGGGCACCCACCAGCAGCTGCTCTACCACGCCACGGGAGACCTAGGGGACCATGCTGGGCATGTGGAAAGAAAGGGCATTTAGCTAAGGAATGCAGATCCAGGCATCAGGGAAACGGGAGAGGGAGGGGGCAGCCGGGCCGTATCCAGCCTCCTCCCACCTGGAACATGCAGCGGCCCAGCTACAGCAACCTCCAATGGGGCACACGGCTCTCATGCCCACCACCTCCACCCTCTCAGGGAATGACCAACTTTGTCGCCCAGCCAATGGCTCAATCGAACCCATCTGCACCTCAGGAATACCAAGAACCGCTCCCTGGGGCCGAGGCCCCTGGGTGGCTTTGGCCATGAAAGCATGGGAACGGGACCCATGGGTGGCCTTCGCCGCGAAGGTGGGGAAACACCCACTGATCGTGTGGGCAGTGTGTCGTCTCCACAACAGCTCCGACGACTCGGCCATCTGCCTTCCCTTTTGGGCGGACACAGGGTCAGATGTCACCGTCATCCCAGACATACATTGGCCTCGACCATGGAAGCTAGAAGTAGCCCCCATGGTGGGCGGAGTTGGAGGGCTGTCCCGAGCCCACAAGAGCACCCAACCAGTGGCAATAACCCTCTGCACCGAGAGAGGACCGGGAAGAACTATCACCCTCACTGCATATGTGATGTCGGACTGCCCACCCTTGCTAGGGAGGGATGCCCTAGCCCTGCTGGATGTTAGGGTGACAAATTTATTCTAAGGGCCACTGTCGCGTACCCGCCATTGTCCATCAAGCTGACTTGGAAATCAGCCAACCCAGTGTGGGTCGAACAGTGGCCCTTGTCAACGCCTCGAATGACTGCCCTCATTGAGTTAGTTAGCCGTGAATTACACAAGAATCATATAGAACCCTCCACGAGTCCATGGAACACTCCGATCTTTGTAATACCTAAGCGGTCTGGTGAAGGCTTTCGTCTCCTGCACGACTTGCGAGAAGTGAACAAGAGAATCCAGCCTATGGGCCCTGTGCAAACTTCGCTGCCCATGAACTCTGTGATACCAAAAGGACAACCCTGTGCAGTGCTCGACATCAAAGACTGCTTCTTTTCTATTCCCCTGCACGAAGACGACAAGGAGTGTTTCGCCTTCTCCATTGTCTTCCCAAACAGCCAGCGGCCCAACCTACGCTTCCAATGGAGGATGCTTCCACAAGGAATGCTCAACTCCCCAACTATCTGCCAGATCACCATGGACCGAGCGCTAGCACCAGTCCGGCAGAGCAATCCGACTGTAACCATCGTGCAGTACATGGACGACATCCTGATCGCCGCACCATCCACGAGACAAGTGGACCAGCTGGTGTCTACCATCTCCGAGACCTTAAGGACAAATGGCTTTGAGGTAGCGAGTGCAAAAATAAAAAAGGGACCATGCGTGACCTTCCTAGGAGTGAGAATCACAAGCTCCTACATAACTCCTCCCCAGATGAAAATCCGCTGAGACATCAAGACGCTCCACGACATGCAACAGCTGGTAGGGTCCTTACAGTGGCTCCGCAACATCGTCCTGATTCCTCCCGAGGTCATGGACCCTCTGAATGACCTCTTGAAAGGGAAGAACCCATGGGAGCAAAAAACCCTGACACCGGAAGCGGTATGCTCGCTCAACTTCATCGAACGTCAGATGTCAGAGAGCATGCTCACCAGATGGGACTCAAGTGCTCCAGTCGATCTGTATGTCCACTTTACAAAAAAGGGGGGAGTGAGAGCCTTAGCCCAAGGACCCCCCGACAAGGCCCAACCAATACTATGGGTGGTCTTGGGGAAACCGTCGCGTGCCTTTTCCCCGGGAGTCGAGTGCCTCTGCAGCCTCATCATGAAAGGCAGGAAACTCGCCCTAAGACATCTGGGCATCGAACCTTCCAGGATAAGCTTGCCTCTCCGCAAACAGCTCTCTGCGCAGTCAACAACAATATCGGAATATCTAGCCATGGCCCTTACAGGCTTTGGAGGAGAGATTTGCTACGCGGAAAAACCCCCTTGGACTCGGCTGCTCACGGTCATCGATATTGACCTCCCACCAAAAGTACTTGACCAACCACGGGCGGGACCAACCATCTTCACAGACGCATCATCGCAGACCTCCACCGCGGCGGCAGTATGGCAGTCAGGAGAACAGTGGCAATGTGTCAAGGCAACCGACCCCACGCTTTCGGTCCAACAGCTTGAAGCAGCAGCTGTAGTGCTAGCGTGCGGACTGTTCCCAGAAGAACACCTTAACATTGTGACTGATTCCATATTTGTGGCCAATCTCTGCCTAGCCATGTCCGGACCAGGTGTGTCAGTGTCCACAGTGGCAACGATGCTGGAGGAAGCACTCTATTCACAGAAAGGCACCATATCAGTCATCCACATCAACAGCCACGACCCGGTCAAAGGATTCTACCAAATAGGCAACGACAAGGCTGACGCTGCCGCAAAGGGCGTATGGACACTGAAAGAAGCTCATCAGTTGCACGAATCCCTTCACATCGGAGCTAAAGCGCTTGCGAAAAGGTGCGGGATTTCTACCGTGGACGCAAAGCACGTCATCGCTACGTACCCCCACTGCCAGAAGTCGCCACTGTGGTCGAGTGGCGTCAACCCCAGAGGCCTCAAAGCCTCAGAAATATGGCAAACAGACTTTACACAATGCCAGCTGTTGAAACCCCGAGCGTGGCTCGCGGTTACCGTAGATACGTACAGCGGCATGATTGTGGCCACACAGCATCTCAAGACCGATTCCAAAGCGACCATCCAACATTGGCTAACAGCCATGGCATGGCTTGGAGTTCCAAAACAGATCAAAACAGATAACGGCCCAAACTTCATCTCAAAGGTAGTCCAAGCATTCGCCTCGAAATGGAACATCACCTTGGTGCATGGCATCCCATACAACAGCACTGGGCAAGCCATCGTCGAGAGAGCAAACCAGACTCTGAAAACTAAGCTGGAAGTGCTAGCAAAGGCAGAAGGCTTCACCAATGCCATTCCCCCGGGTGACCAGGCGCGCATGCTGGCAGCTGCGCTGCTAGCATTAAATCAATTCCCTAGGGGGGACGAAATAAACAGTCCTGCTCAGAGACACTGGGCCACTCGGGCACTAGAGGAAGGCCCACGGGTGGTGATCAAAAATGAACTAGGGGAGTGGGAACAGGGTTGGAGATTGGTGCTCACGGGGCGGGGATATGCGGCCGTTAAAAAGGACGGGGACATTAAATGGTGTCCACTCAAATCTATCAAACCAGACCTTCATAGGGAAACTCATGAGAATTGTGAGACTTTGTTTGCAGGACTGGATCATTGGACGTCCCCGAAACTCATATTCCCCACTACTGGGAAAGAGAGAGAGGCCAACGAGCAACCCGACATCTCCTGAGAAGCTCGTGCCATCAAAATTAAAGCAACAACGGTGTTTCTGTGTGATTTTGCTGTTGGGGCTTGTCACCAGAGGGCAAGCCAGCCCAGACTACTACCCTCATCAGCCCTTCAGGTGGGTCATGCAACATCTTACTGGTGACAAGATGCTCAGAGACATCACCACGCCGAACGCCCCGTCCTTTGTGCTTCGCGTCACCGACCTGTTTCCGGGACAACCAAAGGTAGACCCCTATTCTTCACACGCCACACACATGTACCTATCCTACTGGTGCCCAGCCTCAAACCCAGGAAAAGGTTATTGCAATCGCCCAGGGTGGGGATACTGTGGGCACTGGGGCTGTGAAACAATATTTACAGACACCAGGCCGTCAGGACCTGGGTGGGACCCACAAGAGCCCGACAGATTCCTACAGTTCACCTGGGCACCCGCAGGCTGCAAAACACCCGTCTTCCTCCAGGGAAGTTTCTATCGAAACCACCATAAAGTCCCCAAATTCCAGAAATGCACTCACTATAACATGACAGTTTTGCAGCCGAATCACCCTAGCTGGGCTGTGGGCAAAGCATGGACAGTAGTCCTTCAAGGGTCAGAAAAGTGGGTGAATGTGCGAATTACCAGACTCCAACCGTCAGCACCCAGAGCAGTTGGGCCCAACAAAATGATCAAAAGCACACAGAAAGGGAGAAACATGACCTACCCCAAAGCCTTGCCCACAAGGGTCACCGATGTCCCGACTGGCGATGAGGAAGCCTTCCAGATAGGCCAATCAGCCAGGTCAGGCTCGAACCCAATCCTTCGCATGTTAGAAGCTACCTTTCTATCCCTGAATGAATCTAACCCTAACATAACCGATTCCTGCTGGCTTTGCTACGATGTTAAACCCCCCTTTTACGAAGGAGTCGCTTTAGATACCCCCTTCAGCTATTCCACAGCCGATGCCCCTCGCCAGTGCAGATGGGACACACCCCGCAAAGGAATTACCCTGAGTCAAGTCACAGGTCAGGGCAGATGCTTCGGCAATGCAAACCTAGCTAAGCGGAAAGGCGACGTCTGCACCGAAGTAGTTGAGCCCGACAGGAAGAATAATAAGTGGGTAGTCCCATCCGTATCTGGGATGTGGGTTTGCCAGAGATCTGGAGTGAGTCCCTGCGTGTTTCTTGCCAAATTCGGTAACTCTAACGACTTTTGTGTTCAAGTTCTGATCGTCCCTAGGGTCCTGTACCACTCAGACGGAGAGGTGTATCACCTTTCCGAAAATAACAACCGGCTCCACAAGAGAGAAATATTAACAGGTATAACTATCGCAATGCTGCTCGGCCTAGGGGCGGCTGGAACGGCAACAGGTGTCTCAGCCCTAGCAACTCAACACCAAGGACTGTCCCAGCTGCAGATGACCATCGATGAGGACCTGCAGAGGATCGAGAAATCCATTTCCTTTCTAGAAAAGTCAGTCTCCTCGCTCTCAGAAGTGGTCCTGCAGAACAGGCGAGGACTGGATCTCCTGTTCATGCAGCAAGGGGGCCTGTGTGCCGCCTTGAAAGAGGAATGCTGTTTCTATGCTGACCACACAGGAGTCGTTAGAGACTCCATGGCAGAACTCCGAAACAGACTGGCTCAGAGACAGAAAGACAGGGAAGCCCAACAGGGCTGGTTCGAATCCTGGTTCAATCGATCACCATGGCTAACCACCCTAATTTCTACCCTAATAGGTCCATTGGCAACGCTGCTTTTAGCTATTACCTTCGGGCCATGCCTGCTGAACAAGCTAGTCTCATTCGTTCAGGCCCGCCTAGAACGGGCTAGCATCCTGTTCGTGGGACAGCAACAATTCCTGTGAATTCAACAGGGAACACTGCCAGTCACGAGAGACTTGCCTGGCAGAAACTTACTCAGGTTTCCCAAGACCCTTTTCCCTAGTCAGATCTCAACCTCCTACCTCATTTCAGTGCCTATGTATAGGACTACCTCGTTCATTTGTAAAAGAGGGGGGGGAAGTGTGGTAGGTAAGGGACAGGTGTTCGGAAGATTTCGGGCTGTGACGGAAAATTACAGGACTCCTTCTGCACCTCTCCCCATAGATAAGGATCACTCTTGGAATGTAGCCAAACAGGTAGCCCCCCTAACCTATGGATGCCAGTAACTTTCCACTCCATACTAACCCTAGAAAGTATAGCCAAACCCCTTTCTGACGTAGAGAAACCCCTTAGTCCATAAATACCCTTGAGACCCCTCAATAAACGCCTTTAACCATCCACCACATTGGTGTTAGCGTCCGTTGCTGGCCCCGAGGGATCCCAGGAGGGGATCGCCGTGCTGGACTCCGAAACCAGGTCGCCGCTGCCTTCCCAAGAAGGCAACACGCACCTCCTGAGTCATCCCTTTTTGATGTCCTTTAACATACACCACTGCTACTTCCTCTGGTAATTGTAAGGTTTCTGACTCTTCTAAGACAAATTTTTCATTAATCAGTCCCTTTCCCTTTGAATTTAATAACACACTTTCTTCCCAAATTTTTCCAAAGGTATGCGCTACTCCAAAAGTCTATTTTGAGTCTGAATCTATTGTTCCCCTTTTCTGTGCCAATATTTCCAGAGATTGTTTTAGGGCATACAACTCACACGCTTGGGCTGACCAGTTGGAAGGTAACTTTCTCTTTTCTGTGGCCACCAACCCTTCATGCACTATAGCGTACCCCGATACCCTGTGCCCCTTTATTACCCATGAAGACCCATCAATGTACAATCATTTTCCACCTTGGAGTGGTTGATCTGTTAGGTCCTCTCTTCCTTTAGTTTGATAGTTTATAACCTCTAGGCAATTATGTATTAGTTCCTCACTTGGTTCTCCATACAAAAACTGGGCAGGGTTGAGTTGGTTACTCACAATCAGCTCTAAACCATTATCTCTTAAGATGGCTTCATTCTTTAGCACTTGGGAATCAGTGAGCCATTTCTCAGCCTTTTGGCTCAGGATACTCCTCACGGAGTTTGGGATGTACATCTTCAATTTTCACCCAAATGGTTAATGTTTTGCTTTCTGCTATGAGTAGGGCGGTCACTGCCACAGCCTGAATGCAGGTTGGCCACCTCCGGCTGACAGGGTCTGGCAGTTTTGATAAATAGGCCACTGGTTTCCTGGATCCTCCCCAGTCCTGGGCTAACACTCCATGTGTTATCCCTTTTTCTAGATCCACAAACAGATAGAAGGGTTTGTCTAAGGCAGGAAGACTCTGTGCCAATGCACTGACTAATTTTTGCTTTAAAGCTTCAAACTTCTGTTCATCGTCTTTTTCCCACCTAATCTCTTCTTCTGCTAACTTTTCATACAAGAACTGGATGGCCTGCATGTATCCTTCAATCCATAGCCTACAATATCCCAACAGGCCTAAAAACCTTCTGACTTCCCTCTTAGTTTTTGGCAGTGGGAGTGAAACAATCCCTGTAATTCTCTCAGGGTTCAGCCGCCAGCTCCCTTGACAAATCACATGTCCTTGGTATTTTACTTCTCTCTCTACAAATTGGAATTTCCCTTTTGATACCTGAAGTCCTTGGTCCCCCAGAAAGTTTAACAACACTATGGTGGATTCCCAAACTTCTTTTTCTTCCTGTCCTGAGAAAAGGAAATAATTTACATATTGGATAATCTTTATCTCAGGTTTGATGGAGAAGAGTTGTGTTACTTCTCCTAGGGTTTGACTGAAGAGGTTGGGGGATTCGGAAAACCCTTGGGGTAACCCAGTCCACTAAAGCTGTTGCTTCCTCCCAGAATCAGGGTCCTCCCATTCAAAAGTAAATATATCCCTACTTTCCCCTGCCAGTGGACATGCCCAAAAAATATCTTTTAGGTGTATGACAATAAACCAGTGGTGTGCTGGGGGGACATTACTCAGTCGTGTTGAGGGGTTAAGCACTACTGGGTACCGATTCACTGCTCTTTTGTTCACTTCTCTCAAATCTTGGACAAGCCTGTAAGTCCCATCTGACTTCTTTACTGGCAATATGGGTGTATTATGGGGGGACATACATGGTTCTAAGGTCCTGTCCTCAAGTAGGTCCTGGATCAGTGGCTGCAGTCCTCGTCTCCCCTCCAGGGAAAGTGGATATTGTCGTACCTGGACTGGAGAGCTGTCATCAATTAATTTTATTACTATAGGTTTCATGTTCAATTTGCCTCAATTTTTTGGTTTTGCCCACACCATCTCATGAATTTTGCCCTCATCCTCTTCCCCTAATTCAAGAAGTTTAACCACCATTTTTCCTTCCTCTGGGAGTACTCGAATGCTTAACTGCACTTGTAAATCTCAGTCTAATAGATTGCATCCTGCTTCTTGAACTAATAGAACATCTCCAATTCCTACATTATTTGCCCCTTCAAACTTTACTTCCTTTATAACTGAGACCTTGCACCCCTCCCCTTTTGCACCTACTACCTGCATGGTATCTTGACCCTTTTTGCACCCCTTTGGGATTCTACAAACACAAGTTCTTTCAGACCCCTTGTCTACTAAGAATTCAAATTCTTCCTCCTGGGGATCTATTTTTAAAGTTATCAAGGGCTCTTGATGGTATTCTGTCCCCAGGAGGTAGAGCCCTTGACACTGCTGATCTACTTCTTTTTGCTCAGTCTCATAGACCCTCAGATCCTTTTCCTTCTGGGGGCAATTCCTTCTAATATTCCCACTCTCTTTACAGTAAAAGCAGACTGGTCCTAAGTTCCCCTGTTTCCCAAACTCTTCTTTTTCTGCCCAGTCCCAAGGAGATGCATCTCCCCTCTATCTTCCCATACTTGGAATCCCCCTCCCTTACCTGGGTTGTTCTTTGCATGCTGGTTCCCTTCCCTAATGGCAGTTGCCATTACCTTGGCTTTTGTCTTGGCCTTCTCTGCATCCCTTTTTACATGCACCTTCTGTGCTTCCCTTAAGAGATCTTCCAACCTCTTTTCTTGCCAACCATTTAACTTTTCTAATTTTCTCCATATATCTGGCCAGGCATGAATGACAAAATTTATCTGTGCAGTAAGATCAGTCCAGTCACTGTGTCAGGGTCAACTCCTGAATATTGCCTTATATTTTTCCTCAGCTTTCTAACCGCTCTGTTGGGGTTTCTTCCCTCTTTTGCTGCTCATTGAAAGCCTTACAGGCATTTTGGTTACATGGAGCTGCTTCTTTGATGACTTTTGTAATCAACGTTCTCTATTCTTCCATGTCTTGCCTTCCCCCAGTGCTGTTGCGGTCCCTGGTGGGGCGCACTATGGGCATCTTCAGATCCCCAGGAGGTCCTTGCACAGGCTTCCTTTCCCATATCCATATCTCAGCTGCTCGGATCATCTGTCTTTCTTCTGGTGTGAACAACATAATCATTAATGATTGCATCTCTTCCCACATATCAGTATTGGGCCCCAGAAATTGATCTAACTGTTCCACTAATCCAGTGAGGTCCTCTAGTAATCCTTTCAATTATTTCTTGAACATTCTCATGTCAGAAGAACTGAGAGGTACAGTTACAAATCCAATTCATTCCCATATCCCCCCAGGGGTTCCTCCCTCAGGGGGTACAGTCCCAATGCTTGGCTCCCATCCTCTGATCTGCTTTCCTCTCTTTGTGCTACCCTGCTCCTGGTGTTCTGGTTAGGCCCATCAGGGCGTAGGGGAGGTGCAGTTGGGACTGCTGGAAGTGGGAGGGGGAACAGGTCTAACGGGTCCCACTCTGTATGTTCTGCTACCTTAAACATGCTCACCTTCGAGGGGGAGGTTTCCCCTTCCCAGCAAGCAGCACAGTCACTCTCCTCCTGATTGAGTGGTTCCTTAGCTCTTACATCATGTTTAATGCTCGGCATATCCATCCTTTGTCTGATCCATATCTCGGCCAGTAGACATGATCTCTCCTGATTTCCCTTCTGGTCCATTCCAATACGCAGTACTGAACCATTTTGCTCTCGTCCTTATCTTTGGTGTTGGGGTCATATTTCCACCGGGCTAGCTTCCTTCCTAGTGGGCTGTCTGGAGGGATGCCCCTTGGTTCCTCTTCAATCTCTGCGTCTTCCTTTGGGGATTCGCTACTCACCCATGATCCCATCATGACCAGCCTATAACAGGTCTGCCCCCAACAGAGCCTGCCTTTCCAAGCACAGGCCCTCCCAACTGAGCCCAGCTCCCTAAGAAGGGAGAGGGGAAAAAAAAGGAAACCTGGAAAGGAGGAAGGAGAAGGGAAGAGAAGAGAGAGAGGAAAAAGGGGAGAGAGGAAGAAAAGGGGAAGAGAAAAAACTAGAAAAAAGCTTTACCTCTCCTCCGAAAAAAACTCTGTGGTCCAGGGGCTTCCGTCCCCAGCCCACCCTGGCTCGGCAGCTCCGCCCCGACTCGCCATGGCATGTGAAGTGTTACGCCTACTACAGGGTAACCCCACCTCAGCAAACCTCTCGGCGGTTGTCCTGTTTCCAGCCCGATCTCAGCTGGCTCCAGGAACCCTGGAGCTGGTTTTGCCCAAGAGCCATCCCCACCGAGCTCGGCCACTGCCAGTGCCACCAGTGCCCGGCTGCTGGCGCTTCCCCCAAAACTGCCGCCGGCTATCGCTGCTCAGCCAGCCTGGGATACCACAGCCCTGGCCGTGCCTCCCCCGACACCGCCACTGGCTCGGTGTGCAAAACCCTACACAAACCCATCTCATGTGTCCCACTGGCCACGGGGGAAAATCCCCGCTTTCCTCTCCACCACGTGTGCTGCCATTCCCTACCAGAATAGCCCAGCGCTGGCTGTGCCTCCCCGAGACCACCACTGGCTCGGTGCCACAAAACCCTTCTCAAACTTCTCTGTCCTACGTGTCCCGCCGTCCACAGAGGAAAAACACCTCTGCTTTCCTCTTTATAATGATTCCTGCCATTTCCTCCAACTGCCCAGCATCCTAAAACTCCAATGGACCAGGACGGGTTTGGTATGGAGTACTGTCTGGAGTTTGCTTTCCTATACCGGAATTACAGAGTAATTATCTGGCTAAAAAATAGTGCTCACCCCTTTTCTCTTTTCTTCATCCAGCCTCCTGCTGTCTCTGAGCTTCAGCCTGCAACCACCGGTGGCCCCAGAAGTATCTGAAGACTCCACCAAATTTGTGGCGTGGGTGCACTTCTTTTTGCAAACTCCTAGCACCACCGGGGAGAGGTGTCTATCCCAGGAGAGCCCCCGAAAATTGTGAGAAATCCTGATTAGAGGTCAGATGTCGCCATAGTGACAAGCCAGCCCTCCCAGATGTCCCAACTCCCATTGTCCCTTGATAACCATGTGAGCAGGTACAACTATAAATCTATAAAACTTTTCTTATATATACATTATATATAATATAATATAATATAATATTATATTATATTATATTTCCATATACACATAATATTAGTCCATTAATTGTGACAGACAATCATCATATTACTCATCTAGCACAGACACAAAGGAAGTTCTAATATAAACATTAATCCAAACTTGGCTGAAGGTAGAATTAGACCAGCTCCTGAAGGACAGAGCAGCTTTGAACTCCTTGCAGCTCAAAGCACCAAGCGGGTGGCTGGGAGGTGTGTGAGTGACCTGAGAGTGAGGGAAGGGAAATGCAGAGATCCCTGTGCAAACAGGCTGTGGGAAGGGCACTTGCAGACCTGCTCTGGGCCAGCTGTGAGGGTGGATCATCATCCCAACCTGCACTGGGCCATTGCAAGGGACTGTTGCCATGGACACTGCAGGGACCCCACTGCTGGCTTTGGGTGCCATGGCAACCCCCATCAGTTCAGGTTTCCTTGGAAACCAGCCCAAGGAGCCATTTCTGCAGCCAGGCTCCATGGCCCCTTGCCTGCAGAGCTGTTGCTGCCCTGGGCTGCCATGGCAACCCTGAGGACAAAGTGGTGCCAGGGCTGTTCCAGGTACAATTGCAGTGACACTCGTTGGTGCCACCAGGTGCCATGGCAACGGCCACAGGGACCCGTTCCTTGGTTTGGTGCCATGGCAACCAATGCCCGGAGCCGGACCTTGCTCAGGGCTGGTGTCAGTGCCCAGAGCCAGAGGGGATCCCTTGCTGGGGGCTGTGCCATGGCCACCTGCCCTGTGCTGCGCTGGCCGCTCGGGCACCAGGAACCAGCAGCCAAGGGCACTGCCAGGGCCAAAGGCCAGGTCAGCCAGACAGAAAGGGGCAGCGCTGGGCACTGTTTCCATGGCAACTGGCACTGGGGGGGACACCTGGGTCACCTGGCCTGGCAGTTGCCATGGAAACCCCTGGCAGGCACTGGGGGCACAGCCCCTGGCACTGAGACACTGCTGGGCCGGGTGCTGGGCACAGCGCTGAGCACGCAGAGATGGTTTTGTTCTTGCTGAGCTGCAGCACAGCCAAGGCCTGTCCTGCCCCTCGTCCAGCCACACTGGGGAGGGGCTGGGGCTGCGGGGGAGCTGGGCAGGGGACACAGCCAGGACAGGTGACCCCAACTGACCCCGGGCACAGCCCAGACCAGAGCACATCATGCTCAGGGTATGAAGGGGGGGAACAAGGAGGAAGGGGGAATTTTGGAGGGAGGGTTTCTGCCTTGCCAGGTAACACTTAGGCAAGAGGGGGCCCTGTTTCTCCAGTGGGCAGGGTCACTACCAAAGACACAGACACCAGCTGAAGGAATTGTGTCATTTATATCATGCACAGCTGCAAAGAATTACAAAAGGATAAGCTCAGCAAAGCACATCATCATTAGCAAAGAATTACAAAAGTAGCTCAGCAATCCATCAGAACTCATCATTACATTTTGATGACTAACCCCTTGGTCAAACACTAGAGGTGTTTGTGGCAGACAAAGATTCTGGCTGACTATCAAGATACACCTTACAGACACCAGTAGTACTTTGGTGAGACCATTCTTCATTCATTTTTCTCAAACTCATTTGAGTTAGGAACAAGAATTCTGTTGTCCATGGAGCTGGCACCATGTTAATTCCAGAATAATGCCCCCAGCCCTTTGCTGTTCAGCTTTACCATGCTGTCTGTGGCTAACAAGGCCTGGGGGGGCCCTTTCCCCTCTGGCTGGAAGGGGCCGGGTCCCAGTCCCTGAGGGGCACCCGGGCTCCTGGATGCAATTCCTGTGCAAGTCCCTCAGTGTCACAGCAGCCTTCACATGGAGCCCTGTGGATCAGAGCATTTCCCAAAGGGGCCCTTGGGGCAAACAGGGAGATTTGGTCTGGCAGGATGTGTAAAACAATATCCTGTCAGATCTCCTTGTTCTCACACAGAACACTTGGCTGCAGGGACACATTCCCATTGTTCCTGCCCAGGTTTCAGGACTCAGAGTTGTCTTTCCCAGGAGCTGCTCCTTCAGCTGCCTCGGGAGGGCCATTTGGCCTCTGGACCCACACTCTGGCTCCATTATTAGGGCCACTGGATCCAAACCCTTTATCTCCACAAATGGTGCTGATTGCAGGTGGATATCCTTTTTTCACAATCCTTCTTAACATTGCAATATTGATAATTGTTCTACCCTGTCATGGGGTTGACTAATCCAATCCTGGTCACTATTGTTTAACACAATTCCTTTAATTTCTCCTGGATATCTGCATCAATTCCTCCTGCCATGACAGGAACACTTTGCAAGGCCAAGCTCAGGTGAGCAGTTATCAAAGCAAAGTGTCCTGGAGGAATCTGAATTCCTGTTTCAGTATTGATAGCTCTCATTTGCTTTGAATTTATCCAAACTAATTCCAGTGCATGAAGGCCCAGCCCTGCAGCCTCTGGGCTGGCCCTGCCAGGGGCCATCACAGCCAGAACAATTTCCCAGCCAGCCCAAGTCTCACTGCCCATGGTTGGATTTGCAAACTGGGGGCAGCCGTGCACAGCCAGGGGGTTTCCATTTCCCCAGTGGGCCATTGTTAAGGGCATGGAGCACATCTGGGAGATGGGTTCTCCATGGGCAAAGGTTCCCATCTCATTTTTTCAGCTGCTCTTTTAACAACCCCTTCACCCATTCAACCAATCCTGCAGCTTGTGCATAGTCTGGTACATGAAAATCCCTGCAGGCTTCATCACTGAATTTTTCACAGTAACAGACAAAGCACTCTGCATCACAGTATCAGCAAACCCTGTAAAAACAGCCAATTTCCTCCCTTCCTCCTTTTTTCACTGTATACAGTCTCACAAAGTTGACCACTGACATTAGGGACCTGGCCAATCCTGTTCTGTAGGGTATTTAGTGTTACATCCCTGAGCAGCCAAAGCTACCAAATTAGTATTGTCAGCACTACTTCACATTATTATAATTTTATATGTAGTATACATATTGATATAGATAGACAGACCTAGACATACATATAAAAATATATCAAAATATATATATGAGGATCTTATTATACTATAAATACATATATAGTTATTTATTATTTTGATATTTCACTTGCACCAATGCATCTGAGCTCAAGATTAAAACCTTCTTCTCTTGCTCCATGTGGGAGCATTCCAACAATAATTGTTCCTTCTGAAGCTGCTGTTTCCAATGGACTCTTAACAAATTCATCTTTGTCTGCCCAAACCCACAAGGTCTTTTCCTTTTCCATGTGCAATTTTTGGATGCATTTGAAGCCATCCAGGGGTTCAGCCTCTTTTACCCGACTGCCCCACTGCTCCCATGGGGCTCCGACCTCAGCCCACTCCAGAGCCAGGGAACTCCAGGGAAGGGCTTCCCATCTGGGAATTTCTGATGGCACTGATTTCTCACATTTACACTGAACAAGTGACATTTTGTTGGGATCTGGCCAGACTGGGCCAGTTTTGTTTTACCAGTGGGCAGGGTCAGCACCAAAGACACAGACTCCAACTGAAGGAATCAGTGTCATTTCCTGCAGCTCAAAGCAGCAAAGAATCACAACAGGAGCAGCTCAGCAATGCACCCAACCATCCCCACCAAAGATTGCCTGCAGTGATTGAGAAAGATCCAGCCCCAGTTACCCTCAGCCTTTACCATCCCCCAGACCCACACAGCAGCTGGGGAAACTGTCACAGCCAAGGGCTGCAGAGCCACTCCTGGGCACTGGCAATTCCTGCAGGTGCCTCCAGCCACAGCTGAGGCTCCAACCCCGCTGGGAGAGGGCCCAGCTCTGACAGTGCTGAATGGACAAACTGACAGCACTGCTAGTGTGACAACATCTGGTTTCATCCTCCTCTTGGCTCCCTCCCAAAGCCTGGCCAGGGCCCCAGGAGGAACCAAGGGAGGTGACTTTGACCATTCAGCCCCAAACAAGGCCAGATGTCAGATTTCATGGCCTTGTCTGGCTTCTAAATACACAAAGGTCAATACATGTTTCACTAATGAGTGGCTACATCTATCACAGTGCTAATGACCATGCACATTTCATCAGGGAGCAGATACAAAGATAACCTTTGGTTGGAAGGTTCCTCCAGAGGCCACCTTGGGCTCAGGGCCTGCTGTTCAGGCCTCACTCAGGGCTGCTGTCCAGGCCTTGGCACTTCAGGGACGTGGTTTAGTGCTGGGCTTGGCACTGCTGGGTGAGTGGCTGCACTGGGTGAGCTCAGAGGGCTTTTCCAAGAGAAAGGATTCTGTGATTCCATGATTCTATCCACTGCATTCAGCTGGGTCCATGTTAGCAGCATTCATTTGCTCAGAAAGTCTCCTCTTGCCCACCTCCTGTGGCCTGAGGCTTCAGCTCCTTCAGCTCCTGGTGCTGAGCTGCTCATGCTGAACGAGACGACTCGGAGAGAAGAGCACAGTCCATGCAATTCCTTCTGGGACACGGAGAGGGGAGGCTGTGCAAACAGGAGCATTGTTTGCTGTGGCCTCCTCTCTGCCCTTCACGCCTTTCAGCGCTTGGAACCAGCCAAGAGCTTTCTCCAAGAGTGCAATGGAGCAGCTGTTCCTGCTCCTGGCTCTGGCTCTCTCCAGTCTCTGCCCTTGCCTGCTTCTGTCCCTCATGCTGTGTCCTCTGTTCCCCCAGGGCTGGCTGGCTGCTGCCCAGGACTGTGGCACTGGCACAGATCCAGTGCTCCAGAGCCTCCTTTCTGTGCCCTTGCAGCTGCCTGGGCACAGCAGCCTTTTCCATCTGCAAGCTCCCCATGGACAGGGAGTGCCCAGCTGTGTTCCCTGCACAGCCTCCAGGAGCCCAGGGCTGCCATCTCAAGTCCCTGCTGGCACTGGGGACTCCCAGGTGCCTCAGGCTGCTGTGACACCGCTGCACACGGGAGGGAACAGGGGCAGGGGCTGTGCTGAAAGTCAGCTCCATCTGCTGCTGCTGCTGCTGCTGCTGCTGCTGCTGCTGCTGCTGTGGGGTCACTTGTGCAGCCCTGGCCCAGAGTCAGGGATCAGATCCTGCCAGTCTCTTCCAGCCCTGGCTGCTCAGAGTTTGGGCCCTGGAGCCTCAGGTGGGCAAAGGCAGCTGCTGCTGGTCCCTCTGTGTGCCCGTGTTCAACAGTGCTGCTCCATCAGTCTGTGCCCAGCAACGGGGAAAAGCCTCAGCCCTGCAGGGCCAGGAGCTGCCGGGCTCTGCCTGAGCAGCTCAGCCAGCAGGGAGGGAGCTGCTCCACACAGGAACCAGGAGCAAAGGACATTCCTTTTTTACAGCATGCTTTCTGTTTTAAGGAAAAAAGAAAGGAAAAAGCAAAGAAGAAAACCTCTATAAAATGGGAAAGATAAAAACAAAACCCTAGTGTGCAGTGAAAAATCTTCTGTAACTCTGAATTAAGAGGTAACTGATATTTTGAAACAGGGAACTCAGGTATTTACTTTATAAATGTGCTGATGGCATTGATGCATGATACTGGCTTCAGTAATCTTTTTAAAAAAGATTTTGGGCTTTGTTTCCAACATTGTTTTTTCCCAAATGTTGTGAAATTGTTGTGAAGCAAGAGGAAATTGCTTTGTGCCCTTCAAGCTCCAAGCAGGACTGGGAATGGAAACTCTGTCAAGCCCCAAATCCTTTAGAAGATGCCCTTCCTTCTCATCCTGTGAATGAGCTGCGCATTCCCTTTGAAACTGTCAGGGGTTTCTTAAAGACACAAAGTCCCAATTAGGGCTTTTTGCTCTGGTTTGGCAGTGCAGAAGGGCAATTCTCCATCCACCAGCTCCAGACTGCACTGCCTCAGGAGCACGGCCCACTCGCCAGCTTTGGCCCACTCGTGGCACTGCTAGAGGAGGAAGAAAGTGCAACTGCACAATTCCAGCCAATCAAGAAGGAAGAATGGGACAGACAAAACAGCCTGTACAGATCCAGGCATTCAGCTGGGACTGTGGAGAGTTTGGGTCCTTGCCAATTGGATGTGTGTCCCCAGCTGCAATCTCTGGGCCTGCAGCAGAGTCTCACTCAGCTGCCAAAGCAGAAAGCTCAGGCGCTGTGCTCGCAATGGGCTCGTCTGATGCAGAGCTGTGAGAGCAATGTGAGGGCAGAGCCAGCCCAGCTGGGCCCAGGGCTGAGCCCAGCAGAGCCCTGGCAGAGCCCAGAGCAGCCTCAGCAGCCGCAGAGCCCGGCTGCAAGGAGAGAAAGCAGAAACCGCCCGTCAGCTGAGGGCTCCTGTGCCCTTGTGCCAAGGCCTGCAGGGCCCAGGCCGTGCTGGCTGTGCCCAGAGCTGTGCCCAGAGCTGCCCATCCCTGCTGCCTTTGGCAGCAGAGCAGGAGGGCAGGACATGTGCCCAGCCTGCAGCCAGCCACGGCACATCCAGCCCTCAGCAGCTGCCCAGAGCAGGATGCTCCTGTGCTCGCTGCCATCTCCCAAAAGCTCTGATCCCACCCTGCCAAGCACACAGGGACCCACCTCACGCCAGCCACGGCTGCAAGAAAAGCTGCTCCCAAACCATGGCCTCAGCCTTCTCCAAGGCCACCGCCCATCCACGCCACAGCTGCTCCCAAGCACTTCCCCATCCACACTGGACCACCTAGAACGCTTCCTCTGGAAAAACAAACAACACATTCTTGAAAAGAGATTAGATGCAAAAAGGGAAAACAAGAAAAATGGTAAAAACTCTTATCTCTGTCAGGGCCTTGAGGAAGGCCCAACTCCTCCATGGTAGGGAAAAACCCAGCCATGGCTTAGGGAAGCCCACACTTTCTCTATTCCCCCTGCACTGCTCCCCAAAATCACGGTGATGCCAAAGCAAACAAGGGCAGTGGGGCAGCCCAAGCCCTTCCCTGCCTGCACAGCAAAGCAGCCCCTGCACAGGTTCTGGAGTCCCACCTCTGCTCCCACCATGGGGCTTTGTTTGTGTCAGGCTGGCTGCCCCAGCCCCAGCCCCAGCCCGGGGCACGGTGGGTGCTGGGGGCTGTTGGCAGGGCCAGGAGCCCACTCCCATTTCGTACCCAGCCCAGCCCATCCCCCCAGCCATGCCAAAAAGCAGCTGGGCAGGGACTGAAGGATGAGTTGCATCTGCCCCAGCAAAGGGGGAACCTTTGCTTCCCAGCCAGGCTGGGCCATGCCCAAATCTGGCAGAATTCCCCCAGGTGGGGACTCATCTGCAAATTCCCTGTGGAGTTTGGCTTTGAAGAAGGTGCCAGAATCAAAGTCCATCACCTTCAGCCTCCAGTGGCCAGGCTGAGGAAGAGCTTGTCATCCTTGATGTCATCCTGGCTGTCCCCAGCAGCAGCAGCAGCAGCAGCAGCAGCAGCAGCAGCAGCAGCAGCAGCAGCAGCATCCACACCCGGTACAGCTTCTGCAGGGGCTCCTGCTCCTTCCCTGGGGGGAGACCAGGCTCTCAGGGCTCTGCCCAGGGCCCCAGCTGTCAGGGAACCAGCACAAGCAAAACCAGCTTGGATGGCGGCCACCAGTGCTGGGCAGAGCAGCTCAGCTCCAGCACAAGGGCTGCGTGTGCCCATCCCATGGCCCCGGTGCAGTGACACAGGCAGCACAAAAAGGTCTGGCTTCCTCTGCTTCTCATTGCCACGGCATGTGTGGAGCTGCAACTTACCAGGGCCCTGGATCAAAGTGTGCCTGTGGCTCTCTCCCTTCTTCTATGGCAGAGGAATATCCTGCACCCAAGGATCACAGACCAGGTCTTCTAATGTGGGTCTGTCCAAGGAGTTCACGGATAAACACCACCTGATCAGATCTTTGCACTCTGGGGAGACAAAGCAGAAACTGCCGGTCAGCCAGAGAAGGCTCCTGTCTGCTTTGCCCCACTATTCCCATGGCCAGGCCATTCTGGATGCGCTCAGGGTTGGGCCTAAACTTTCCCATCAATTCCCTGTTTTGGAGGAGAGCAGGACCTGTGCCACCTCCTCAGCAGCTGCCAGAGCGGGATGCTCACGAGCCCGCTGCTGGCTCCCAGCACTGGGATTCCCCCCATGCCCAGAGAAGAGGATCCACCTTGAGAGAGCCCTTGTGGCAGCGGGAGCTGGCCCCAGCTGAGGTTCCGGCCCCTCCTGAACGGGTGCTCCCCACAGACCATCTGGTGCAGCAGGATGCCCAGGGACCAGATCGTTGCTGCCTCGCCATGGTACCAGCCAAAGTCGTTCCATTCCGGGGGGCTGTAGGACAGTGTTCCTGTAGAATACAGATGGAGTTCAGCAGGGGGATGCTGCTGCTCCCACAGCCTGGCCCCAGCATCCCTGGGCCTGCGGGGGCTGCAGCAGTGGCACACAGGGTGACCACTGCCCTCTCGCCAGCACCCGGGACTTGTGCACGAACTTAGGCTTGGAAAAGAAGCCACTGGTGTCAGAAGAGGGCAGAGGAAGCCCTGGCTAAGCCTGACCCTGACCTGTAAAGGAAAAACCCTCTCCATGCTGGGGAAAACATGCCCTTATCCTCCCTGCCTGCATTGCCCCAAAAATATTAGGAAGCCAAGGCAAACAGGGAGAGTGGATCAGTCCAAGCCCTTCCTCTTGCCTGCACACCAAACTGGCTGGGGCACAGGTTCCGCCCCCATCTCTGCTACCCCCACCCATGGGGGTTTTGGTCGGGCTGGCTGCCCCAGCCCAGCCCCAGTCCTGGGCAGAGTGGCTGGCAAAGGCTGCCAGCAGGGCTGGAAGATGGCTTCCCACCCAGCCCCGCTCTAAAGCAACTCAGCTGAAGACTCAGTCCCCTGACTGGCAGCAAAAGGGAGAATCCCCGCTGCCACAGCCAGCTTGGGCTGGGAGATGTTGGGCCATGAGATCCCGGGACCAGGAGTACACCCTTACACGGGCTCACCTGCAAAGTGGGTGTAAGCTGTGTCTTGCAGGTAGGTGCCACAGCCAAAGTCGATCAGTTTGGCCTTCCCGGTGTGCAGGTCAAGCAGGATGTTCTCGGGCTTGATGTCGCGGTGCAGGACCCCGCAGCTGGTGCAGTGCCGCACAGCCTCCAGCACCTGGCGGAACAGCGCCCGCGCCACCTCCTCGGGCAGGAACCGCCGTGCCCCAATGAAACGCTGCAGGTCCTGACACCGCTCTGGCCGCTCCAGCACCATCACGATGTGTTCGGGGAGCTCGAGCCACTCCAGCAGCTGCACCACACCAGGGAAGCCAGTGGACACCTTGGCCTGCAGCACGATCTCCAGAGGGGCCCTGCTGCCGTCGGGCTGCGGGAGGAGCACGATGCCCTCAGTGGGGCTGATGCCGTGCCGGGCCTCGGCTCATCCCCGCCCAGCAGCCCCGGCTGCTGCCGCTGGCCCCGCTCACTCACCAGCTCGCCCCAGTGCCGGACGCGGTTCCGTGGCACCCTTTTGATGGCCACCTGCAAGCCAAGGACAGCAGCGGGCTCAGCTCGCCGCCCGCCGTGCCCAGCCCCATCCTCCTCCTCCTCCTCCGCCCCCTCCTCCTGCGCCCGCCGCCGGCCCCGCCGCTCACCGGGGCGCCGTCCGAGAGCCGCGTGGCCGCGAAGACGCTGCCGAAGCCGCCGCGCCCCAGCAGCGAACCCAGGCAGTACCGCTCCTGCAGGGCCTCCTGCGCCTTCCCTGCGGGCGAGACGCGGCTGTCAGCGCTCGGCCCGGGGCCAGCAACGGCCCCCGAGCGCCCCTCAGCCGCCCCGGGCCGGCCATGCCCAGGCGTTCGCTCTTTGGAACGCGGCACGGGAGCCTCGGGGCCGGCGGCCGCGCTGCCGAGCGGCGGAGCTCGGGCCGGGGAAGCCCCAGCGGAGGCGGCGGGAGCGGCCGCGCCGCCTGTGTCCTCCGCGGGGCCCGGGAGGAGCCGGGGCCGGGGCCGGGGCCGGGGCCGGGCTCGGGGCTGGAGCCTGCGTCGGGGCCGGCGCCGGGCTCGGGCCAGGCGGAGCCGAAGGGCGGCGATGCCGCCCCCGCACCAGGCACTGATGCCCGCCCAGCAGCGCCACCGCCAGTACGGCCAGAGCCGGGCGGAGGCGAGAGCGCGGCGGGACGGCCGGGGCCGGGCACGGGGCAGCCCCGCCCGGGGCATGGCCCGGCCAGGCAGGGGAGAGGGAGGCGGGGAGAGGAGAGGGACGCCGGGCAAGGGACCTCGAGAGAAGGGTGCCCGACCGCGGGAAGGGGAGAGAAAGAAAAACAGAAGGAAAAAGAGAAAGAGAAGGAAAAAGAGAAAGAGAAAGAAAGAAAGAAAGAAAGAGTGATCTAAAATATCTGTTCTGCTGCTGTTGCTGCTGCTGCTGTCGCTGCTGCTGCTGCTGCTGCCGCCGCCGCTGCCGCCGCTGCAACTGAAGCACCGGGGCCGTTCGTCCCCGTGTCCGTTCTCCGCTCGCCCCACGAGCCCCACGTTCGAGCCCCGCGCGCCCCGGGCACAGCCCCTGAGTCTGTCCAAACACGGGAACTTTGCAGCGGTGAGCCCAGGTGCAGAGCCCTGACTCCTGCACACTGGCACAGCAATCCCCTCGCTTGCTGCTCTGCATTGGCCTGGCTGAGGGTCAAACACTGTCGGGCCACCTTCCCTTGCTGTAGGATTCCTACCTGACCCCAGCACTGCACTTACATCTCCAGTGTTGCCTTCCAGTAAAACCAGGGGAAGGAAAACTGTGTGTGGCTCATGGTACTTTCGAGTGTCTAAAAATCACTAAGTCACCGATCTTAGAGGTGCGGTGCATCTGGAATTCCTGGGATGGAGAAGTAGTGCAACATGGAAAAGGGGAGCATAGAAATAAATAGAGGAAAAGATCTTGGATTGTTTCATTTTCATTTCACTTCTGGAAAGCCGTTTCAGTTTTCCAGGAATCTTCTCCTGTCTGCTCTTCCCAAGAATGTCTCATGGAGAACAAGGTCAAGCTTCTGTCCCAAGATTTGCCAGCAGGAAATTATGCCACTGGTGAAATTTTCATGATGACTGTTTGTGCTGGCTTAGGGCAAATTTGGGGAGGAAACCTCCAAAAGGGATCAGTCTAGAAAGCAAGTTCAAGCGGCCCCTCCCCCTACTAGTTCAGGAAAAGACTTCCCTCGAGAAAAGTGAAAAAACCCCAGTTTATTTAACAAGTAAAGTATTCAGAAGCATGAAAAATGAATAATATTAAATGAAACCTCTGTCAGTGCTGAAGAGATGGCAAATTCAGAAAGTCCTTTTTGTGGGTTGTAGTTGGCTCACTCGGTCTCTTCTAAGTCCCTCTGGTGCTGGAATGCAGCGTCCCAGACCTTGGTGGGCCACAGGTGTGAGCTGCCGGTGTTTTTCTGGGTTTTCAGTCCAGAGCAGGTTTAAACAGTTCCAAGAGAAAGGAAAGTCACAGTCCCAGGAACTTCTCTGCCTAAGCTAGCTAAAACCAAATTGCTGGACCTGGGCTGTGAAGGCATCGGGAAATTTCCAAATCTGGGCACTGGCGGTCCCAGCAAACACCAGATCTGGATGGTGCTGGAGCCAGAACCTGGAAATTTCCAAATTTTGGCTTTCTGTGCCAGCAAATCACTGGACTTGGGCTGTGCTGGCACCAGGAAGTTTTCAGATCTGGGCGCTGGCACTGCCAGCAAACACCAGATCTGCGTGGTGTCATTGCCAGCGACAGAAATCTGCCGGATTTGGGCTCTGCTGGCACCGGGAAATTTCCAAATCTGGGCACTGGTGCAGCAAACACAAGATGTGGGCGGTGTCAGAGCCAGTAGCAGAAAGTTGCCGGGTTTTGGATTTCTGTGCCAGTAAATTGCTGCTGCACTTGGGCTGTGTCAGAATAGGGAAATTTCCAGCTCTGGGCACTGGCAGTGCCAGCAAACACCAGTGAAACCTTCTGGCCCTCGTCCGGACCGTTGACCAGTGGTTTCCCTGAGAACCAGCTCTGGCCACTTTACAGACAGAGACTGCTTTCATCTGGTGCTCTGGAAACAGAACTTTAATGAAGGCAAACACAACAAACAGGACGGCGTGCACAGTAGAGAGAGCAAAGCAGAAAAAAGCCTGGGTCCAGGGTCTAGCAGGGATATTTATCCATTTATTTATGGGGAGGGGTTAAGGTGGGATCTGAGGGAAGGATCCAAGAGGAAGGAAGGATTATGAATATTGAAATTTTTGCAGTAAAATGTAACCAATGGTAGCAAAGAGAACTCAGAACTTTCTAGTAACAATCTGCAAACCTGAACAAGAGGATTAGGGGCGGGAGCTCCTGCTGACCCCAACTACAGAGGGTTTTCCCACAGCCTTAAGCCAAGGTCTCCTTCTTCTTTTAACCAACCCCAACACACCAGATCTGGGTGGAGCCTGGTTTTGGCTTTCTTTGCCAGAAAATTGCTGCATTTGGGTTGTGCTGGCACCAGGAAATTGCCAATGTGGGCACTGGCAGTGCCAGCACACACCAGATCTGGGTGGGGAATGTGCAGGCACCAGGAAATTGCCAAATGTGATCTTTCTGTTCCAGTATATTGCTGGAATTGTGCTGTGCAGGCATCTGAAAAATTCCGGATATGGGCACTGGTGGTGTCAGCAAACACGAGATTGGGTTGCTGTAGGTACCAGGTATTTGCCTGGTTTTGGCTTTCTGTGCCAGCAAATTGCTGGATTTGGGCTGTGCTAGAATAGGGAAATATCAAGATCTGGGAACTGGCAATGCCAGCAAACACCACATTTCCGGAAGGATTGGATCTGGACCCGTTCCCCACCCTTCCCTTTTCTCCCTCAACAAGGTGCCAGAGGGGCTGGAGAGCAGCCAGGCAGAAAGGGACCTGCAGGGACTGATGGACAGCAGGCTGGACATGAGGCAGCAGTGTGCCCAGGTGGCCAAGAAGGCCAATGGCTCCTGACCTGGATCAGGAATGTGGCCTGAGTGTGGCCAGCAGGAGCAGGGCAGGGATTCTTCCCCTGTGCTCAGCACTGCTTGGGCAGCACCTCGAGTGCTGTGTCCAGTTCCTGGCCCCCAGTTTAGGAAGGACATGGAGGGGCTGGAGCATGTCCTGAGAAGGGCAACAAGGCTGGTGAGGGGTCTGGAGCACAAGAGCTGTGAGGAGCAGCTGAGGGAGCTGGGGTTGTTTATCCTGGAGAAGAGGAGGCCCAGGGGAGACAAGGCAGTGTCAGGGCACAGGTTGGACTTGATGATCTCTATGGCCTGTTGCACCCTTGCTGATTCTGGGATTCTCTGAAACCACCCTTGGAGCAGCTGCAGGGTGAGCCCTGGGCCTCCTCTTCAGCAGCTCCAGCAGCCCAGGTCCCTCAGCTTCTCCTGCCAGCCCCAAAGCCCATCCTGTCAGTCCTGCAGAGCCTCTGCAGCTCCTCCTCATTGCCCAGAACAGGGAGCCCCAGAGGCAGACACAGCAGCCCAGATGTGCCCCCCTGGCCTGGGGTGCCTCTGGCAAGGGAGCAGCAGCAGGCACTGCAGGAGCGTGCAGACAATTCCTGCAGCACTTGTAGGATGATCCTGCTGCCCAAGGGACGTTCCCATGGTGCCAAGTCAGGAACTGCAATGGGGAGTGGGGCCATAGAGGAAAGGGCAAATAGGGATGGGCTGTTGGCAGGGCAGGGAACAGGAGTGGGCAAGAGGAAGAGATTTGTAGCAGGAAGAATAAGAAAGCAAAGGTGCAGCCAAGGAAATGCTGAGGGCAGTTTGGGGGTGGCTGCCAGGCAGCCCTGGCTCTGAGCAACAGCGTCTGCAGTGGCACAGGAAACTCCCAGCTGATGGGAACAAACTTTCTGGCTGAGTGCAGAGGCCAGGACAAGGCTGAGTGGTTTCCCTGGTGTCCCCCAGCCCTTGCTGGCCCCAGGGGCTGATGGCATTTGTGCTCCCTCAGGTTCATGTCCCCACAGCAACAGCATGGGGGTGCTGGCCCTGCTGTGTGCAATGCAAACAGGGGCTGCTGAGGCAGTGCTGCCGTGTCTGTGCCTGCAAGGATGGGGCACCTGTGTGAGCTGGGGGAGAGGCCAGGGCTGCAGAGGGGGGATGTTGTTGGCAGCTGCATGAGGACGCTCTGGGACGCTGCCCTGGGCTGTGCAGCGCACTGGGCATGGATCAGCCCCTGCTCTGCTGCTCCTTGCCGTCTGGCCCAGGGCCCTTGCAGAGCCCCAGCCATGCTGTTTGCCCCCAGCCTGCCCACGGCCAGCCTGGGGCTGCTGACGGGGGTTTCTGTGCTGAGCATTGGCCTGGCCGTGTTCTTGAGAGAGCCTGGGCAAGGAGCCTGGAGCCCCCAGGGCCTGGCCTGAGGCCTCAGCGCTGCCCCAGCAGTGCCCATGGCCTGTCCCTGCTGCAGCCCCAGCACTGCCACCCCCAGGGCTGTGCCCAGCCCCGAGAGCACTCAGGCCCTGCAGCAACACCAGGGCCACCAGGGCAGCGGGGCAGGGCCACGGCAGCAGCACTGGCAACACCAAGTGCTGCTGCTGCTGCTGCTGGGCACAGCTGCTGGGCCAGCACTGATCTGCCCCAGCTCTGCACACAGACATGGCTGCTGCAGCTCCAGAGAAGGCAACAAAAGGGCATCTCTGCAGAAAACTTTGCTGGGAGAGATCCTTTAGTTCCTTTGAAGCCACCACGAGCAGAGCCCCTCACTGACAAAGTGTGTGGCCACAGGGAAGGTGGAGAGAAACAAAATTACCAAAGACACAAACAATGACATTTCTTTGTGGACAATAACAAAAAAGTAAAGCAAAGGTAAAGAAACTCTAAAATGAAACCAACAAGAAGTATCAAATACAACTTTTATTACGAGTGATTTGTAAACACTGGCCAGCAATTTAATGCTTCTGAAATTTTCCAGTCATCAGTGTCCACACTGCAGCCTTGAGCTCCTGGTTCCTCAGGCTGTAGATGAGGGGGTTCAGGGCTGGAGGCACCACCGAGTACAGAACTGACAGGGCCAAATCCAGGGATGGGGACGAGATGGAGGGGGGCTTCAGGTGAGCAAATGTGCCAGTGCTGATATACAAGAACACCACAGCCAGGTGAGGGAGGCAGGTGAAAAAGGCTTTGTGCCGTCCCTGCTCAGAGGGAATCCTCAGCACAGCCCTGAAGATCTGCACATAGGAGAAAACAATGAACACAAAACAACCAAATGCTAAACACACACTAACAGTAAGAAGCCCAAGTTCCCTGAGGTAGGAGTGTGAGCAGGAGAGCTTGAGGATCTGAGGGATTTCACAGAAGAACTGGCCCAGGGCATTGCCATGGCACAGGGGCAGGGAAAATGTATTGGCCGTGTGCAGCAGTGAATAGAGAAAGGCACTGGCCCAGGCAGCTGCTGCCATGTGGGCACAAGCTCTGCTGCCCAGGAGGGTCCCGTAGTGCAGGGGTTTGCAGATGGACACGTAGCGGTCGTAGCACATGATGGTCAGGAGGGAAAGCTCTGCTGACAGGAAGAACACAAAGAAAAATACTTGAGCAGCACATCCACTGTGGGAGATTTCCCTGGTGTCCCAGAGGGAATTGTGCATGGCTTTGGGGACAGTGGTGCAGATGGAGCCCAGGACGCTGAGGGCCAGGTTGAGCAGGAAGAAGAACATGGGCGTGTGCAGGTGGTGGCCGCAGGCTATGGCGCTGATGATGAGGCCGTTGCCCAGGAGGGCAGCCAGGGAGATGCCCAGCAAGAGGCAGAAGTGCAGGAGCTGCAGCTGCCGCGTGTCTGCCAATGCCAGCAGCAGGAAGTGCTTGATGCAGCTGCTGTTGGACATTTGCTGTGCCTTGGCATGGGGATCTGGAAGAAAAGTAATCATGGAATAGTTGGGTTTGGAGAGGACTTGAAATATCCCAGCACAGCGTGGGGGCACTTTCCCCCCACTGCCTGCCCAGGGCTCTGCTGCCTGGAGCTGTCCCTGCCAGCAGCTGCTTCCCTGTGCCCAGGGCTGGGCCCTGCCAGTGCTGCCAGAGCCCAGCCCAGCCCTGGGGGCTCAGCTCTGCCCTGCAGAGCTCTCCCAGCTCAGGCACTGCCCAGGGGCAGCTCTGGCTCTGCAGGCTCTGATGGCAATGTCAGAGCAATCCTGAGGAGGCTGGAAAAGTGACTCTGATGGTGCCTCTAAGGGGCCCTGTGCTGATTTCTGTCACTGCCTGCTTTATTCAGATCTGAAAGAAAATTTTTTTTTGTCGACCTGAAATGAGAGATGAATATCTACGTACAAATCCCATCCAGGCAACCCAGAGCAGTAGAATAAAAAGCAGGATTTTACCTTTTATGCATTCCCTGCCTTGCTGTTCTCCCTGTATAATCCACTTGAAAATCTTCTGCAGTTAAATGCCATGCTGGGAGCAGTCCTGAACAATGCAGCATCCTCCCCACACAAGGAGAACACTTCCAAGCCTCACCAGCTCTCTCCTCCCAGCCAGATCTTGTCCCCCAGTGCTGGGAGCAGCTGCCAGGGCTGGCTGAGAGCTGTCCCTGGCAGGCAGCAGAGTCCCTGCCCCAGCACAGCGCCCTGGGCTGCAGGACCCTGCTCTGCAGGACAGCCCTGGGCACCCCTGGCTGCTCTGCACAAGAGACAAGCAGAGAATGGACTCACAGGCTCTGCAGGCATTGGCATGTTCCAGCTTGAGGAGATGGCTCCAGGAGCTGCAGCTGCACTGTCCTGCAGCCAGAGGTTCCTGTGCCAAGGGCTGGCAGTGATTGTGCCCCAGGCACTTCTCAGCCCCTTCCCAGCCCTGACTGATTGAAGCTCTCTGTGCCTCTGGGCTGTGCCTGGGCTGGCTGCAGGCAGTGCCCCAGCCCTGCTGGGCTGGCACAAGAGCTGCTCATCCAGAGAAATGTGCTTTTGAAGCTCTTCTTGGTGACCAGGAGCTGCCTCTGTGCCAGGAGCCCAGCCCAGCTCAGCAGCACAGACACAGCACAAGGACTTTAATCAGCCTCTGGGGCTTTGTGCTCAGGCCCTGAACATCAGGCCCTGAGGGAGCTGAAGAAACCTCTCCAGAACTCCAAGGCAGAATCCAACTCCAAACTTTCTTGGACTTTTAATGGGTCCCAGAGAGGGACATGACTGAGCAAGTGTCCCCAGGCCCCAGGCAGAGCAGAGAACTGCAGGCAGTGATGACAGGTGGGGACAAGGAGAAGCCAAGTCTTGGTGCCCTGGGGCACAGCAGGGTCTGTGCCAGCAAGGGCTGGGAGGAGACACCTTGTGCTGAGGCCCTGGGGCCTCCTGGCACAGCCCCAGCCAGGCTGGGCACTGGCAGCCCCTTGTGCTGCCCTCAGCATCCCCCCCTAGCCCACATCCCAGTGGCCTCAAGGATCTGCTGCAAGGAGTCCCTGGGGAGCCTTGCTCAGCAATGGCCCTGGGGGCTCCTTCATGCTCCCTGCAGGGGCTGCAGATTTTTCAAAGGACTTTGGGTTTGGCTTTTGCCTTGGAATCTCTGAGAGGTTTGTGCAATCATGGCCTCCAATTATCTGCTGTAATTAGTCCCCGGAGAGGCTTTGTCATTAACAACACTTAGTGGGGCTCATTAATGCTTCAAGGTACTCCAGTTATTTGAAGGTACTTGGTGTTTCCCTTTTGATAGAGACTCTGTTAGAGGTTTGTGCAATCATGGCCCCAATTATCTGCTTTAACGAGTCCCTTGAGAGCTTTGCACTGACACTCAGTGGGTCTCATTAATGCTTTGAGATACTCAAAATTTTTAAGGTAGTTTGGAATTTCCTTTCCACTCTGAGTCTCTGAGATGTTTTTGGCAAATCCTGGCCTCCAATTGTCTCCTCCAAGGGATCCATGCGGAGCCTGTGTTGGGCATGGACCTCACTGAGACCCATTCATGCTTTGAGACACTTTGGGGTTTTCTTCTGACTTTGACTCCTGGAAAGGTTTGTGCCATCTCCTCTCAGGCCCTGAGGTTCCAGGGCTCAGCTCCAAATGCACTGCGGGGCTCATTAGGATGCAGCAAGTCCTGACAAACCATGGCTCTGCCTTGATTTCCCTCTGCTCTAATGCATTTTTTCAGGAATGTATCTGGAGTGATTTTGGTTTGCTAATTTGAGATTTCTCAGCCAATGCATCTATCAGTGCAGTGGGATCAGTGTTGGCTAATTACCATTGCACTCACTGGAATATATTTACTCATTTCCTGCTGTGAGATAGGATTAGGAGAAAGGCAAAGTAGGCTCAAAATTTTAAAAGGGTATATAGATAAGTTTATTACCACTAGATAGAAAAAAGAATAATAAGAATCTGAACACTTCTCCTCTCCCTACAACCTTTTCTTTCTTACTGACAATGCAAGGAGACAAAACCTGAAAGTTTCAGTCAGTTTACACCATCTAGAACAGTCTTTCTTCCGTTCACTTAGGGAGAGGAGACTCTCTTTCATGCTATGGAGACTTCTCCATAAGAAAAAAGTTCTCTTGTGGCTCTCAAATCCCACGAAGAGCAGGTGCCCAGAAAATATGCAAGTGTGAAGTCCCTCCCATTTTTCACAGCTTAACCCACAGCTGGTTTTATGGGCCATGTCAACTAATGGGGTATGAGTTTAAAGATGAGCTGTTCAAGAGCAAAGATTCTCTTCATCTATTTCTGAAATCATCTTCATCTCTGAGAACAGAGATCTTCTTCTTCTCTCCCTGAGGGCACAGAGTCTCATTACTCTTCTCTCTTTCTCTGTTTAAACTTCTCATGGGATCACAGCTACTTCAACATTTGCTTACTTTAGCATGGAGGTTTTTGCTGAACAAGTCATCTCCCCATATTTTCAATTAGTTATAGGGAAAAAGAGAGTCTGATATATTAATTACATCCTTCTCCATAGCTTTACAAGAGGATTTCAGCCCCAAGATCAAGGCATCTCCTCATTCCTCCCATCTGGGACTCAGCTTCCCCTTCAGTGACCTGGGTGTCTTCATGTTTGTCCTTTTCTCTCACTGGAGGGAGGATGGAAGCACTGAAAGAGTTCATATCTCACCCGGGGCCTGCAGATGGTTCCGTGCCCCCGGCCGGGCTCGGTGCTTGCGGCCGGAGCTGTTTTACGATGGAGGTTTCTGCAGCGGCTGCGCTGGGGCTGTGTCAGGATGGGCCGCGCTGGGGCAGGGCCAGGATCTCAGCAGCCAGGCCAGAGCACAGCAGCAGCACGGCCGGGGGCCGATGGCTTCTCCTGCCCCTGCCCGGGGCTTGCGGCTGAAGCCCAAGGGTGGCAGAATCTTGGCCGAGCCGGCCCGGCCCGGGGCTGCTCCTGGGGCCCGGCGGATCCTGGCTGGGCCCGGGCTGGCGGCGGGGCAGGGTTCAGCAGGGCCCAGATGTTCCCAACTGCAGCCATGGCCCGGCCCAGCCTCGGCCCCGCGGCCTCCCCTGCCCTGCCCGGCAGCCGATGGGGCCTGGCGGGGTCCCTGGGAAGGGGCCCGGCCCCACGGCAGGAGCCGCCCGGCCCGGCCTGGCTGAGACGGGGCCGGGTCAGCCTTGTTACCTCTGTGCCAGCCAGAAGGGAAAGAGACCCTCCCAGGCTTTCTCATCTTTAACATGTGTCTTCACAGAGCCTTGTACAGTTCCCTTAGTGGTTTAACAGATTGTCAATTCTCAAAGATAATTACTGATTGGTTTTTTGTCAGACATGGAAGAAAACTGCTAGCAACTCCTTTTAGGACATCACTTCTGTGATGCAAAACCACCACAACTGCACAGAGCACAGAGCTCCTTTGTCCATATGTAGGGCTCATGTGCCCAAGGCCTCAAAACCCCTCCTTGGGAGATCTCTGTGCCCTATCCAAGATGTTTTCAAATGAAAACATTCAGCTCAAGGTCTAAGAAAATCACGAGAGGACAGGGCAAGGGTGACCTCTCTGTCCTGGCTACTTTTGTGTGAGATCAGTCCTTAGATAAACAGAATTGAGAGGCCAAATTCTAACTTTGGCCATGGTCCCTGGACATGAAAGCCGGTTCTTTTCCATTGGAAGGAAGGAACAGAGCCCCAGAGTTTCAGAGGCAGATGAGAGGTGGCCACCAGAGGCCAAGGCCAGCCAGAGCAAGCAGAATTTTGTTCTGAGTGAAATCCTTGCATATAGGAATTGTTTTAGGGAGAGTTCCAATTTTGGCAATGGGCATCGGAAAAGGGGGACGGTTCTTTTCCATAGCAAAAAAAGCACAGAGCCCCAGTTTTCCAGGAGCTGATGAGAGGCAGCCCTTGACATCACAACATCAGCCAGACCTGTCAGGGGACCCCTGGGAGGCCAAGCCAGCCAGACCTATTCCACGTTCCCTCAGTTCCATGGGGCCCCACAGTGTCCCAATGGTCCCTTCCTTCCCTGAGGCCCTGAGGAGTCATAATGCCCCCTTGGTGACACAAGGCCCTGAAGGGTCCCGATGGTCTCTATGGTTCCATCAGGCCCCACAGAGCCATAATGGTCTCTGGGTTCCATGAAGCCCCGCTGGGTCACCATGGCCCCTTGGTTCCATGGGCTCCAGTGGTGCCACAATGATCCCCTTGGTTCCATGAGGTCCCCACAGTGTCCCAGTGTTCTCCATGGGAAGGGAAGAACCCAGCCCCAGTGTTGCAGGGGCTGCCACCAGAGGTCCAGGCCAGCCAGGCTTGATGGTACGGGCAGATTGTGCCTGGGAATAACCTTTGGATATCCAGAATTTTGGAGGTGGAATCCCAATTTCAGACATGGACACCTGGAGGATAAGGATGCTTGTTTTCCATTGGAAAGAAACCATGGAACACTGATACAACAGTGACATTTGGGGATCTATGGGGAGCATTGGGGATTGTTTCTGGACCCAGTGACCCAACAGGAGCTTCTCTAATAAATGTTGCCTGAAGCTCCAACTGTGCCCATCACAGGAACCCCTGTGAGTGTCTGGGACATCCCAGCTGTCTGGCAGCCTGGGGACTCCTGGGATGTCACCATGGGATGGCTGTGACTGCCTCTGACCACAGGGCTCTTTACCATCCTAGAAACCCCTCGGAGGTCTCCATGGAGCCCCTGTCTCTGTGTGTGACATTCCAGCTCTGGAACAGCCTGGAGATTCTTGGAAAGTCCCCATGGAACCCTTCTGAGGACCTGTGACAAATCTGATCCTTAGCAGGCAACCATCACCAGTCCACTGTTGCTATGGCCAGTTTCCATGGCAACCATCACCAGCCCCCTGTTGCTATGCTCAGTCCCTTGGCAGCTCCATGGAGACCCCATGCCAGGGGTGGTTGACATGGCCACCAGGGCTGGCACCAGCTGGGATGCTCGGTTTCCAGGGGCCGGGCTTCAGGAATGGGATTCCCCAATTTCCTGCTCCTGCTAAAACCGTGCTGCCCTCGCTGCCCTCCCGCCTCCCGTGGAAAGCACAAAAGGCAAAGATCCCAGGCTGGGATAAGAACAATTTATTGGGAACTGCAATGAGATAAAGAACAAACAGGAACAAAAACAATATTGATAACAGAAGGGATAAGTAAAACTATTTACAGAGAAAACTACAACATCAACAACTAGTTCTTCCTGGCAATGTATTTCCTCCTGTCTGGAAAGGACACCCTTCTCCTCAGGGAGAGAGAGAGAGAGAGTCCCTTTCCTGCCCCTGGCAATGACCTGAGGTGGGAGTGAATGCAATGACAGGGCCATGGCCAGACCCTCATGTTCTCCAATACCACATCATGTCACTGGCAGGGGCAGGAAAAGAAACAGGTGTCTTCCCAGCATGGATCACAGGGAACATGGATCACCAGGGCTCTGACCAGCGTGGTGTCTCCAATGGGGGATTAAGCTGGAGCAGTGCATTCAACTCTTCCTGCAGTTGGGGCATGTGCAGGGCTTCTTTTACTGGTGGCTCCGTTGGTGTCTGCTCAAGTGAGAGCTGCTGGTGAAGCTCTTCCCACACTGGGGACACTCGTAGGGCCTCTCCCCAGTGTGGATGCGCCGGTGGGTGATGAGGGTGGAGTTGTGCTTGAAGCCCTTCCCGCAGTCGGGGCAGAGGAAGGGCCTCTCATCCGTGTGAATTCGCTGGTGCTGGAGGAGCTGAGAGCTGGTGTGAAACCTCTTCCCACAATCGGGGCACTGGTAGGACCTCTCCCCTGTGTGGATCATTTGGTGGATGATCATTTGGGTCTTCCTACTAAAGGTCATTCCACATTCCCCACAGTTGTATGGCCTTTCCCCAGTGTGGATCCTCTGGTGGCAGATCAAGAGAGACTTCTGCCTAAAGCTCTTCTGACATTCCCCACACTCATAGGGCCGTTCCCTGGTGTGGGTCTTCTGGTGGGAGATCAGGTTAGAGTTCTGGCTGAAGCTCATCCCACATTCCCCACACTCATAGGGCTTCTCCCCGGTGTGGATCCGCTGGTGCCTGATGAGGTGGGAGTTGCGCTTGAAGCCCATCCCACAGTCAGGGCAGCGGAAGGGCCTCTCATGCGTGTGAATCCGCTCATGCAGGAGGAGATCGGAGCTGGTGTAAAACCTCTTCTGACACTGGGGACACTCGTAGGGCCTCTCCCTCTCCCCAGCATGGATGCGCTGGTGGGTGATGAGGGTGGAGTTGCGCTTGAAGCCCTTCCCACAGCTGGGGCAGCGGAAGGGCCTCTCCCCAGTGTGAATCTGCTGGTGGCAGAGGAGACTGGAGCTGGTCTGAAACCTCTTCTGACACTCAGGACACTCATAGGGCCTCTCCCCAGTGTGGATGCGCTGGTGGGTGATGAGGGCAGAGCTGCAGCTGAAGCCCTTCCCACACTCCCCACACTTGTAGGGCCATTCCCCAGTGTGGATCATCTGGTGGCTGATCAGGGTGCTGCTCTGCCTGAACCTCTTCCCACACTCCAAGCACTTGTGGGGCTTCTCCCGATCGTGAAGCTGCTCATGGACCACCAACTCCGAGCTCTGGCTGAAGCTCTGTCCACCTTCCTGGCTCAGGGTGGGTCTTTCCTCCTCAGAGCACCCTGGTCTGGGTTTGGAGCCCCTCCTCTTGTAGGATCTCTGGGAATTTTCCTCCCCATTGGATTCCTGTGCCCTGGAATCACTCAAAATGGCCTCATCCATGACTTTCTGCTGTGGGGATTTCTCCTCTCTGGTCTCCATGCTCAGCTCCTTTTCTGGGGGAGGAAGGCCAAGGAGAGGATGGGATTTGCCTCCATGCCACAGGGAAGGGGAAGGAGATCCCCCCAGTGCATCCCCAGCAGGACGGGGTTGGCAGCAGGGTTGTCCTGGAGCCGGGGGCTGTGCTGGGCTGGGAGATGGAGCAGGAGAGAGGGGGAAAGGGGCATTGACTTCCTCCTCACCCGCCTGGGGCTCCTGGGGCACCTTCTTCTTCCTCACAGCCTCTTCCTCCATCTGGCCAAGTTTAAGGGATGGAAAATCCTGTTTTGAGAAGAAAACAAGGGATAAGTACATTGAATTTTGTACTTGTTTGAAGGCAAACCTGGGGAGGGTCTAAACCAGAATTACAATTTAATAAGGAAATGAAGATCAAGGCAATGATGCAGAAACACTTCCTTAAAGTGATAGAGTCAGGATATAACCTGACACCCTGTTGCTGGTCAGGCTGGTGGCAGCAGTCCCATTAAATGGTGGCTGCAGTCCTGTTGGAGAGATGAACGTGATTCTGTCCAAGCAGTGATCCTGTAGAAGGGTCTGGTCTTCCTCTGAAGGTCCAGTGGTGGTTCTGGAGCTCTTGTCCTCTGGGAATCCAGTAGGCAAGCTGCTCCTGGTGTTGCAAGGCTCAGCTTATATGCAGGTAGGAATGCTTGGATCCTCCCCCTGGGCGGAGCATCCCACAATGGGAGGATGGAATTTGATCAGTCCTGCAGTGACACTCAATGGCCCATTCCCAGAAGATATCTCCCCTGGAGGGCGTTATCAGGGCTGAGTCATGGAAGAGATCAAGAACACTGCCCCACCCATTTATAGCAGTTGATGAAGATGGGCGTTGCAAACATGCATTGGGTTCCATCTTACACTGCAACCTGAAACAGTGGGGGAATCCCTGCTCAGGGGGTGAACACCACCCCCCTTACCCAAACTGGCTCAGGTGTAAAACCCCCACCCCAGGAAGGCCACACACACAGGGGACAATGTCACACTTGCCCTGCTCCAGGGCAAATGGCATCTCTCTAATATTTTCTTAACCAGATTGCAAAATTATTTTGGCACAGTGAGTTCAGGGAACTGTTCTTTGACCCCAGTTGCCTTTGACAACAGCATGGTTCCTTCCTCTGAGGAGGTTGTGTGTCTCTCTGGAGGAACTCTTGGAAACTTGGATGCAGCTTCGTCTGAGCGACCTATGGGAGAACTGATGAGGAAAATGGCTGTTGTGGGACTGGAGTGTAAAGAAAATACTTTGTTGTCCCTACTTGAAAAGTTTGTTAAAATCACTGGAGGAAATGGAGCAAATGATACCAGCAAGACTGACAAGGTTCATTCACCACATGGTGAGGAACACAAGGCTGCTAAAAGTCCCACAAGAAGCCCAGCTCAAGTAGCTAAATTCCCAAATAACTACTGAATTCCCAGGCTTGGGTTTTTTCCAAATGTGAGAATCATTATTCTCTTCATCCCTGTCACCTTTGTGATAGCTACACAGAGCTTTCCCTTCCTTTTAATAATATCTGTATTGGGCCGAATTTGCACTTTTCTTTAATTGTAACCTGCCAGCAGCTGAGCTGGAGCTGTGCAGGAACCAAGGAAACTTGGAATTGCCCCAGAATTGCTTCTATTGTCAGCCGGTGCTGCGGCGGCCGTGGGGCAGAGGGGTGGGAAAGGGGGCTCCGGGGTGGCAATGGAGGAAATGCCGGGCCCGGGGGCTGAGCACAGGGCTGAGCACACAGAGATGGTTTTGTTCTTGCTGAGCTTGCACTGAGCCAAGGCCTGTCCTGCCCCTCATTCGGCCACGCTGGGGAGGGGCTGAGGGTGTGGGGGAGCTTGGGAGGGGACACAGCCAGGACAGGAGATCCCAGCTGACCCCAGGGATACCCCAGACCATAGGACATCATGATCAGTGCATGAAGTGTGGGGAACAAGGAGGAAGGGGGCACATTTGCAGTCAGGGTTTTGTCTCCCCAGGTAACACTTAGGCAGGATTGGGCCCTGTTTCGCCAGTGGGCAGGGCCCGCACCAAAGACACAGACACCAACTTAACTTAAGGAAAAGTGTAATTAGATAATGCAAATTTGCAAAAAATTACAAAAATATTAGGTACGCAAAGCAAATAATCATTAGTCAATAATTCCAAAAGAGAAGATGTTGAAATGAGTATGACACAACTGTCCATTTCTGGCTGCAGGCTCTGGAGATTCTATCTCTGCCTTCAATCAGGGTTGCATTCCCTAAAGAATCCTGGTACCAAATCCTGCTTTCCAAGGCTGGAACAGTGTCTCAGGTTTAGCTGGGTGTGTATTCAATCACCCTTTGTTAAAGGTGGGGCAATTATCATCTGTTGATTGAGCAATTTACTTTATCTCTTCCACATGAATCCTCCCTCCAGGGAGATATCTTCTGTTAATGGGCCATTGAGTGTCACTGATAAAAATTCCATCATCCCATTGTGAGAAGCTCTGCCCAGAGGGAGGAGCCAAGCATTCCTACCTGGATATAATCTGAGAATGTGAACAACAGAGTCAGCCTTCTCCCACAGGATTCCCAGAAGAGCAGCTTTCAGCTCCACTGGATCCCAGAGGAAGACCAGGCCGATCGACGCCACAACTGGACCTTCAGAGGAAAACTCCACCCTTCCACAGGATCACTGCTCCAACAGAACCACACCTGTCACTGCAGGAGCACTGCAACCACCATTTAACAGGAGTGCTACCAACACTCTGACCCACAGGGTGTCAGGACGTATTCTTACTCTGTAAGTAGTTTTTAGTACTACTGCATGTGTATTTTTAATTTTCCTTCTGAAGAACTGTTATTCCTATTCCCATAGACTTTGCTTGACAGCCTCTTGTTTTGAAAATTATAATTCCAAGTGAAGGGATTAACATTTTCCATTTCAAGGGAGTCTCCTGCCTTCCTTAGCAGACACCTGTCTTTTCAAACTGACACAATGCCCTGGGACAGCCAGGCAGGTGAGGAGGAAGTCAGTGCCCCTTTCCCCCTCTCTCCTTCTCCATCTCCCAGCCCAGCACAGCCCCCGGCTGCAGGACAACCCTGCGGCCAACCCCGTCCTGCTGGGGATGCACTGGGGGGATCTCCTTCCCCTTCCCTCTGGCACGGAGGCAAATCCCATCCTCTCCTTGTCCTTCCTCCCCCAGGGAAGGAGCTGAGGATGGAGACCAGGGAGGAGAAATCCCCAAAGCAGAACCACATGGAAGAGGCCATTATAAATGGCTCCACGGTGCAGAATTCCAACATGGAGGAAAAGCCCCAGAGATCCCACAGAAGGGGCGGCTCAAAACCCAGCCCAGGGTGCTCTGAGGAGGAAAGACCCACCCTGAGCCGGGAAGGTGGACAGAGCTTCAGCCAGAGCTCAGAGCTGGTGGCCCATGAGCAGCTTCATGATGGGGAGAAGCCCCACAAGTGCTTGGAGTGTGGGAAGAGCTTCAGGCAGAGCAGCACCCTGATCAGCCACCAGATGATCCACACTGGGGAATGGCCCTACGAGTGTGGGGAGTGTGGGAAGGGCTTCAGCTGCAGCTCTGCCCTCATCAACCAACAACACATCCACACTGGGGAGAGGCCCTACGAGTTTCCACAGTGTCAGAAGAGGTTTCAGACCAGCTCCAGTCTCCTCCAGCACCAGCAGATTCACTCAGAGGAGAGGCCCTTCCACTGCCCTGACTGTGGGAAGGGTTTCAAGCGCAACTCCACCCTCATCACCCACCAGCGCATCCACGCTGGGGAGAGGGAGAGGCCCTACAAGTGTCCCCAGTGTCAGAAGAGGTTTTACACCAGCTCTGATCTCCTCCTGCATGAGCGGATTCACACGCATGAGAGGCCCTTCCGCTGTCCTGACTGTGGGATGGGCTTCAAGCGCAACTCCCACCTCATCAGGCACCAGCGGATCCACACCGGGGAGAAGCCCTACAAGTGTGGGGAATGTGTGATGAGCTTCAGCCAGAACTCTAACCTGATCTCCCACCACAAGACCCACACCAGGGAACGGCCCTATGAGTATGGGGAATGTGGGAAGAGCTTTAGGCAGAAGTCTCTCTTGATCTGCCAGCAGAGGATCCACACTGGGGAAAGGCCATACAACTGCGGGGAATGTGGGATGACCTTTAGTAGGAAGACCCAAATGATCATCCACCAAATGATCCACACAGGGGAGAGGCCCTACCAGAGCCCCGAGTGTGGGAAGAGGTTTCACACCAGCTCTCAGCTCCTCCAGCACCAGCGCATTCACACGGATGAGAGGCCCTTCCTCTGCCCTGACTGCGGGAAGGGCTTCAAGCACAACTCCACCCTCGTCACCCACCGGCACATCCACACTGGGGAGAGGCCCTACGAGTGTCCCCAGTGTGGGAAGAGCTTCACCAGCAGCTCTCACTTGAGCAGACACCAACAGACGCACCAGTAAAAGAAGCCCTGCACATGCCCCAACTGCAGGAAGAGTTGAATGCACTGCTCCAGCTTTATCCCCCATTGGAGACCCCACGTTGGTCAGAGTCCTGGTGATCTATGTTCCCCATGATCCTTGCTGGGAAGACACCTGTCCCTTTTCCTGCCCCTGCCAATGACATGATGTGGGGTTGGAGAACATGATGGTCTGGCCATGGCCTTGTCATTACATTCACTCCCACCTCAGGTCATTGCCAGGGGCAGGAAAGGGACTCTCTCTCTCTCTCTCCCTGAGGAGAAGGGTGTCCTTTCCAGACAGGAGGAAATACATTGCCAGGAAGACCTAGTTGTTGATGTTGTAGTTTTCTCTGTAAATAGTTTTACTTATCCCTTCTGTTATCAATATTGTTTCTGTTCCTGTTTGTTCTTTATCTCGTTGCTGTTCCCAATCAATTGTTCTTATCCCAGCCTGGGATCTTTGCCTTTTTTGCTTTCCACGGGAGGCGGGAGGTCAGCGAGGGCAGCGCGGTTTTTGCGGGAGCAGGAAATTGGGGAATCCCATTCCTGAAGCCCAGATCGTGGAAACCGAGCATCCCAGCTGGTGCCAGCCCTGGTGGCCATGGCAACCACCCCTGGCATGGGGTCTCCATGGAGCTGCCAAGGGACTGAGCATAGCAACAGGGGGCTGGTGATGGTTGCCTGCTAAGGATCAGATTTGTCACAGGCCCTCAGAAGGGTTCCATGGGATCTTTCCAAGAGTCTGTTCCAGAGCTGGAATGTCACAGGCAGAGACAGGGGCTCCATGGAGACCTCCGAGGGGTTTCTAGGATGGTAAAGAGCCCTGTGGTCAGAGGCAGTCACAGCCATTCCATGGTGACATCCCAGGAGTGCCCAGGCTGCCAAAGAGCTGGGATGTCCCAGACACTCACATGGGTTCCTGTGATGGGCACAGTGGGAGCTTCAGGCAACATTTATTAGAGAAGCTCCTGTTGGGTCACGAGGTGCAGAAACGATCCCCAATGCTCCCCATAGATCCCCAAATGTCACTGTTGTATCAGTGTTCCGTGCTTTCTTTCCAATGGAAAACAAGCATCCTTATCCTCCAGTGTCCATGTCTGAAATTGGGATTCCACCTCCAAAATTCTGTATATCCAAGGGTTGCTCCCAGGCACAATCTGCCCGTACCAGCAAGCCTGGCTGCCCTTGGCCTCTGGTGACTGCCCCTGCCACACTGGGGCTGGGTTCTTTCCTTCCCATGGAGAACACTGGGAAACTGTGGGGACCTCATGGAACCATGGGGATCATTGTGGCACCACTGGAGCCCATGGAACCAAGGGGCTGTGGTGACACCACGGGGCTTCATGGAACCCAGAGACCATTATGGCTCTGTGGGGCCTGATGGAACCATGGAGACCATTGGGACCCTTCAGGGCCTGGTGTCACCAAGGGGGCATTATGACACCTCAGGGCCTCAGGGAAGCAAAGGACCATTGGGACACTGTGGGGCCCCATGGAACCGAGGGAACATGGAACAGGCCTGGCTGGTTTGGTCTCCCAGGGGCCACCTGACAGCTCTGGCTGATGTTGGGATGTCAAGGGCTGCCTCTCATCAGCTCCTGGAGCACTGGGGCTCCGTGCTTTCCTTGCTATAGAAAAGAACCCTCCCTCTTTTTAAATGTCCATTGCCAAAATTGGTATTCTCTCAAAAAATTTTCCTATCTGCAAGGGTTTCTCTCAGAAAAAAACCTGCCACTTCTGCCTGGCCTTGTCCTCTGGTGGTCACCTCTCTTCTTCCTGGCAAACACTGGGGCTCTGTTCCTTCCTTCCTACGGAAAAGAACCAACCTTCATGTCCAGGGTCCATGGCCAAAATTAGAATTTGGCCTCCCAAATTCCATATATCCAAAGATTGCTCCCAGAAAAAAGTAGCAAGGACAGACAGGTCAGGCTGGCCACGTCTTCTGGTGATTTTCTTAGACTCTGAGTTGAATGCTTTCAGTTGAAAAAACCTTGGAAAGGGCCCAGACATCTCCAAAGAAGAGTTTTTGAGGACTTGGGCACATGACTACTACATATGGACAAAGGAACTCTGTGCTCTGTGCAGTTGTGAGGGTTTGGCATCATGGAAGTGATGTTCTAAGAGAAGCTGCTAGCAGTTTCCTCCGTGTCTGACTAAAAAACCAATCAGTAATTAACTTTGAGAATTGACAATCTGTTAAACCACTAAGGAAACTGTACAAGGCTCTGTGAAGACACATGTTAAAGATGGGAAAGCCTGGGAGGGTCTCTTTCCCTTCTGTCTGGCACAGAGGTAACAAGGCTGACCCGGCCCCGTCTCAGCCAGGCCGGGCCGGGCAGCTCCTGCCGTGGGGCCGGGCCCCTTCCCAGGGACCCCGCCAGGCCCCATCGGCTGCCGGGCAGGGCAGGGGAGGCCACGGGGCCGAGGCCGGGCCGGGCCATGGCTGCAGTTGGGAACATCTGGGCCCTGCTGAGCCCTGCCCCGCCGCCTGCCCGGGCCCAGCCAGGATCCGCCGGGCCCCAGGAGCAGCCCCGGGCCGGGCCGGCTCGGCCAAGATTCTGCCGCCCTTGGGCTTCAGCCGCAAGCCCCGGGCAGGGGCAGGAGAAGCCATTGGCCCCCGGCCGTGCTGCTGCTGTGCTCTGGCCTGGCTGCTGAGATCCTGGCCCTGCCCCAGCGCGGCCCATCCTGACACAGCCCCAGCGCAGCCGCTGCAGAAACCTCCATCGTAAAACAGCTCCGGCCGCAAGCACCGAGCCCGGCCGGGGGCACGGAACCATCTGCAGGCCCCGGGTGAGATATGAACTCTTTCAGTGCTTCCATCCTCCCTCCAGTGAGAGAAAAGGACAAAGTGCAGGCACACAGAGGAGCAACATGAAGACACTGAGGTCACTGAAGGGGAAGTTGAGGCCCAGATGGGAGGGATGAGGAGATGCCTTGATCTTGGGGCTGAAATCCTCTTGTAAAGCTATGGAGAAGGATGTAATTAATATGTCAGACTCTCTTTTTCCCAATATGTAATTGAAAATATGGGTAGATGACTTGTTCAGCAAAAACCTCCATGCTAAAGTAAGCAAATGTTGAAGTAGCTGTGATCCCATGAGAAGTTTAAATAGAGAAAGAGAGAAGAGTGGTGAGATCCTGTGCCCTCAGGGAGAGAAAAGAAGATTTCTGTTCTCGAAGATGAGGATGATTTCAGAAATAGATGAAGAGAATCTTTGCTCTTGAACAGCTCATCTTTGAACTAATAACCGATAAGTTGACATGGCCCATAAACACAACTGTGGGGAAAACTGAAAAAAAATGGGAAGGACTTCACGATTGCAGATTTTCTGGGCAGCTGCTCTTCGTGGGATTTGAGAGCCACGAGCAAACGTTTTTCTTATGGAGAAGTCTCCATAGCATGAAAGAGAGACTCCTCTCCCTAAGTGAACTGAAGAAAGGCTGTTCTAGATGGTGTAAACTGACTGAAACTTTCAGGTTTTGTCTCCTTACATTGTCAGTAAGAAAGAAAAGGTTGTAGGGAGAGGAGAAGTGTTCAGATTCTTATTACTCTTTCTTTTATTTACTGGTAATAAACTTTTCTATATACCCTTTTAAAATTTTGAGCCTGCATTGCCTTTCTCCTAATCCTATCTCACAGCAGGAAATGAGTAAATATATTCCAGTGAGTGCAATGGTAATCAGCCAACACTGATCCCACTGCATTAATAGATGCATTGGCTGAGAAATCTCAAATTAACAAACCAAAATCACTCCAGATACATCCCTGATAAACTGCATTATAGCAGAGGGAAATCAAGGCAGAGCCATGGTTTGTCAGGACTTGCTGCATCCTGATGAGCCCTGTGGTGCATTTGGAGCTGAGCCGTGGAACCTCAGAGCCAGAGAGGAGATTGCACAAACCTTTGCAGGAGTCAAAGTCAGAAGAAAACCCCAAAGTGTCTCAAAGCATGAATGGGTCTCAGTGAGGTCCATCCCCAACACAGGCTCCTCATGGACTCCTTGGAGCAGACAATTGGAGGCCAGGATTGACCAAAAACCTCCCAGAGTCTCAGTGTGGACAGAAAATTCCAAACTACCTTAAAAAATGTGAAGTACCTCAAGGCATTACTGAGCCCCACTGAGTGTCAGTACAAAGCTCTCCAGGGACTCGTTAAAGCAGATAATTGGGGCCATGATTGCACAAACCTCTCACAGAGTCTGGATCAAAATGGGAAACACCAAGTACCTTCAAATAACTGGAGTACCTTGAAGCATTAATGAGCCCCACTGAGTGTTGTTACTGACAAAGCCTCTCCAGGGACTAATTACAGCAGATAATTGGAGGCCATGATTGCACAAACCTCTCAGAGAGTCCAAGGCAAAAGCCAAAGCCAAAGTCCTTTGAAAAACCTGCAGTCCCTGCAGGGAGCATGAAGGAGCCCCCAGGGCCATTGCTGAGCAAGGCTCCCCAGGGACTCCTTGCAGCAGATCCTTGAGGCCACTGGGATGTGGGCTAGGGGGGGATGCTGAGGGCAGCACAAGGGGCTGCCAGTGCCCAGCCTGGCTGGGGCTGTGCCAGGAGGCCCCAGGGCCTCAGCACAAGGTGTCTCCTCCCAGCCCTTGCTGGCACAGACCCTGCTGTGCCCCAGGGCACCAAGACTTGGCTTCTCTTTGTCCCCACCTGTCATCACTGCCTGCAGTTCTCTGCTCTGCCTGGGGTTTAGGGACACTTGCTCAGTCGTTTCCCTCTCTGGGACCCATTAAAAGTCCAAGAAACTTTGGAATTGGATTCTGCCTTGGAGTTCTGGAGAGGTTTCTTCAGCTCCCTCTCAGGGACTGATGTTCAGGGCCTGAGCACAAAGGCCCAGAGGCTGATTAAAGGCCTTGTGCTGTGTCTGTGCTGCTGAGCTGGGCTGGGCTCCTGGCACAGAGGCAGCTCCTGGTGACCAAGAAGAGCTTCATAAGCACATTTCTCTGGATGAGCAGCTCTTGTGCCAGCCCAGCAGGGCTGGGGCACTGCCTGCAGCCAGCCCGGGCACAGCACAGAGGCACAGAGAGCTTCAATCAGTCAGGGCTGGGAAGGGGCTGAGAAGTGCCTGGGGCACAATCACTGCCAGCCCTTGGCACAGGAACCTCTGGCTGCAGGACAATGCAGCTGCAGCTCCTGGAGCCATCTCCTCAAGCTGCAACATCCCAATGCCTGCAGAGCCTGTGAGTACATTCTCTGCTTGTCTCTTGTGCAGAGCAGCCAGGGGTGCCCAGGGCTGTCCTGCAGAGCAGGGTCCTGCAGCCCAGGGCGCTGTGCTGGGGCAGGGACTCTGCTGCCTGCCAGGGACAGCTCTCAGCCAGCCCTGGCAGCTGCTCCCAGCGCTGGGCAGAAGCTCTGGGGGGAAGGAGCCGCCCTGAGCAGGGCAGGGGCTGCTGCTGAGAGGGGCTGGGTGGGGCAGGGCTGCTCCCAGCTCCAGACCAGCCTGGGCACAGCTCCGCAGGGCACCTCCCAAAAGAAGGTAAGCCTGGGATTGCTGGAAAGATCACGAGCTTTCCTGAGAGTGTTTTCCATTTCCTGCTTGAAGAAGGATGGGAAAGTTGGGGTGATGAGAAAAGGATTTTTGCTTTTTAAATATTTTTATATATTAGTAGCTCTGTTAATTACTGTTATATAGTTATAAAACTATAATCCTTACTTAAGTCTATTAAACTCTTAACTAACTCTAATAAAGTACTATTATATACTTATATAACTCTAATCCTTAATTTAGTCTAGTATGTTTCCTTACCTCTCTCAGATTTTAGAACAATAAGCTGACTGTCTAAATACACTCCTGAAATACTGTATGGTCTTATTCTCTTATATAGTCCTGAAATATTGTATGGTCTTATAGGAAGAGGACCTATAGGAACATTTTTTTTTAACCAGAATATGAGCAGTCATTACAAAAAGTGAAGGCAGAGAAGCCCTTGGACCTACTCCAAAGGTTTGAGCCAGGGTGTGTAACTGGGGCAAGTGAATCTCCTATTGGATGTTCCTGTTAAATATCCTTATTAATCAACCTTAATAAATTGCTGAAATCAGGGGCTGGGTGTGCCCCATCCCCACTGGGACACCTGGAAGATTCCAATTATTATCTGATTTTTACTTTACTGTTCTAACACTGTTGCAAGGGTTTTTTTTTTCTCTTTTGATTTTAAAAAAAAAGGGGATGAGAGAAGCAGAACAGGAATTGTAATCCCAGAATGACAGAACATTCTGAGTTGAAAGGGACACACAGGATCACCAAAGGAATGTTTGATCTTTTCCAGGGACTGCAGAACTGTAAATTAAGTTGATCAGTGTCTCTGCTGGGAGCCTCCCAAAGGGCCCTCAGCCACTCCTCAGCCCTGCACAGCAGCAGCAGCACCTTTGCAGGGCCCAGCAGGGCTCTCCTGAGCTGCCCTTGCCCAGCTGCACACAGAGCCTGCCCCAGCCAGGGCCCTGCACACAGGCAGGTTTCTGTAGGGCCCCAGCCAGGGCACACAGGCTGGGATGGGCTCTGTGAGCGCTGGCAGGGACAAGGCTCCTCTCAGGAGGGAATGTCCAGGCCCAGGGAGATGCTCAGGGAAGCAGAGAGGGCTGAAGAGAGCAGGGCTGGGGCAGGAGGGCACTGTTGGTGTGTGGGAGGTGCCGGGCACAGCTGGGCACGGGAACACTGTCCTGAGTGCCCGGCTGTCTCTGCCCTGCCCTCTCAGGCACAGCACCACAACATCTGCTCTGGGTTCTGCCCTGCCCTGACATTGGCACTGTTATCTGCTGCTCTCAGGGAGGCTCTGGCATCTGCAGCAGCTGAGTCAGGCACTGCCCTTGGCATTCCTGCCAGCCAGGGCTGTCCATGGGAATGGGGTGTCCAAGCTTGCCTGGCACCTGTGGGGCTGTGGGCAAAGCAGTCCATGGCAAAGGGGAATGAGCTGAGCCCCCTCCCTGAGATCCCATCATGGGCACAGCCAGGGATCTCCTTGCTGTGCCCTGCCAGGCTCTGAGCTGCTCTCCTGGGTGCAAATCTGTGCCAGAGCCTCTGGGAGTTCCCTGAATGTCCCACGGGGAAGGGCAGAGCTGCCACAGCTGAGGAAATGCTGCTGGGTTTGCCCAGGGAGCCGTGAGTGTCCTTGGCACAAGGGGGTGCTGAGACCTTGCCCAGAGACCTTGAGAGAGGGTGAGACCTTCAGGGATCCCTCTGCTCTGGGCAGGGTCTGGTTTATCCCAGGGTGACCCAGGAGTGTGATTGGGCTCTGATTGCAGCCAAAGGTGCAAAGCCAGGGCAGTTGGGAACAAGCCCATCCAGCCCCTCACCTTCCCTGAGCCACGGGGAATCCTTTGCCTCTCAAATCTCTCAGTGGAAAACTCTGAGTGAAGCAGAAATGCTGGGGATTTCTAACCTCAGAGAGCCAGGAATGATGTGTGGGTAGGAAAAAAAATTCCTAAAATCCATTCCTGCCCTCCTTTAAAAGTGGGAGTTCAGTTGCTATCAAGCCTGTCTGAATTAGGAGTGATTCCCCTGACAAATCCTGGATATCCAGCCTTGTTTCTCTGCCCCATGGCCACAAACCCAGGGCAGTGGGGCAGGGATGGCTCCTCGAGAGCCCCCACGCACAGGCCTGGCTGCTCCTGGCACACTCAGCCAGCACAACTGGAGCTCAGGCAGGGACCTGGGTGAAGGTTTTCCCAGAGCAGGAACAAGGCTGGGTGAGTCCCAGCAGGACAATCTGCAGGGAATGGCCCAGGTTTGGCTCAAAGCAGCCTCTGCTGACTTGTCACTGTCCTTTCTCCATGAACAGGTACCCATGTGCAGCCGGAGCAAATGTCCAACAGCAGCTCCATCAGTCACTTCCTCCTGCTGGCATTGGCAGACACGCGGCAGCTGCAGCTCCTGCACTTCTGCCTCTTGCTGGGCATCTCCCTGGCTGCCCTCCTGGGCAACGGCCTCATCATCAGCGCCGTAGCCTGCGGCCACCACCTGCACACGCCCATGTTCTTCTTCCTGCTCAACCTGGCCCTCGCTGACCTGGGCTCCATCTGCACCACTGTCCCCAAAGCCATGCACAATTCCCTCTGGGACACCAGCAACATCTCCTACACTGCATGTGCTGCACAGCTCTTTTTCTTTCTCTTCTTCCTTGGATCAGAGTATTCCCTCCTGACCATCATGTGCTATGACCGCTACGTGTCCATCTGCAAACCCCTGCACTACGGGACCCTCCTGGGCAGCAGAGCTTGTGCCCACATGGCAGCAGCTGCCTGGGTCAGTGCCTTTCTCAATGCTCTCATCCACACAGCCAATACATTTTCCCTGCCCCTGTGCCATGGCAATGGCCTGGGCCAGTTCTTCTGTGAAATCCCACAGATCCTCAAACTCTCCTGCTCACACTCAAACCTCGGGGAACTGGGACTCATTGCTCTCAGTGCCTCTTTAGGTTTTGGTTGTTGTGTGTTCATTTTTTTCTCCTATGTGCAGATCTTCAGGGCTGTGCTGAGGATCCCCTCTGAGCAGGGACGGCACAAAGCCTTTTCCACCTGCCTCCCTCACCTGGCCGTGGTCTCTCTCCTTGTCAGTACTGGCATATTTACCTACCTGAAGCCCCCCTCCATGTCCTCCCAATCCCTGGATCTGGCCCTGTCAGTTCTGTACTCGGTGGTGCCTCCAGCCCTGAACCCCCTCATCTACAGCCTGAGGAACCAGGAGCTCAAGGCTGCAGTGTGGTCACTGATGACTGGATGGTTTCGGAAACATTCAACTGCTCGCACATTTCTGAAAATGACTTGTAATAAAAATCATCTTTGATACTCCTTGTTGGCTTCATTTTGGAGATTCTTTAACTTTTTCTTTTAGGGTTTTAATCTTGTCCACAAATAAATGTCATTTATTGTTCCATTTCTCATTTTGTTTCCCTCCACCTATCCTGTGGCCATAGACTGTGTCAATGAGAGGCTGCGCTCTCGGAGGGTTTAAAGGAACTAAAGGATGTCCCAGGAAAATTTTCTGCAGAGATGCCCTTTTGTTGCCTTCTCTGGAGCTGCAGCAGCAATGTCTGTGTGCAGAGCTGGGGCAGATCAGTGCTGGCCCAGCAGCTCTGGTCCTGCTGGCCACACCATTCCTGATCCAGGCCAGGAGCCATTGGCCTTCTTGGCCACCTGGGCACACTGTTGCCTCATGTCCAGCCTGCTGTCCATCAGTCCCTGCAGGTCCCTTTCTGCCTGGCTGCTCTCCAGCCACTCTGTCCCCAGCCTGTAGCACTGGGGCCAAATATCAGGGTCTGGCACTTGGATTTGTTAAACCTCACCTTGTTGGATTCATCCTCTGGATCCAGCCTATCAAGGTCCCTGTGCAGACCACTCCTATGTTTCCTCAGACCAAAGCTCACATCCAGCTTGGTGACATCTGCAAAGATGTCCTTGGTTCCATGGGGCCCCTCAGTGTCACAATGGCCTCTTGGTAACACCAGGCCCTGCACTGTCACACTGGTCTCCTTGGTTCCATGAGACCATGCAGAGCAGCAATGGTCTCCTTGCTTCCATGGGGCCCCAAAATGTGACAATCGTCCCCTTGGTTCCATGGGGCTTCACAGTGTCACAATGTTCTCATTGGTGCTGCAGTTCCACAGTGGCTCCTTGGTGCCATGGGGCCCCAGGGTGTAACAATGGCCCCATGGTCACATGAGGTCCCACACTGTCACCTTGGTCTCTGTCGTTCCACATGTCCCCTCAGTGTCACAATGGACTCCTTGTTTCCACAAGGCCACACAGTGTCACAGCATTCTTCCAGGTTCCTTGAGGCCCCATCGTGTCACAGTGGCCCCTTGGTTACACAGGATCCTGCAGTGTCACAGTGTCCCCTTGGTGCCATGAGGCCCAGCAGTGTCAGAACGGCCCCTTGGTTCCACTGGGCCCTGCAGTCTCCCAATGGTGTCCTTGGTTTTGCAGTGTCAAAATGGTGAAACCCCTTGGTTACACGAGGCCCTACAGTGTCACAATGGCCTCTGTGGTTCCATGAGGGCCCAGAGTGTCACGGGGCACTCCCTGGTTCCATTTGGCCCCACAGCACCACCATGGACCCCTGGTTCTGTGGGGCTGCACGGTGTCACCATGGTCCTCTTAGTTCCACGAGGCCCTGCAGTGTCACAATGGCCCCAGAGTGTCCCAATCATCAGAGAATGACAGAATCAAATAGGCTGGAAAAGACCTTTGGGATCATCAAGTCCAACCCATGCCCTAATACTGCCTTGTCACCCAGACCATGCCACTGAGTGCCACTGCAGAGGGACAGTGACTCTGCCACCTCCCCCCTGGCCAGCCCATTCCAGTTCCCACTCACCCTTTCTGTGAAGAACTCCTTCCTATTGTCCAGCCTGAGCCTCCCCTGGTGCAGCTTAAGGCTGGGTCTTCTTGTCCTGCCCTCCAGCAGATCCACACTCACACCCAGCTTGGTGCCATCTGCAATTTGTGAATGCTGCACTCGATCCCCTCACCCAGATCATCAGTGAAGATATTAAACAGGACTGGGCCCAGCACAGATCCCTGGGGACAGCACCAGTGCCTGGACACCAGCTGGGTGCAGCACCATCCCCACCACTCTCTGGGCCCAGCCTCCAGCCAGCTCTTAAATCTCCCAGCCAGGAGGGAACCTGCCCAAGCCGTGGGCTGCAGCTTTTCCAGGGAATGCTGTCAGAGACAGAGTCAAAGGCTCTGCTGGAGTCCAGGCACACAACATCCACAGCCTTTCCCACATCCACAGGTGGGTCACCTGGGCATAAAAGGAGACCAGGTTGGTCAGGCAGGACCTGCCAGCCCTAAATCCACGCTGGCTGGCTCTGATCCCTGGGCCATCCTGTGGGTGCCCTTTGATGGCACTCAAGGTGATCTGTTCCATAACCTTGCTGGGCACCCAGGTCAGGCTGACAGGCCTGGAGTTCCCCAGCTCCTCCTTCCAGCCCTTCCTGGGGATGGGCTCACACTGGCACCTCCAGTGCTCTGGGCCCTCCCTGCTGAGCCAGGACTGATGGTAAATGATGGAGAGCAGCTTGGGGAGCTCATCCACAGCTCCCTCATCCCCCTAGGATGGATCCCATCTGATCCCATACACCTGTGAGCACCTGAGTGGCTCAGCAGGTCCCCAGCTGCTTCCTCCTGGATTCCAGGGGGCTGTTCTGCTCCCTGTGCCCATCTACCAGCTCAGGAGAACACTTGTCCTGAGGACAACCTGTCCTAATATTGAAAATTGAGACAGACAAGGTGTTAAACTGTTCAGACGTTTCTTTAGTTACTGTCTTCCCCACTGCATCCAATAAAGAGTAGAGGTTCTCTTTATCTGGTGTTTTGCTACTAATTTATTTATAGAAACATTTCCTATTATTTCTCACACAAGTGGCCAGATTAAGCTCTAATTGGGTTTCACCTCTTTCCTCTTCTTTCTGCATAACCTAACAACATCCTTAAACACTTCCTGAGTTGCCTGTTTCTCTTTTCAAAATGATGCATCCTCTTTTTTCCCTTAAGTTCCCACAAAAGCTCCATGTGGAGCCAGGCCAGTCCTTTTCCTCACCAGCTCATCTTTTACCACACTGGGACAGGCTGCTCCTTCCCCCTTGAGATTACTTTCTTGAAATGTGTCATCCTTCCTGGACCCCTTTGATTTTAAGGGCTCTTTCTCTTTAAAAAATCAGTACCTGATTCAGTACTCCCCAAATCAGCGTCCTAAACAGGCCAAAATATGCCCTGCCTAATTCCAGTGTAGTTTTGTTGCTGCCCCTCCTTCTTTCACAGAACACTGAAAACTTGATTATTTCATGGTCACTGTGCCCCAGGCAGCCTCTGAGCCCCACATCTGCCCCCAGCCCTTATCTGTCTGTGAACAGCAGCAGACAGAGCTTTCCTTGGCAGTGGGAGTGTTACCAAAAATTTGGTAAAATATAAAACTCCTTAACTCGAGTGTAGCATTAAGAAGCAGCATTCTTTATTCAGCTGGATGTACAGGGGAGAGCTCCTCTCAAAGCCGTGCATGCTGAGTACAGGAAAGTTTCTGTTTATATTCTCTATTTTGCACACATATTCATTGATTGTCATGGTGTGGTGGTTTGACAGGAAATGTGTTTTTTGGGATGCTGTGTTTTTGGCCAATGGATATTCAGGCTTTAATATTGGCATTTAACCTGGCCACTGGGATATGGACACGCCTCTGAGAACACGGGGTTAAAAGCAGAGCTCTCCCCTGGGAGGGCCCTCTTGGGTTTCCGGCGGGAAAGAGTTCGGGTCTCTGCCCCGGCCCAGCTGCTGGCTGGGCAGGGGGAGGGGAAAGCCATGTGGCCGAGAGAGGTAGGCCTGAGCCCCGGGGTGGAAGGGTGGAAGAGAGAAAGAGAGAGAGAACCCGGGAGTCATCAGGTGCCCCCCCTGAGAGACAGAGAGAGAGAGAGAGAGAAAGAGCCGCTGCCTGAGACTGTGACCTTGAAGCTTGATAAACATGGGCCTGTGCCGGCAGCACGGCTGGGACGGAGAAGAAGGGGGGGTTCAGCCGGCCGCTTGTAGGAGCTTTTAACCCCTTTTTGGAAAATGAGAACTTTACAGAACATTGACCTTTCCTAGAAGATAGAGTGGAAGATGAAAAAGGAAATGGGCCAGTGTGAGAGAGGTCTGGGCGAGTGAGAGGTAGTAGAAGAGTAGAGAAGAATCCTAGTGGGAAGAGATGATGGAGTGGCTTTTGCTGGACTCTTTTTGTATAGCCATGGACAGAACCATGTTCCTTGTGACACAGAGACTGCATTCTAGGGGGAGGCAATGGCCTCAGAGACAAGAGGGTTCAGTGTTGATGCCCCTTGGCCCCAGGGGGTGAAAAAATATGGGGGGGACAGGTGTCCCAAAGGAGAGACTGTGCCTTTTTTGGATCGGGACAGAGCATCCTTAAAAGACAACCCTAGAAGCAGTTCTGGTCCGTGTTCAGTGGTGAGAGCACTGGACATGAAAAGGAAGAAGTCACGACGGCAGATGTACTCCGGGCGGTGCCACGAGTGACACGGAAACACACGAGGCTTCAGCTGTGTTTCCAGGGGAAGCCCATGGCACAAGAAGGACTCCTCTCCTCTTGATGAATTGAGGATTGATTGTTTGAAGGGTGGTGCAGGACTGAGAGTTGGTGATTTGAGGAACAAATGTATTGAGCTGGAAATTTGGTGGGGGGAGGAGGAAATGCATTTGTGAAGTTTTCATTTTCCCTGTGTATGTGTGTTCCTTTTTCTTTGTAGTTGTAGTGTAGTTAATAAAGTTTTGTTTTCTTTTTTCCCTAAGTAGGAGCCTGCTTTGCTTATTCCTGGTCACATCTCACAGCAGAAACCAGGGAGAAGGTATTTTCATGGGGGCACTGGCATTGTGCCAGTGTCGAACCATGACACATGGACTAAACATGCATATGATAATCATTTCCCCAAAATCATTGGCATATTCCCCCTCCCCTTTACCCATGTGTTCTTCTGTCCTGGGGGTCTCTCTGGTGGTCCCTGGTGGTCATGGACCCCAAAGTTCCAGTGGGCCTGGCTGAGCTGGCAGGACCCTGAGGCTGCTGAACTTCCAGTTCCCCTTCTCACACAATGGGCCTTGTGTGGTTTCCATAGGCCTGGGGTTGTGGAGAACAAGCTCCAGATGTCAGCCCACCTGGTGTAGACAATTGATCATCTGGTAACATGAGGTGACAGAGTGGGGTATGACATCACGAAGTGGGTAATGTGAGATCATAGAGAAGCTATGACATCATAGGCCATATCTGTGACGCCACACGGCAGAATTCTGACATCATAGAGCAGATGATGACATCAGAGATTTGGCTGTGACATCAGAGACCAGCTGTGTGACATTAGAGAAGGGGCTGTGACATCCCAGAGGGGCTGTGTGACATCCCAGAGGGGCTGTGTGCCATCCCAGCAGGGCTGTGTCAGGTCACTGGGTTGGTCACTCTGCCCCAGCTCCCCCTCACAGTTTCTCCCAACAAGTCCAATGCTGTCCATGCCCAGTGGGGTCCCTGTCCCCCGGGATCCCCCCGGCCCACCTGGAGCCACAGCCTCCACCAAAGGATGTTCCACAGGAGCCACCCCAGAGCCTGACATGGGGACAAGGGGCCAGGGCTGTGTCACCAGGACATCAAGGACGGGGATTATCCAGGTCACTGTGGCCTGGGTTGGGTTGCCCAGGGCAGGAAAGATGTCTGGCAGCTGGAGCAGGGTCTGGGAAGGGCCTCCAAGGTGGGGCTGGAGCCCTTGGGCTGTGAGCAGAGGCTGAGGGAGCTGGGCTTGTCCAGCCCAGAGCAGGGAAGGCTGAGGGGCTCCTCATCCCAGCCTGGCAGTGCCAGCGAGGAGGGGATGGAGAACACAGAGCCAGGCTCTTCACCGGGGGCCTGGTGGGAGACAAAAGCCAATGGGTGGAAGGGGAAAGAGGGGAGATCAGCCAGGACAGGAGGAGATGAAATGAGTCAGGCTGGTTTCAGCATTTCCTCAACACCAAGAGCAGCCTGACCTCCCTTCTCCATCCACCACTGACAGCTTTGCAAATCAGGAATTGCTGGAGCTCTTTTGCCCCCACTCCTGGACGAGCATCCTGATACAAGAACTTAATTTTGTTTATATCTGTCACAGAACCATGTTTTGTCTAAAATTAATTCTAGTATGTAAATCACTTGTGGATGGTGGAACTCATCAGATGCTGCTGGGATGTTGCACATAGCTCAGGGAAGAGTGAGATTGTTATTAAATTGTGTCCTGTTCAACTGTGGTCTGTTGGCCATGAGGAGAAACTTTCTGTGCCTCTGAGTCTCATCAGTTCCTGACCCCCAAAGGACACAAACCTGATGAGTTGTGGTTCCCACTCCAGTGGTGGCACTTGCACCTCCCTCCATAGCCAGAGCAGAGCTCCCTTGTCCCAGAGAGTCCCTGGCAATGCAGGGATGAAGGAAACAGGACAGGCTGTGGGGATCAGGGGCAGAGCCAGGGAGAAGCAGGACTTTTGCATTGGATGGAGCTGTGCCTTCCCTTGGCTTTGTTGGCTGACAAGAAATGAACATCCCTCTGTGTCTCGGGCAGCTCCTTCTGCAAGGAAAGCAGGTGGGAGTTGGAGCCAAGGAGCTGAAAGCTGCAGGTGCAGCCTGGGCTGGAGGGAGCTCAGATTTGCACAAGGCTGCTCTGAGTGCCAGGGCTTGGATGGGGGAAATGGTGGGGTGGGGGTAGGGACAGAGTCTGATTGATTGTCAGCCATGAAGGGTCTTGATTTTCATATCCCCTCAAACTGCATGAGGAGGTACTTGGATTCAGTGTCAATTGGAGATTGCACATATCAATGAATTAACAGGAAAAGAAAACTAAACAGGACCTAAAAAATCTTTCCTCGCTGTCTTTTTAAACGTCATGTGTTCAGTTTGAATACACTACTGAGATCTACTTAACCAAAAAGGATTTGAAAATTAAAATCAAATGATTCCCAGAGGCTTGGCATGTTCAGGTGTTCTGAATGTTCATGAGCCCTGGGACACTGAATTCCTGCACTGAAGAGCTGAAGGCTGAACAAGCCTCTGGAGCAGTGAAATTCAGCAGCAGCCTCCAAGTTGCTGAGGATGTCAGCAGCCCCCAGTGAGGCCATCCCTGCCCAGAGACCGTGGGGGAATGGGCAGACAAGGAGAGCGTCCCTGGGGCTGGGGCAGCACAACTCAGAGGCACCAGCGGCTCCAGCTGGGCAATGGAGTGTGGAATGTGGCTGGGAAAGCCCTGCCTGGGCTGGGCCAAGCAGCACAGACAAGCCCTGACCCCCATCCCTCAAACAACTCTCTCAAGGAGACATTTAAAAGGAATTAAAATTGTTTCTGTACCCTGAGTTGGACTCCCTGGAGAAATGCCAACAAGAGATTCTCGGGAGCTCCAAACTATAAAACAGCCTTTACTGGGAGCTTTAGAAAATCAGGGAAAGTTTGGCAAAAGGTTTATTAGGACATTGTAGTGGTTTTGGTTTGTTAATTTAAGATTTTTCTTATCTTGAGATTTCTTAACCAATGATTTGATGAGCATTGTGGGTTTTAGTGTTGGTTAATTATTTATGTATTTATTTTGTTGTGAGATTGGATTACAAGAAAGGTTAAGTGGGTTCAAAATTTTAAAACTGTATAAAGAAATTTTTATTAACAGTAAATTAAGAAAGAAAAAAGGAGTAAGAATTAAATTCTTGGAACACTTTATTTTTCTTTATAACTTTTTCTTTTTACTGACAATATAAAGAAAGTAAAAATTCAATTTCTAGTTAGGTTACTATTTCTAGAATAGTCTTTTTTTATTTTACTTAGGGAGAGAAGTTTTTCTTGTTAAGGTTATGGAGATTTTTTTTCAAAAGGAAAAAATTGGTTTTTTGTGGTTCTTAATTTTGTCAAGGATATCAGTTCTGTGGAACTTTGGTATTGTTAAGTTGTTTTTATTGCCATAAGCTTTTTTATAGCTTGTGGATGGGCCATGTCAACTTATGGGGTATTGTTTTAAAGATGAGTCATTTAAAGGTAAAAGCTTTTATTATTTACTTTTAAAATTATTTTTATCTCTGGGAATAGAGATCTTCTCTTGGGGATACTGGATTATGTTTTTATCTTTTCCTGTTTTAACTTTTTATGAAATGACAGTTATTTAACATTTGGTTTGTTTTAGGATGCAGGTTTTTTGTTTGATAATATTTTGAATATTTTTATTTTTTTATAATTTTATGTGCTATAAAAAAGAGTTTTTTCTTTATAGTTTATAAGAGGATTTTATTTTTAAGATTTAGGTACTTTTTCTTTTTTTTTTTATTTGAGATTTCATGTCTTCTTTACTGACGTTGATGGTTTTATAATTTTTTTATATTTGTATTTTGTTTTTCCCTTTTACTTGATGGAGGATTGAAGTATTGAAAGGGTTAACACCTGACCTGCCAGTAACTTGTGGTTGAAGTTATGGTTGGGTTGTGTTAAGATTGGTTTTATGGTTCATTTTTGGGGGCTTTTTGTTTAATTTTAGTTGTAGGGTTATTTTGTTTGGGATGTAAGTTTTAGGGGTTTTTGGTTTTAGTTGTGTTGGGGGGAGGGGATTTGATGGTGAGATTTTAACAGCTGTGGCTGGCTTTGTTCTGGTTGGGGTTTTGTAGCCTCTGTTGTTTTCCTGTTTGGGAGTTGTTGGGGTTTGGTTTGGTCAGAATGGGGCCGATGGGGGTGGGGGGGCAGCCTGGGGAGGGGGGAAGGGGCTCAGCCCATGGCAGGGTTGCTTGGTTTGGTTTGGTTTGGTTTGGTTTGGTTGAGATGGGGCCGGGGCCAGGGCCGCTGCTTCTTTGTTGACTGGAAAAGAAAGAGGAGGCTCCTGGATTTTTTAATCTTTAACATTTGTGTTTCACAGAGGCGTGTTCAGTATCTCAGTGGTTTAACAGATTGTCAGTTACACAAAAAGTTTTGTATTACTTTTTAAAAATTCTTCTCATGTCAAACTACGACAGACATTCAATCAACAAAAAACACTTTTCAAAGCATTGACTTGGCCCATTCAACTTCACAAACTCTAAGCTTGTTCAATTTAATAATAATCAAAATTTGCAGGAGCACAGAAACAGAAGAAGAAGACACAGAAAGAGAGAAAGACAAAAAAGATACAGAGAAGCACACACACAGCTACAAACTCCTGGATTCCAGCAGTGTTCAGAAGGAAATTCCAAGAGGAGGCACGTCAAGATGTGTGCTTGCCTTGTGGTCAGCCTTCAATACCCCTTGGTCTCCCTGGGCCCTTCCCCCAGGTGGGGCTTGGGCTCATTTGGTCCCTCAGGAGCTGGGCTGGGGCTGCAGAGGTGGCTGTGGAGCATTGCCTGTGCTGTGCCAGGGACTGGCAGCCACTGCTGGGCTGGGATAGAGGCTCTGGGGGGATTGGGGTTCCAGGGCAGGGCAGGGCTGGGCTTCCAGGGCAGGGCAAGGCTGGACCTGCCCCTTCCTCCCCCACGCAGGAAATGTTTCCAGCCAACAATCTCCTCCAGTCTGTCACAACAGGGAATGCTGGAGGTGGAAATCCCAATTCTGGCCATGGGCACCTGGACAAGAAGGGCAGTTCTTTTCCATAGGAAGGAAAGCACAGAGCCCCAGTGTTTGGAAGGCAGGTGAGAGCCTCAGTAGGGCAAGGCCATTCAGACTTGTCAGGAATGGCAGATTTTGTCTGGGAGGAGTCTTTGGATTGAGGGAATTGTGGAGGTGGAAGCCCAATCTCACCCATGGCTGCCTGGAGAAGCAGGACAGTTCTTTCCTATAGGAAGGGGAGCATGGAGTCTTCCCCAATGTTTTGTGGACAGATGAGAGGTGACCCTTGTAAAACCATTGCCAGCCAGACCTGTCCTGGCTATATTCCTATTGGAACAATCCCTGGATATATGGAAATTTGGAGGTGAAATCCCAAGTCTAGCCATGGGTGCCGGGAGAAGAAGGACAGTTCTTTTCCATAGGAAAGAAAGCATGGAGCCCCAGTGCTTCAACAGCAGATGAGAAGAGACCCTCAACATGCCAAGGTCAGCTGGACCAGTCAGGTTGCCCCTGGGGGGCCAAACCAGCCAGACCTGTTCTGTGTTCCATTGGTTTTGTGGGACCCCATAGTGTCACAATGATGCCTTGGATCCGTGAGGCCCCACAGTGCCGTAATTGTGACTTGTTTCCATGGGGTCCAGCAGTGTCACAATGGCAAAGTCCTGCAGTATCACAATGGACCCTTGGTTTGATGGGGTCCCACAATGTCACAGTGGCCCCTTGGTTCCATAAGGCCCTGCAGTTTCACAATGGTCCCACTTATTCCATGAGGCCTTGCAGTGTCACAATGGTCTCCATGGTTCCACAGGCCCCACAATGACACGGTGTTCCATGAGCTGTGCAATGTCACAATGGACCTTTGGACCCTGGGGGTTTGTGTCGTCACAATGGTCTCATTTGGCTCCACAGTGTCACAATGAACCATTGATGACTGGAGGTCCCTCTGTGTCACCCTGGAGCTTTGGTTCCATGAAGCTCTGCAGCGTCACAATGAACCCTTGGTTCAATGGGGTTCCACAATGTCACAATGGTCCCAAGTTTCCATGCAGCCTTGCCATGTCACAATGGACTCCTTTGGCTCTACAGTGTCACAATGGACCCCTGATGACACGAGGTTCCACAAGTTCACAATGGACCTCTGGTTCCATGGAGCCCTGCACTGTCACAAAGGCATTTTGGTTTCATGAGGACCCAGAGTATCACAATGGTCCTCTTGGTTGTGTGGGGACCCCCAGGGTCACAATGGTCTCACTGGTTCCATGGGGCTTCACAGTGTCACAATGGTCTCCTTAGTTCCATGAGGCTGTAAATTGTCCTGATGGTGTCTCCATGGTTCCATGAGGCCTTGCAATGTCACAATGGACCTTTGGCACCATTGTGAGACCATGGGGTCTCACAGTGTCACAATGGTCCCTTGGTCTCACAGGGCCCCACAGTGTCACAATGGTCCCTTGGTCTCACAGGGCCCCACAGTGTCACAATGCTCCCTTGGTCTCACAGGGCCCCACAGTGTCACAATGCTCCCTTGGTTCCATGGGCCCTGTGCTGCTGCATTCCCCCCTCCCATTCTCAGGCCGCCCTGCCAGCTGAGAAATGCTCCTTGGGGCTCGGCCTTGGCCAACAGCCCCTGGGCTCAGCTCCTCTGCAGCTCATCACAAACACTGTCTGCCCCAGGCACTGCTGCTGCCCAACCAGCTCCTGCTTTCTGGAGGAGCAGCCGTGGGAACTGGTTTTGATCCCTCAGTGGCACAACATCCCTGTTCTCACCCTGCCAAAGAAAGCTGTTGGTGCCCAGTGCGGCCAGGATGAACCATTGCTGGGACTAAAGCCCCTCTCTTGGGGCCCTACAAACAGCGCTCCAAAAGGAGCCCTTGGAGCTCTCCTGGGCCAGCGACTCCCTCTGAGCGGGGCCTCTCCCAGCCGGGAACTCTCCCGTTTGCTGCACTCGGGGATCCCCAACAACGACGGAGCCTGGGCCGATCCCCCCACTCCTCCAGGCTCAACCCTTCACCATCTGGGGAGATGCCAAAGGATCCCCAGGGAGCATTTCCTGCCCTCAGGGGAATTTCTCCCAGGTGCCTTGCACTGACTCTTTGTGTCTGTGTGCACACAGGAATGCCTGTGCTGGGGAAATGTGGCAGAAATGCTGCTCTCTGAGGGGCTTGAGTGCCTTGGACAGCTGAGTCAGTCAGACCTGTAAGTGAGGTTAAGTCATGAGGTCTAAGCTAAGTTAAATGCTGCTAAGAGTTTTTCCTTTTCTAAGCTGTTATGTTTAATAAAAGTTATTGGCTAAGTAAAATATTGTTACGTGTTATTCCACTGTTAAATCATTAAGTCATAGGTTGTAAGTTAGGTTAAATACTGTTAAGTGCTGTTCTTTTGCTAAATTGTCAAGTTGAAGGTAGCAGTTAAGGTTGAGGTATAAGTTCAGTCCTGTTAAGTTTGAGCTCTGCTAACCTTTTGGGCTGTATTCCTTTTATCCTTGCCCTCACTCTCCGTGTGTCACACACACACACAGGGACAGTTCTTGGTTCATTTCTGGTTTGATTGTCTGGATTTTGTTGAGTTTTGTTGTTGCTTTGTTTCCTTGGTGTGCCTGAAGTGTCCAGTCAGGAGCAGAGTGACTCTTGCCCAGGAACTTTGTGCTGCTGTTGTTTAATTTTAAATCTGGTTTCTGCTGATCCCTTACTGGGGATTTTTTCAGCGCTCTCAAGGCCTCGTTGGTACCAGGGTGAAGGAGCCCTGGCCCAGGCTCTGGCCCTGGGGGACACAGGGACGCTGCCGGGGGGTCCCTGTCCCCCTGTGCCACCCCCAGGGCCCTGGCCCCAGTCCCCATGTCAGGCTCTGGGGTCGATCTCGTGGAACATCCTCTGGGGGAGGCTGCGGCGCCGGGGGCTGGGGGCCCGAGGGGACAGGGGACCCCGCTGTGCACGAGCAGGGTTGGACTGCTCTGGGGGGAACTGTGAGGGGGCCGGGGCAGAGTGACCTCCCCAGTGACCTCACACAGCCCATGGGATGTCACAAAGCCTCCTGTGACATCACATAGCACCCTTGTGATGTCACAGAGCCAACTCTGAGATATCACCCCAGAATGACATGCAGCTGCACTGTGATGTCACAGAAGATGCTGTGATGTCAGCCCCCATGTGATGCCACTGTCTGTTCTGTGATGTCACAGCCTGCTCAATGATGTCACAGAGCCACCCTCTATGATGGCAGGATCTGCTCTATGGTCTCACACCCTACTCTGTGATGTCACAGACAGCTGTGTGATGTCACAAAACCCGCTCTGTGATGTCATACTGCCACTCTGGAATGTCACAGCACACACTTTGTCATCACTCTATGATGTCACACAGTCATGCCGTGATGTCACAGCCTGCTCTGTGATGTCACAGAACCCCGCTATGTTGCTGTAGCTGCTCAATGACCTCACACAACAAACTCTGTGATGTCATCGCCCAATCTGTGACCGCGCTCAGCTGTCACACAGCCCCTTGCTGATCATCACAGCTGCTCTGTGCCTCTATGACACAGCCACAGAGGTGATGCTGTGACACAGCCCCCTCTGGGACATGCCACAGCCCCTGCCAGTGCTGAGCCCCTGGGAGCTCTGTCTGTGCCCTGCTGGTGTCCCTGAGGGGCCCTGGCAGTGCCCCAGCCCTGCTGGGCTGTGCACAGGAGCTGCTTCTGGCCAGAGCTGTCTCTCTGCAGCTCTGCTGCCCTTACCAGGAGCTGCCTCTGGGCCAGGAGCCCAGCCCAGCTCAGCAGCACAGACACAGCACAAGGACTTTAATGACCCTCTGGGCCTTTGGTGCTCTTTGTGTCTGCCATGGCCAAAGTGCTGCCCAAGTTGGCTCTGTCAGGGCTGTCTTGCAGCTGCTGCCCATCCCTGTGCCCTGTGCAGCCCAGGCTGTCCTACGGTGTCCCTGTCCTGCGCCTCTGTCCCTGCAGGCTGTCGGCATCCCCCGGCTGCCCCACCTGGCTGGGCCCTTCCTTTGCTGACAGCTCTGCCTCCTGCCTGCCTCTGCCTGCCCACACAAAGCAGGACAGACCAAAAGGGTTCATTCAATTTTTACTGTGCCTGTGAACTTTCAGCACAGGAACAAGCCATGCAGGGGCTGCTTTCCGAGCAAGGATGGTTGGAAAACAAGAAGACATCTGGCTCAGGAATGTAGTCGCAGAAAAAAGAAGGACTGAAACTGGGGACTTAGGGTGGATTTTATGGTAATGGGGAAATTGTAATACACATTTAGTGACGCTGGTAGAATTACACGTCCACACAGGGTTAGGAGTTATCCCCAACTAGATCTCAGACCTGAATAAATGATACCCTCTTAAGCAGCAATTTAGTCTTAATGAGTCTTGTTCTGATATTTCAGCTATTTGATTGTGGCAAGGCCTCACAGAACCAAGGAGTCAGCTGACACTGAGCAAACTCATGGAACAAATGGTCCATTGTGGCACCATGGAACCCCATGGAACCAAAATCCATTTTGGCACATTGGGGCCACATTGATCGAATGGTCCATTGTGAAACTGCAGATCCAAGGAAACCATTGTGACACTGAAAAACCTCTGGAAAACACGGGGCCATTCTGTCACAGCAAGGCCTGGTGGAACCATGGGCCCATTGTGACACTGCAGAACCTCACAGAACCAAGGTGACCGTGTTCTACTATGGAACCTCATGGAACAAATGGTCCATGGTGACCCTGCAGAACCAAGGAGACTGCTGTGGGCAGTGTGAAAGCTCATGGAACCAGAAGTGCATTGTGACACAGCAAGGCCTCGTGGAACCAAGGGTCTGTTGTTAATCTGTGTGGCCTCATGGAACCACGAGCCATTGTGACACAGTGTGGCCACATGGAGCCAAGGGGTCACTGTGAAACTGTGGATCCAAGGAGACCATTATGACTGAGGAACCTCATGGAACCGAGAGTCCATTGTCACACTGTGGGGTCTAGGGGAACCACAGGGATGACAGTGACTTTGTGGGGCCTCATGGAACAATGGAGACTGTTCTGACACTTTGGGACCCACTGGAACCAAAGGGCCATTATAGCATGGCAGGGCCTCATGGAACCAAGGGGACTCCAGTGATCCCTGTGGGTCTTCAGTGGATGAAGGGTCCAATAGAACCAAGGTTACCATTGTGACACTCAGGGGCCTCATGGAACCAAGGGTCCAATGTGACACTGTGGTACCAAGGAGACTGTTGTTGGCAGTAAAAAAGCTCATGGAACCAAAAGTCCATTGTGACATTGTGGGGCCTCATTGAACCATGGAGACCATTAGGACACTTCAGGACCTCACTGGAACCAAGGGGCCACTGTGACACCACAGGGTCTCGTATAACTGAAGCAGCCACTGTGACACTGCAAAGCCTCATGGAAGCAAGGGACCATTTTGACACATCCAGGCCTGGTGGAAACAAGGGGCCATTGTGACCCTGAGGAACCCAATAGAACCAAGGGGCCATTTTGAGACTCTGTATCCTCATGGAACCAAGGGGCCATTGTGGCATTCTCAGTCCCATGGAAACAAGGAAACCATTTTGACACTGCAAGGCCTCATTGAAGCAAGGGGCCATTGTGCCACTGTGGAGCCAAGGAGACCATTGTTATATCACTGAGCCTCATGGAAACAAAGATCTGTTGTGATCCTACAGGGCCTCATGGAACCAAGAGGCAATTGTGATGCTGCAGGACCCCAAGGATCCAAGAACATAGAACAGGTCTGGCTGGCTGGGCCTCCTGGGGGCTGCCTGACTGGTCCAGCTGACCTTGGCATGTTGAGGATTGCTTCTCATCAGCCCCTGAAACCCTGGAGTTCTGTGCTTTCCTTCCTGTGGGAAAGAACTGTCCTTCTCCTCTAGGGGTTCATGGCCGAAATTGGGATTCCTCCTCCAAATTTGATTATATCCAAGGATTATTCCCATATGTCACCTGTCAGGACAGACAGCTCTGGCTGGCCTTGGCCTCTTGGGGGACACCTCTCATCTGCCTTCAAAACACCGGGGGCCTGTGCTTTTCTTCTCATGGAAAAAAACATCTTTCAAGTCCAGGCATCCATGGCCAAAACCGAAAATTCACCTCCAGAACTCCTTAAATCCAAGGACAGCTCCAAACAAAAGCTTCCAGGACTATCTAGGGTCCCTCGGCTTCCTAAGGGCCAGCTCTCATCTCCCTTTGAAGCACTGGGGTTCTGCACTTTCCTTCCTATGGAAAAGAACTGTCCTTCTTGTCCAAAGCCCAATAGACAAAAGTGGGGTTTGGCCTCCCAAATTCTGTCTCTCCAAGGATTCTTCCCTGACCACAGATCTGGCTGCCTTGGCCTCCTTGGGGCTGCCTCTAATCAGCCTTTGGAACACTGGGGCTCTCTCCTTTCCTTCCTATGGAGAACTGTCATTCCAGTCCAGGAACCCGTGGCTGAAATGGAATTCCACACCCAAAACTCCCCATATATCCAAAGGCTGCTTTCAGACAAAAGCCGCAAGGACAGATAGGTCTCGCTGGCCTTGGCCTCTGGTGACTGCTTCTCATCTGCCTTCAAACCCTGGGGTTCTGTGGTTTCCTTCCTATAGAAAAGAACTGTCCCTCTTGTCCAGGTGCTCTTGGCCTCAAGCACTTGACCACTCTATAGGGACACAGGACCTCTGTGCTCAGTGGGGTGGACACTGAGGACAGTAGAGGAGAGCCCTGGGAGGGATTGAAGAGTGGTTTCAGAGATGGTGTATCCTTTTGACATAGTAGAAAACAGCCAGAGAAAGAAAGAATTAATTCCAAAGGCACCTGCGGAGGTCCAGGCTGGACACCAGGAGAAAGGAATTTCCCTGCCAGGGCAGGGCTGTGGTGCAGCATATCCCCCAGGAGGAGCCTGGAGCAGCCCAAGGCTTTGTGTGGGCCGGCAGAGGCAGGCAGGAGGCAGCAAAGGAAGGGCCCAGCCAGGTGGGCAGCCGGGGGATGCCCACAGCCTGCAGGGACAGAGGCGCAGGGCAGGGACACTGTAGGACAGCCTGGGCTGCACATGGCACACAGATGGGCAGCAGCTGCAAGACAGCCCTGACAGAGCCAACTTGGGCAGCACTTTGGCCATGGCTGCTGGCCCTGGGCCTGAGGCCGTGAGGGGACAAGTGACCCTTGCAGGCCTGGGGCCTCATTGCCTCCTTGTCCCTGCTCAGCAGCCTGGCAGGGGCCACCCCATGCTCCTGCCCTTGGCATTGCCCATCCCCACATGCCAGTGCCCATCCCGGGAAGAGCCCTGAGCAAGGAGGGAGGGACAGGATCTGCCTTGCCAGGGGCTGGGGCTCAGGCCTTGGCCCTTTGCAATCCTGAAACACACCCAGGTTTGCTCAGCACCAGAGACACCTTTGCCTTGCTTGTCCCCAGCTGTCATCACTGCCTCCAGTGTTCTGTTCAGCTTGGAACCTGGGGACACTTTCTCAGTCCTGTCCTTCAGATGGATCTATTTTTTGTATGAGAAACTTCAGTGTTTCAATCTCACTTTGAGTTCTTGAGAAGTTCTTTGAGCACACTCTGAGGGACTGAGTCTGATGCAAAGAGCACCAAAGCCCCAGCGGGTCATTAAAGCCCTTGTGCTGTGTCTGTGCTGCTGAGCTGGGCCGGGCTCCTGGCCCAGAGGCAGCTCCTGGCAAGTGCAGCAGAGCTGCAGAGAGACAGCTCTGGCCAGGAGCAGCTCCTGTGCACAGCCCAGCAGGGCTGGGGCACTGCCAGGGCCCCTCAGGGACACCAGCAGGGCACAGACAGAGCTCCCAGGGGCTCAGCACTGCCAGGGGCTGTGGCATGTCCCAGAGGGGGCTGTGTCACAGCAGCTCCTCTGTGCCTGTGTCATGGAGGCACAGAGCAGCTGTGATGTCAGCAAGGGGCTGTGTGACAGCACAGAGTGGGCTGTGTGAGGTCACAGATTGGGCGATGACATCACAGAGTTTGTGGGGAGAGGTCATTAAGCAGCTACAGCATCATAGCAGGGATTCTGTGACATCACAGAGCAGGCTGTGACATCATGGCATGGCTGTGTGACATCATAGCGCAGGCTGTGAGGTCAAAGTGTGTGCTGTGACATTACAGTGTCAGTATGATATCACAGAGAGGGTTTTGTGGCATCACTGAGGGGGTTGTGACATCACACAGCTGTCTGAGACATCATAGTGTGAGGCCATAGAGTAGATCTGGCGTTCATAGAGGGTGGCTCTGTGACATCAGAGAGTGGGTTGTGACAACACTGGGTGGCTGTGTAACATCATAGGGCAGGCTGTGATGTCACAGAACAGACAGTGACATCACAGGGTGGCTTTCTGACATCACAGTGACATCACATTACTGTGACATCACAGGGGTGCTGTATGACATGCCAGAGTGCACTGTGACATCACAGGGGGCTGTGTGACATCAAAGGGGGTGTCTGACATTTATGGGTGGATGTGTGACATCACAGGGGTATGTGACATCAGAGGGGCTGTGTGACATCCCAGAGGCTGTGTGAGGTCACTGGGGAGGTCACTCTGCCCCGGCCCCCCTCACAGTTCCCCCCAGAGCAGTCCAACCCTGCTCGTGCACACCGGGGTCCCCTGTCCCCCCGGGTCCCCCCGCTCCCGGCGCTGCAGCCTCCCCCAGAGGATGTTCCACGAGATCGACCCCAGAGCCTGACATGGGGACGGGGGCCGGGGCCCTGGGAGTGGCACAGGGGGACAGGGACCCCCCGGCAGCGTCCCCATGTCCCCCAGGGCCAGAGCCTGGGCCAGGGCTCCTTCACCCTGGTACCAATGAGACCTTGAGAGCACTGAAAAAATCCCCAGCAAGGGATCAGCAAAAACCAGATTTAATATTAAGGGACAGCAGCACAAAGTTCCTTGGCAAGAGTCACTCTGGTCCTGACTGGACGCTTCAGGCACAGCAGGGAAACAAAGCAACAACGAAACGAAACAAAATCCAGGCAATCAAACCAGAAATGAACTGAGAACTCTCCCTGTGTGTGTGACAAAGAACAGTGAGGACAAGGATAAAAGGAATAAAGAGATAAAAGCTTAGAAGAGCTCAGACTTAACAGGACTTAACTTACACCTTAACCTTAACTGATACCTTCAACTTCACAATTATGCAAAAGAACAGCACTTAACACTATTTAACCTAACTTTTAACCTATAACTTAATGATTCAATAGTGGAATAACACATACCAATATTCAACTTAGCTAATAACTTATATTAATATTAAGAACTTAGCAAAAGAACAACACTTAGGAGCATTGAACTTTGCTTAGACCACATGACCTAACCTCACTTCCAGGCCTGAGTTTCTCAGCTGTCCAAGGCTCTCAAACCCCTCAGAGAGCAGCATTTCTGCCACATTTCCCCAGCACAGGCACTCCTGTGTGCACACAGACACAAAGAGTCAGTGCAAGGCACCTGGGAGAAATTCCCCTGAGGGCAGGAAATGCTCCCTGGGGATCCTTTGGCATCTCCCAGTGGGTGAAGGGTTGAGCCTGGAGGAGTGGGGGGATCGGCCCAGGCTCCGTCGTTGTTGGGGATCCCCGAGTGCAGCAAACGGGAGAGTTCCCGGCTGGGAGAGGCCCCACTCAGAGGGAGTCGCTGGCCCAGGAGAGCTCCAAGGGCTCCTTTTGGAGCGCTGTTTGCAGGGCCCCAAGAGAGGGGCTTCAGTCCCAGCAATGGTTCATCCTGGCCGCACTTGGCACCAACAGCTTTCTTTGGCAGGGTGAGAACAGGGATGTTGTGCCACTGAGGGAACAAAACCAGTTCCCAGGGCTGCTCCTACAGAAAGCAGGAGCTGGTTGGGCAGCAGCAGTGCCTGGGGCAGACAGTGTTTGTGATGAGCTGCAGAGGAGCTGAGCCCAGGGGCTGTTGGCCAAGGCCGAGCCCCAAGGAGCATTTCTCATCTGGCAGGGCGGCCTGAGAAGGGCAGGGGGGAATGCAGCAGCACAGGGCCTATGGAACCAAGGGAGCATTGTGACACTGTGGGGCCCTATGAGACCAAGGGAGCATTGTGACACTGTGGGGCCCTGTGAGACCCGGGGACCATTGTGACACTGTGGGGCCCTGTGAGACCAAGGGACCATTGTGACACTGTGGGGCCTCGTGGAATCATGGAGAGCACTGTGAAATTGCTGGGCCTCATGGAACCAAGGGGACAGTACTGACACTGTTTGGCACCATGGAATGCAGGGATCATTGTGACACTGGGAGGCCCCATCAAACCAAGGGTCCATTGTGACACCACAGGGCCTCATTGAACTGTCGAGACCATTGTGACGCTTTGAGGTGTCATGGAACCAAGGGGCCATTGTGACACTGTGAGACCCCATGGAGCCAAAGGTTCATTGTGACATTGCAAGGCCTCATGGAACAATGGAGACACCATTAAGACACTTCACAGCCTCATGGAACCAAGGGGCCATTGTGACACTGAGGGGACTCGTGAGATCATGGAGACCATTGTAACACTATGAGGTCCCATGGAATAAGCAAAGCACTGTGACACTGTGAGGTCTCATGGAACCAATGAGACCATTGTGACCCTGGGGGTCCCCACAGAACCAAGAGGATCATTGTGATTCTGCGGGGCCTCATGAAACCAAGAGGCCTTTGTGACACTGCAGGGCTGCATGGAACTATAGCTCCAGGGTGACACAGAAGAGCCTCCTGTCATCAATGGTCCATTGTGACACTGTGGAGCCAAAGGAGACCATTGTGACACTGCAGGGCTTCATGGAACCAAAGCTCCAGGGTGACACAGAGGAGCCTCCACTCACCAATGGTCCATTGTGACACTGTGGAGCTAAAGGGGACCATTGTGACACTGCAAACACCCAGGGTCCAAAGGTCCATTGTGACATTGCAGGGCTCATGGAACAGAGGAGTCCTGTGACATTGTAGGTTCCTGGGGAACCACTTGTGATACTTGGTGGCCTTCTGGAACCTAGGAGATATTGTGACACTCTGGGACCCCATTGAACCAAGGGGACCACAGTGATAATGCAGGGCATCATAAAACCAATGGAACATGGAACAGGTCTGGCTTTTTTGGCCTCCCATGGACTGCCTGACTGGTCCAACTGACCTTGGCACGTTGGGGGTCTCTTCTTATCAGCTGCTGAAACACTGGGGCTCTGTGCTTTCCTTCCCAATGGAAAAGAACTCTCCTTCTCCGCCAGGTACCCATGGCCAGAATTGGGATATCACCTCCAAATTTCCCTATATCCAGGGATTGTTCCCAAAGGATTATTGCCAGGACAAGTCTGGCTGGCAGTGGTATTACAAGGGTCACCTCCCATCTGTCCCCAAAACATTGGGGAAGGCTCTGAGCTTTCCTTCCCATGGGAAAGAACTGTCCTGCTTCTCCAGGTGCCCATGGCTGAGACTGGACTTCCACCTCCATAATTCCCTACATCCAAAGACTGCTCCCAGACAAAATTTGTCATTCCTGACAAGTCTGGATGGCCTTGGCCTACTGAGGCTCTCACCTGCCTTCCAAACACTGGAGCTCAGTGCTTTCCTTCCTATGGAAAAGAACTGTCCTTCTTGGCCAGGTGCCCATGCCCAGAATTGGGATTTCACCTCCAACACTGCCTGTTGTGACAGATTGATGGAGATTGTGGCTCAAAGGAGTTTGTGTTTGGGGGAGGAAGGTCCAGCCTTGCCCTGCCCTGGAAGCCCAGCCCTGCCCTGCCCTGGAACCCCAATCCCCCCAGAGCCTCTATCCCAGCCCAGCAGTGGCTGCCAGTCCCTGGCACAGCACAGGCAATGCTCCACAGCCACCTCTGCAGCCCCAGCCCAGCTCCTGAGGGACCAAATGAGCCCAAGCCCCACCTGGGGGAAGGGCCCAGGGAGACCAAGGGGTATTGAAGGCTGAGCACAAGGCAAGCACACATCTTGACCCTACCTCCTCTTGGAATTTCCATCTGAACAGTGCTGGAATCCAGGAGATGGTAGCTGTGTGTGTGATTCCCTATATCTTTCCTATTCCCACTTCTTGTAAAATTTTGAGCAACTTAAAATTGAACAGACTTAGAGTTTGTGAAGTTGAATGAAACAAATTAATGCTTTGAGAAGTGTTTTCTGTTGATTGAATATCATATTAAACCTTTTGTCAAAGTTTCTCTGATTTTCTAAAGTTGCCAGTAAAGGCTGTTTGGTTGTTTTCAGCTTCTGAGAATCTCCTGTTGGTATTTCTCCAGTACATACAACTCAGAGGACACAAATAATTGTAATTCCTTTTAAATGTCTTGTTGAGAGAGTTGTTTAGTGGATGGGGGTCAGGGCTTGTGTGTGCTGCTTGGCCCAGCCCAGGCAGGGCTTTCCCAGCCACATTCCACACTCCATTGCCCAGCTGGAGCCGCTGGTGCCTCTGAGTTGTGCTGCCCCAGCCCCAGGGACGCTCTCCTTGTCTGCCCATTCCCCCACGGTCTCTGGGCAGGGATGGCCTCACTGGGGGCTGCTGACATCCTCAGCAACTTGGAGGCTGCTGCTGAATTTCACTGCTCCAGAGGCTTGTTCAGCCTTCAGCTCTTCAGTGCAGGAATTCAGGGTCCCAGGGCTCATGAACATTCAGAACACCTGAACAAGCCAAGCCTCTGGGAATCATTTGATTTAAGTGTTCAAATCTTTTGTGGTTAATTCAACACATTTAAGAAGACTATTCAAAGTGAATACACTATATTTAAAAAGACAGCAAGTAAATATTTTTAGATCCTGTAATTTAATGTTTTTTTCCTGGTAATTCATTGATGTGTGCAATCTCCAATTGACATTGAATCCAAGCATCTCCTCATGCAGTTTGAATAGATATGAAAATCAAGACCCTTCATGGCTGACAATCAATCAGACCCTGTCCCTACCCCCACCCCACCATTTCCCCCATCCAAGCCCTGGCACTCAGAGCAGCCTTGTGCAAATCTCAGCTCCCTCCAGCCCAGGCTGCACCCGCAGCTTTCAGCTCCTTGGCTCCAACTCCCACCTGCTTTCCTTGGAGAAGGAGCTGCTCGAGACACAGAGGGATGTTCATTTCTTGTCAGCCAGCAAAGCCAAGGGAAGGCACAGCTCCATCAAATGCCAAAGTCATTCCTCTGCTGGATATTAAATCCACTTTGCACAGCAGACAGTCTCAGAGCAATGGAAAACACCTTCTGTGCCCAGCACTGATCCCAAGGTCGCCCCAAGCCCTCCCTGCCCCAATTCTGCCCAGATTTGCTCTTTGCACACATGAGTCACAGGCTGAAGTCAGGAGCTCCCTCCATGCCCAGAGGGAGGAAAAGAGAGAAAGGGCATGAAGAGCTCTCCTGTGCAGAGCCAAGGTCCAAGTGCAGCCCCTGCAGTGGGAACCACAACTCATCAGTTTTGTGTCCTTTGGGCTCAGGGACTGGTGACACTCAGAGGCACAGAAAGGTTTCTTGCCAGCAAACACAAGCTGAACATTTGAACAGTTTAATAACCATCACAGCTCTTCCCTCAGCTCTCTGGGATGTCCCAGCAGCATCTGACATGTCCAGGTCCCCAAGGCATTTCCGAAAAGGAAAAGTTCTAGACAAGGACATAAGAAAACAAAATTCTGTGATAGATATAAACACAATTAAGATGTTGACTAATATGGTATTTATTTTAACATCAGAAAGACTGGGCAACTTCCTAGAGCTTAAAGCATGAAACCAGTCAGTTGAGAGGCACTTGAATGACAGATAGCATCTGGAGGACGAAATCTGGGAGAAATGGAAAGGACATAGATCCAGCCAGTCTAGTGAAGAGATGGCCACTTAGACATGGCCATTTCATCAGGAGAGCTAAAAGCACCTGATGAAAAAAGGAGATTAAATAATAGACTGAATATTGGTGACACAAGTAGATGGAATCATCAGCATTTCTTCTCCTGCCATTAGTAGAACAATCCAGTAGATCCAGAAAATTCCTGTTCCTGATGGGAAAACTTTGCATTTCTCAAAAGAACTCAGATTACCTACATAATAACGATTTTCTTGTATATTAGGAAACAAACAGGCATTGACACCTGTGCCCCTTTCCAGGCTGACATCAGTTGTGTGCCCATGAACAGGCAGTCCCACTTGTGCCCTGAGGGGCTGAGCTGGGATTGGATCTCTCCGAGAGCACCTGGGGGAGAGCAGAGCACCTTGCAAGCTGCAGGTCCCTGACAGCCCCGCAGGGCTCCTGTGCCATCAACATCTGCTCTGCTCCAGTCTGAAACAGGGCCCAGCATGGTGCCGAGATCATCAGAGAGCTGAGGTGTGTGCTGGAATTCAATGCCCTCCCCATCCCGCAGCAGCCCTGCATTTCCCTGCTGCAGCCTTGGTCTCCAGCCCAGCCATGGAGGCTCTTTGGGCTCTGGAGTGTTGCTGCAGCCCCCAAGGGCAGCTGAGCTCTGCCTTTGGCCCAGTCAGGCCTGGCCAGCGCAGGCCATGCTCAGCAATTGCTTGTGTGTGCCTGGCCTTGCTGTCAGCCCCGGCAGCGGCTGCGTGGCCCCTTTGTGGCCCTGTGCTGGCCCAGCCATGGTGGCCCAGCCCCTGTGCAGGCCCAGCCCAGGCCAGGAGCATTGCGGCTGGGAACGGCCCCTGTGCCGTGGTGCCCACAGCAGCCTTGGGGCTCTGTGCCCCATGGCCTCCCTGCTGGGCAGCCTCTGCCAGCTCCTGCAGAGCCCGTGGCACCTGAGGGGCTGCACAGACAGCCCTGCCCCGGGCTCTGCCGGCCTCTGGGCCAGCAGAGAGGCAGCCAGGGCTGGCCATGGCCGGGAACAGGCCCTGAGCCCCGCAGGAGGATGGAGCTGGGCCACAGCCAAACTCAGCCCAGGCCAAAGCTGGGCTCAGCAGCCAGGGCTGCCAACGCAAGGGCACAGAGGCTGGCGCTGACAAATGTCCTGGGCCCCCTCCCTGCTCTGTCCATGCCACCAAGGGCACAGAGCAGCCTCCTCTCTGGGCCACTTGCCTGTTTGCAATGCCTTGCACAGGCGCTGGCCCTGCCCCACAAGGCCTGGCCTGAGTCCTGCCCCTGCACGCTCAGCCAGGCTGAGATGGACACTGATGGTTTCTGGGCCAGGCTCTCGGAGCCCAGCCCAGCTCCCTGCAAGCTCTGCCAGCTGCCCTGAGCTCTGGGCAGCACCAAGGGCCTCTCTGAGCCCAGCCCAGCCCAGCCGGCTCTGGCCCCACAGCTCTGCTCAGCCCAGGCTGCTCTGGGCACTGGCCTCACGGCCTCAGCCCCTGCCAAGGGCACAGCAGCAGCTGCAGCTGCCACAGGACTCAGCCCCAGCCATGGGGGAAGGTGCTTGGCCAAGGCCAAAGGAGGCTCCCTGGCTGCCCTGCTCCCCTCGGCCTGAGGTGCTGAGAGCTCTGCAGCCCCTGCTGCCATCCCATCTGCCCAGGGCAGCACAAGAGCCCCGGCCTTGGGACCCTCAAGAGCTGCTCCTGCTCCAGGCCCAGGGCCCATGCCAAAGCTGGGACAGCAGCCACAAAGCTGTGCCCATTTCTGTTCATTGCTGCTCTGATGGGGATGGATCTGCAGCCACCTGGAGGTTGCTGAAGAATTTTCCTACTCCAGAGGCCTTGTCTTTCTTGAGCTCTTCAGTTCAGGAATTCAGTGAAAGAAGCTCATAAACATTTGTTCAAAACGCCTTAAGAAGAAAAGCCCTTGGGAAAAATTTAAGTTTTCAATTCTTCTGTGGCTAATTAGTCAGATTTCAGAAGTATATTCAAGGTGAAATAAAATATTGAAAACAATGCAGAGAGAACTGTTCTGTCCTTTTACCTTCTCCGGTTTATGGATTGATATCAGCAATGTCCAGTTGATATTTGTCCCTAGCACCTCCTCATGAAGTTTGAACAGATATGAAAATCCAGACTGGTATGAAAATCCAGACGCTTCATGGCTTACAATCAATCAGACTTTGTCCCTACCCCTACACCACCATTTGCCTCATCCAATCATCCAATCCCTGCCACTCAGAGCAGCTCAGAAATGGAGTCACATTCAGGGTTGTCCCCACGGCTCAGGGTTGGGGCCTGGTTAGTTCAATCTCTTTATTGCTGACACTGCAATTAGGAAGGGCAGACTTTGGCCTGTTCAGGATGCTGATTTGGGGAGTACCGAATCAGGTACTGATTCTTTTAAGGGAAAGAGCCATTAAAAAAAAGGGGTCCAGGAAGGATGGACACCTTTCAAGAAAGTAATCTTAAGGGGGAAGGAACAGTCGGTCCCAGTGTGGCAAATGATGAGCTGGTGAGGAAAATGACTGTCCTGGCTCCACATGGAGCTTTTGTGGGAACTCAGAGGATAAAAGGACCATTAACTCAGAAAGTGTTTAAGGATGTAGTTAGGTTATACAGAAAAAAAAGTTGAGAGGTGAAAGCTGAATTAGAAATTAACCTGGCAGCATCTGTAAAAAAAATGTTAAGTAGTTTTTATATAAAATTTAATAGCAAAAAGGAGGGAGAAGGAGAACCTCTACTCTTTATTGGATAAAGGGGAGAAAATGGTAACTAAAGACAAGGAAATGGCTGAGCTACTTAACACCTTGTTTGTCTCAATTTTCAATATTAGGACAGGTTGTCCTCAGGACAAGTGTTCTCCTGAGCTGGTAGATGGGCACAGGGAGCAGAACAGCCCCCTGGAATCCAGGAGGAAGCAGCTGCTGACCTGCTGAGCCACTCAGATGCTCACAGGTGTATGGGATCAGATGGAATCCATCCTAGGGGGATGAGGGAGCTGTGGATGAGCTCCCCAAGCTGCTCTCCATCATTTACCATCAGTCCTGGCTCAGCAGGGAGGGCCCAGAGCACTGGAGGTGCCAGTGTAAGCCCATCCCCAGGAAGGGCTGGAAGGAGGAGCTGGGGAACTCCAGGCCTGTCAGCCTGACCTGGGTGCCTGGCAAAGTTATGGAACAGATCACCTTGAGTGCCATCACAGGGCACCCACAGGATGGCCCAGGGATCAAAGCCAGCATGCATTTCAAGAACTGCATTGATGATCTGGATGAGGGGATAGAGTCCATCATCGTCAGCAAATTAGCAGATGATACCAAGCTGGACAGGCTGGATCCAGGGCCCAAATCCAACAAGGTGAGGTTGAACAAGTCCCAGTGCTGGGTCCTGCACTTTGGCCACAACAACCCCTGCAGCACTACAGGCTGGGGACAGAGTGGCTGGAGAGCAGCCAGGCAGAAAGGGACCTGCAGGGACTGATGGACAGCAGGCTGGACATGAGGCAGCAGTGTGCCCAGGTGGGCAAGAAGGCCAATGGCTCCTGGCCTGGATCAAGAATGGTGTGGCCAGCAGGAGCAGGGCAGGGATTCTTCCCCTGTGCTGGGGACTGGTTCGGCATAACCTCAAGTGCTGTGTCCAGTTCTGGCCCCCGCAATTTAGGAAGGCCATGGAGGGGCTGGAGCGTGTCCAGAGAAGGGCAACAAGGCTGGGGAGGGATCTGGAACACAAGTCCTGTGAGGAGTGGCTGATGGAGATTGGGTTGTTTATCCTGGAGAAGAGGAGGCTCAGGGGAGACAAGGCAGCGCCAGGGCACAGGTTGGACTTGATGATCTCCAAGGCCTTTTCCAAACTTCCTAATTCTGGGATTCCCTGAAACCACCCTTGGAGCAGCTGCAGGATGAGCCCTGGGCCTCCTCTTCAGCAGCTCCAGCAGCCCAGGTCCCTCAGCTTCTCCTGGCAGCCCCAAAGCCCATCCTGTCAGTCCTGCAGAGCCTCTGCAGCTCCTCCTCATTGCCCAGAACAGGGAGCCCCAGAGGCAGACACAGCAGCCCAGATGTGCCCCCCTGGCCTGGGGTGCCTCTGGCAAGGGAGCAGCAGCAGGCACTGCAGGAGCCTGCAGACAATTCCTGCAGCACTTGTAGGATGATCCTGCTGCCCAAGGGACGTTCCCATGGGGCCAAGTCAGGAACTGCAATGGGGAGTGGGGCCAGAGAGGAAAGGGCAAACAGGGATGGGCTGTTTGCAGGGCAGGGAACAGGGCCTGGCAAGAGGAAGAAATTTGTTCAAGAAAAGAGTAAAGAAAGCAAAGCTGAAGCCAAGGAAATGCTGAGGGCAGTTTGGGGGTGGCTGCCAGGCAGCCCTGGCTCTGAGCAACAGCGTCTGCAGTGGCACAGGAAACTCCCAGCTGATGGGAACAAACTTTCTGGCTGAGTGCAGAGGCCAGGACAAAGCTGAATAGTTTCCCTGGTGTCCCGCAGGCCTTGCTGGCCCCAGGGGCTGGTGGCATTTGTGCTCCCTCAGGTTCATGTCCCCACAGCAACAGCATGGGGGTGCTGGCCCTGCTGTGTGCAATGCAAACAGGGGCTGCTGAGGCAGTGCTGCCGTGTCTGTGCCTGCAAGGATGGGGCACCTGTGTGAGCTGGGGGAGAGGCCAGGGCTGCAGAGGGGGGATGTTGTTGGCAGCTGCATGAGGACGCTCTGGGACGCTGCCCTGGGCTGTGCAGCGCACTGGGCATGGATCAGCCCCTGCTCTGCTGCTCCTTCCCGTCTGCCCCAGGGCCCTTGCAGAGCCCCAGCCATGCTGTTTGCCCCCAGCCTGCCCACGGCCAGCCTGGGGCTGCTGACGGGGGTTTCTGTGCTGAGCATTGGCCTGGCCGTGTTCTTGAGAGAGCCTGGGCAAGGAGCCTGGAGCCCCCAGGGCCTGGCCTGAGGCCTCAGCGCTGCCCCAGCAGTGCCCATGGCCTGTCCCTGCTGCAGCCCCGGCACTGCCACCCCCAGGGCTGTGCCCGGCCCCGAGAGCACTCAGGCCCTGCAGCAACACCAGGGCCACCAGGGCAGCGGGGCAGGGCCCCGGCAGCAGCACTGGCAACACCAAGTGCTGCTGCTGCTGCTGCTGCTGGGCACAGCTGCTGGGCCAGCACTGATCTGCCCCAGCTCTGCACACAGACATTGCTGCTGCAGCTCCAGAGAAGGCAACAAAAGGGCATCTCTGCAGAAAACTCTGCTGGGAGATCCATTAGTTCCTTTAATGCCACCAAGAGTGCAGCCCCTCATTGACACAGTGTGTGGCCCCAGGGAAGGTGGAGAGCAACAAAATGAGAAATGGCACAAACAATGACATTATTTGTGAACAATATGAAAAAGCTACAACAAAGGGGAAAAAATTCATAATCAATCCAACAAGAAGAATCGAAGAAGATTTTTATTACAGGTGGTTTGCAGAAATTGGTCAGCAGTTTAATACTTCTGAAACCATCCAGTAATCAGTCTCCACACTGCAGACTTGAGCTCCTGGTTCCTCAGGCTGTAGATGAGGGGGTTCAGGGCTGGAGGCACCACCGAGTACAGAACTGACACAACCACATCAAGGGATGGAGTGGAGGTGGAGGGGGGCTTCAGGTTAGCATAGATGCCAGTGCTGAGGAACAGAGAGACCACAGCCAGGTGAGGGAGGCAGGTGGAAAAGGCTTTGTGCCGTCCCTGCTCAGAGGGGATCCTCAGCACAGCCCTGAAGATCCGCACATAGGAGAAAACAATGAACACAAAACAGCTAAAAAACAGAAAAACACTACCCAGAAGAGGACCAAGTTCCCTGAGGTAGGATTTAGAGCAGGAGAGCTTGAGGATCTGAGGGATTTCACAGAAGAACTGGCCCAGGGCATTGCCATGGCACAGGGGCAGGGAAAATGTATTGGCTGTGTGCATGAGAGCAGTGAGAAAGGCACTGGCCCAGGCAGCTGCTGCCATGTGGGCACAAGCTCTGCTGCCCAGGAGGGTCCCGTAGTGCAGGGGTTTGCAGATGGACACGTAGCGGTCGTAGCACATGATGGTCAGGAGGAAATACTCTGCTGAGAGGAAGACCAGAAAGAAAAAGAGCTGAGCAGCACATCCAGTGTAGTAGATGTTGCTGGTGTCGCAGAGGGAATTGTGCATGGCTTTGGGGACAGTGGTGCAGATGGAGCCCAGGTCAGCGAGGGCCAGGTTGAGCAGGAAGAAGAACATGGGCGTGTGCAGGTGGTGGCTGCAGGCTACGGCGCTGATGATGAGGCCGTTGCCCAGGAGGGCAGCCAGGGAGATGCCCAGCAAGAGGCAGAAGTGCAGGAGCTGCAGCTGCCGCGTGTCTGCCAATGCCAGCAGGAGGAAGTGCCTGATGGAGCTGCTGTTGGACATTTGCTGGGGCTGCACATAGGGATCTGTAAGAAAAGTAATCATGGAATAGTTGGGTTTGGAGAGGACTTGAAATATCTCAGCACAGCCTGGGGGCACTTTCCCCCCACTGCCTGCCCAGGGCTCTGCTGCCTGGAGCTGTCCCTGCCAGCAGCTGCTTCCCTGTGCCCAGGGCTGGGCCCTGCCAGTGCTGCCAGAGCCCAGCCCAGCCCTGGGGGCTCAGCTCTGCCCTGCAGAGCCCTCCCAGCTCAGGCACTGCCCAGGGGCAGCTCTGGCTCTGCAGGCTCTGATGGCAATGTCAGAGCAACCCTGAGGAGGCTGAAAAAGCAACACTGATGCTTTCGCTCAGGGGCCCTCTGTTGATCTCTGTAACTGCAAAGTATATTCAGATCTAAGAGAATTTTTAAATTTATTTTTCTCAGCCTTAACTGAGAGATGAATATCTATGGGCAGTTTCTTTTCCAGGCAACCCAGAGCAGTAGATTAAAAAAGCAGGATTATCCCCCTTATGCAGCCCCTGCCTTGCTGTGCTCCCTGAATGATCTACTTGGAAATGTTCTGCAGTTCAATGCCATGCTGGGAGCAGTCCTGAACAATGCAGCATCCTCCCCACACAAGGAGAACACTTCCAAGCCTCACCAGCTGTCTCCTCTCAGTCAGATCTTGTCCCCCAGTGCTGGGAGCAGCTGCCAGGGCTGGCTGAGAGCTGTCCCTGGCAGGCAGCAGAGTCCCTGCCCCAGCACAGCGCCCTGGGCTGCAGGACCCTGCTCTGCAGGACAGCCCTGGGCACCCCTGGCTGCTCTGCACAAGAGACAAGCAGAGAATGTACTCACAGGCTCTGCAGGCATTGGGATGTTCCAGCTTGAGGAGATGGCTCCAGGAGCTGCAGCTGCATTGTCCTGCAGCCAGAGGTTCCTGTGCCAAGGGCTGGCAGTGATTGTGCCCCAGGCACTTCTCAGCCCCTTCCCAGCCCTGACTGATTGAAGCTCTCTGTGCCTCTGTGCTGTGCCCGGGCTGGCTGCAGGCAGTGCCCCAGCCCTGCTGGGCTGGCACAAGAGCTGCTCATCCAGAGAAATGTGCTTTTGAAGCTCTTCTTGGTCACCAGGAGCTGCCTCTGGGCCAGCAGCCCAGCCCAGCTCAGCAGCACAGACACAGCACAAGGATTTTAATCAGCCTCTGGGGCTTTGTGCTCAGGCCCTGAACATCAGTCCCTGAGAGGGAGCTGAAGAAACCTCTCCAGAACTCCAAGGCAGAATCCAACTCCAAAGTTTCTTGCACTTTTAATGGGTCCCACTGAGGGACACGACTGAGCAAGTGTCCCCAGGCAGAGCAGAGAACTGCAGGCAGTGATGACAGGTGGGGACAAAGAGAAGCCAAGTCTTGGTGCCCTGGGGCACAGCAGGGTCTGTGCCAGCAAGGGCTGGGAGGAGACACCTTGTCCTGAGGCTCTGGGGCCTCCTGGCACAGCCCCAGCCAGGCTGGGCACTGTCAGCCCCTTGTGCTGCCCTCAGCATCCCCCCCTAGCCCACATCCCAGTGGCCTCAAGGATCTGCTGCAAGGAGTCCCTGGGGAGCCTTGCTCAGCAATGGCCCTGGGGGCTCCTTCATGCTCCCTGCAGGGACTGCAGGTTTTTCAATGGACTTCGGCTTTGGCTTTTGCCTTGGAGTCTCTGAGAGGTTTGTGCAATCATGGCCTCCAATTATCTGCTGTAATTAGTCCCTGGAGATTCTCTGCCGGTTGCAGCATTGATTGGGACTCATTAATACTTCAGGGTACTTAAGTTTCTTAAGCTACTTCCTCTTTCCCTTTTGATACAGACTCTATGAGAAAGATTGTGCATTTACAGGTTCCAATTATCTGCTTAATGAGTCCCTGGAGAGCCGTTATCAGTAACAACATTTAGTGGGCTCATTAATGCTTCAAGGTACTTCAGTTATTTTAAGGTACTTGGTGTTTCCCTTTTGATACAGACTCTGTGAGAGGTTTGTGCAATCATGGCCCCAATTATCTGCTTTAATGAGTCCCTTGAGAGCTCTGTACTGACACTCAGTGCTGCTCAGTAATGCTTTGAGCTTCTCAAAAATTTTAAGGTAGTTTGGAATTTCCTTTCCACTCTGAGTCTCTGAGATGTTTTTGGTCAATCCTGGCCTCCAATTCTCTCCTCCAAGGAGTCCATGAGGAGCCTGTGTTGGGGATGGACCTCACTGAGACCCATTCATGCTTTGAGACACTTTGGGGTTTTGTTCTGACTGACTCCTGGAAAGGTTTGTGCAATCTCCTCTCAGGCCCTGAGGTTCAAGGGCTCAGCTCCAAATGCACCACAGGGCTCATTGGGATGCATCAAGTCCTGACAAACCATGGCTCTGCCTTGATTTCCCTCTGCTCTAATGCAGTTTATCAGGAATGTATCTGGAGTGATTTTTGGTTTGCTAATTTGAGATTTCTCAGCCAATGCATCTATTAGTGCAGTGGGATCAGTGTTGGCTAATTACCATTGCATTCACTGGAATATATTTACTCATTTCCTGCTGTGAGATAGGATTAGGAGAAAGGCCAAGTAGGCTCAAAATTTTAAAAGGGTATACAGAAAAGTTTATTACCAGTAAAAAGAAGAAAGAGTAATAAGAATTTGAACACTTCTCCTCTCCCTACAACCTTTTCTTTCTTACTGACAACGTAAGGAGACAAAACCTGAAAGTTTCAGTCAGTTTACACCATCTAGAACAGTCTTTCTTCAGTTCACTTAAGGAGAGCAGTCTCGCTTTCATGCTATGGAGACTTCTTCATAAGAAAAACATTTGCTCGTGGCTCTCAATTGCCACGAAGAGCAGCTGCCCAGAAAATCTGCAATTGTGAAGTCCCTTCCATTTTTCATAGCTTTTCCCACAGCTGTTTTTATGGGCCATGTCAATGTATGGGGTATGAGTTTAAAGATGAGCTGTTCAAGAGCAAAGATTCTCTTCATCCATTTCTGAAATCATCTTCATCTCTGACAACAGAGATCTTCTTCTTCACTCCCTGAGGGCACAGGATCTCACCGATCTTCTCTCTTTCTCTGTTTAAACTTCTCATAGGATCACAGCTACTTCAACATTTGCCGACTTTAGCATGGAGTTTTTTGCTGAACAAGTCATCTCCCCATATTTTCAAATAGTTATAGGGAAAAGAGAGTCTGATATATTAATTCCATCCTTCTCCATAGCTTTACAAGAGGATTTCAGCCCCAAGATCAAGGCATCTCCTCATCCCTTCCATCTGGGACTCAACTTCCTATTCAGTGACCTCGGTATCTTCATGTTGCTCCTCTCTGTGTGCCTGCACTTTGTCCTTTTCTCTCACTGGAGGGAGGATGGAAGCACTGAAAGAGTTCATATCTCACCCGGGGCCTGCAGATGGTTCCGTGCCCCCGGCCGGGCTCGGTGCTTGCGGCCGGAGCTGTTTTACGATGGAGGTTTCTGCAGCGGCTGCGCTGGGGCTGTGTCAGGATGGGCTGCGCTGGGGCAGGGCCAGGATCTCAGCAGCCAGGCCAGAGCACAGCAGCAGCAGCACGGCCGGGGGCCGATGGCTTCTCCTGCCCCTGCCCGGGGCTTGCGGCTGAAGCCCAAGGGTGGCAGAAGCTTGGCCGAGCCGGCCCAGCCCGGGGCTGCTCCTGGGGCCCGGCAGATCCTGGCTGGGCCCGGGCTGGCGGCGGGGCAGGGCTCAGCAGGGCCCAGATGTTCCCAACTGCAGCCATGGCCCGGCCCGGCCTCGGCCCCGCGGCCTCCCCTGCCCTGCCCGGCAGCCGATGGGGCCTGGCGGGGTCCCTGGGAAGGGGCCCGGCCCCACGGCAGGAGCCGCCCGGCCCGGCCTGGCTGAGACGGGGCCGGGTCAGCCTTGTTACCTCTGTGCCAGCCAGAAGGGAAAGAGACCCTCCCAGGCTTTCCCATCTTTAACATGTGTCTTCACAGAGGCGTGTACAGTTTCCTTAGTGGTTTAACAGATTGTCAGATCTCAAAGCTAATTACTGATTGGTTTTTTGTCAGACACAGATGAAACTGCTAGCAGCTTCTCTTAGGACATCACTTCTGTGATGCAAAATCACCACAACAGCTCCTTTGTCCATATGTATCGGTCATGTGCCCAAGTCCTCAAAAACCCTTCTTGGGAGATCTCTGGCCCCTTTCCAAGGTTTTTTCAACTGAAAGCATTCAACTCAGAGTCTAAGAAAATCACCAGCAGACATGGGCAGCCTGACCTGTCTGGCCTTACTACTTTTGTCTGGGAGCAATCTTTGGATATATGGAATTTGGGAAGCCAAATTCTAATTTTGGCCATGGACCATGGACATGAAGGTTGGTTCTTTTCTGTAGGAAGGAAGGAACAGAGCCCCAGTGTTTGCCAGGCAGAAGAGAGGTGACCACCAGAGGACAAGGCCAGCCAGAAGTGGCAGGTTTTTTTCTGAGAGAAACCCTTGCATATAGGAAAATTTTTAGAGAGAATACCAATTTTGGCAATGGACATTTAAAAAAAGGGATGGTTCTTTTCTATAGCAAGGAAAGCACGGAGCCCCAGTGTTCCAGGAGCTGATGAGAGGCATTCCTTGACATTGCAACATCAGCCAGAGCTGTCAGGTGGCCCCTGGGAGGCCAAGCCAGCCAGGCCTGTTCCATGTTCCCTCAGTTCCATGGGGCCCCACAGTGTCCCAATGGTCCCTTGCTTCCATGAGGCCCTGAGGTGTCATAATGCCCCCTTGGTGACACCAGGCCCTGAAGGGTCCCAATGGTCTCCATGGTTCCATCAGGCCCCACAGAGCCATAATGGTCTCTGGGTTCCATAAAGCCCCGCTGGGTCACCATGGCCCCTTGGTTCCATGGGCTCGAGTGGTGCCACAATGATCCCCTTGGTTCCATGAGGTCCCCACAATGTCCCAGTGATCTCCATGGGAAGGGAAGGACCCAGCCCCAGTGTTGCAGGGGCAGTCACCAGAGGTCAAGGCCAGCCAGGCTTGATGGTACTGGCAGATTGTGCCTGGGAGCAACCCTTGGATATACAGAATTTTGGAGGTGGAATCCCAATTTCAGACATGGACACCTGGAGGATAAGGATGGTTGTTTTCCATTGGAAAGAAAGCACGGAACACTGATACAGTGACATTTGGGGATCTATGGGGAGCATTGGGGATCGTTTCTGCACCTCATGACCCAACAGGAGCTTTTCTAATAAATGTTGCCTGAAGCTCCCACTGTGCTCATGACAGGAACCCATGTGAGTGTCTGGGACATCCCGGCTCTTTGGCAGCCTGGGGACTCCTGGGATGTCACCATGGAATGGCTGTGACTGCCTCTGACCACAGGGCTCTTTACCATCCCCAGAAAGCCCTGGGAGGTCTCCATGGAGCCCCTGGCTCTGTGTGTGACATTCCAGCTCTGGAACAGCCTGGAGACTCTTGGAATGTCCCCATGGAACCCTTCTGAGGGCCTGTGACAAATCTGATCCTTAGTAGGCAACCATCACCAGTCCACTGTTGCTATGGGCAGTTTCCATAGCAACCATCACCAGCCCCCTGTTGCTATGCTCAGTCCCTTGGCAGCTCCATGGAGACCCCATGCCAGGGGTGGTTGCCATGGCCACCAGGGCTGGCACCAGCTGGGATGCTCGGTTTCCACGGGCCGGGCTTCAGGAATGGGATTCCCCAATTTCCTGCTCCCGCTAAAACCGCGCTGCCCTCGCTGCCCTCCCGCCTCCCATGGAAAGCACAAAAGGCAAAGATCCCGGGCTGGGAAAAGAACATTTTATTGGGAACAGGAACGAAATAAGGAACAAACAGGAACAGAAACAATATTGATAACAGAAGGGATAAGTAAAACTATTTACAGAGAAAACTACAACATCAACAACTAGGTCTTCCTGGCAATGTATTTCCTCCTGTCTGGAAAGGACACCCTTCTCCCTGGGGAGAGAGAGAGAGAGAGTCCCTTTCCTGCCCCTGGCAATGACCTGAGGTGGGAGTGAATGTAATGACAGGGCCATGGCCAGACCCTCATGTTCTCCAATCCCACATAAAGTCATTGGTGGGGCAACCAAAGGTACAATTGTCTTCCCAGCATGGATTACAGGGAACATGGATCACCAGGGCTCTGACCAACGTGGGATCTCCAATGGGGGATGAAGCTGGAGCAGTGCAGGAAGCTCTTCCTGAAGTTGAGGCACTTGCAGGGCTTCATTTACTGGTGCCTCTGTTGGTGTCTGGTCAAGTGAGAGCTGCTGGTGAAGCTCTTCCCACACTGGGGACACTCGTAGGGCCTCTCCCCAGTGTGGATGCGCCGGTGGGTGACGAGTGTGGAGTTCTGCTTGAAGCCCTTCCCGCAGTCAGGGCAGAGGAAGGGCCTCTCATCCGTGTGAATTCGCTGGTGCTGGAGGAGCTGAGAGTTGGTGTGAAACCTCTTCCCACAATCGGGGCACTTGTAGGGCCGCTCCCCTGTGTGGATCATTTGGTGGATGATCATTTGGGGCTTCCTACTAAAGGTCATTCCACATTCCCCACAGTTGTATGGCCTTTCCCCAGTGTGGATCCTCTGGTGGCAGATCAAGAGAGACTTCTGCCTAAAGCTCTTCCCACATTCCCCACATTCATAGGGTCGTTCCCTGGTGTGGGTCTTGTGGTGGGAGATCAGGTTAGAGTTCTGGCTGAAGCTCATCCCACATTTCCCACACTCGTAGGGCTTCTCCCCGGTGTGCATCCTCTGGTGCCTGATGAGGTGGGAGTTGCGCTTGAAGCCCATCCCACAGTCAGGGCAGTGGAAGGGCCTCTCATCCGTGTGAATCCGCTCATGCAGGAGGAGATCAGAGCTGGTGTAAAACCTCTTCTGACACTGGGGACACTCGTAGGGCCTCTCCCTCTCCCCAGTGTGGATGCGCTGGTGGGTGATGAGGGTGGAGTTGCGCTTGAAGTCCCTCCCACAGTCAGGGCAGCGGAAGGGCCTCTCCTCTGTGTGAATCCGGCGGTGCTTGCAGAGATCAGAGCTGGTCTGAAACCTCTTCTGACACTGGGGACACTCGAAGGGCCTCTCCCCAGTGTGGATGCATTGGTGCCTTATGACAGCAGAGCTGCAGCTGAAGCCCTTCCCACACTCCCCACACTCGTAGGGCCATTCCCCAGTGTGGATCATCTGGTGGCTGATCAGGGTGCTGCTCTGCCTGAAGCTCTTCCCACACTCCAAGCATTTGTGGGGCTTCTCCCCATTGTGAAGCTGCCCATGGTCCACCAGCTCTGAGCTCTGGCTGAAGCTCTGTCCACCTTCCTGGCTCAGGGTGGGTCTTTCCTCCTCAGAGCACCCTGGGCTGGGTTTGGAGCCCCTCTTCCTGTAAAATCTCTGGGGATTTTCCTCCCCATTGGATTCCTGTGCCCTGGAGTCACTCATAATGGCCTCATCCATGAGTTTCTGCTGTGGGGATTTCTTCTTTCTGGTCTCCATGCTCAGGTCCTTCCTGGGGGGAGGAAGGACAAGGAGAGGATGGGATTTGCCTCCATGCCACAGGGAAGGGGAAGGAGATCCCCCCAGTGCATCCCCGGCAGGACGGGGTTGGCAGCAGGGTTGTCCTGCAGCCGGGGGCCGTGCTGGGCTGGGAGATGGAGCAGGAGAGAGGAGGAAAGGGGCACTGACTTCCTCCTCACCTTCCTGCATGTCCCGGGGCTCCTTCCTATTCCTTGCAGGCTCCTCCTCCATCTGGCACAGGTTTGGGGATGTAAAATCCTGTTTTGGGAGGAAAGCAAGGGATGAGCGCATTGAATTTTGTACTGGTTTCAAGGCAAACCTGGGGGAGAGTCTAAACCAGAATTTACAATTAAATAAGAAAAGAAGATCAAGGCAATGCTGCAGAAACACTGCCTTAAACTGACAGAGTCAGGATATAACCTGATACCCTGTTGCTGGTCAGGCAGGTGGCAGCAGTCCCATTAAATGGTGGCTGCAGTCGTGTTGGAGTGATGAACGTGATTCTGTCCAAGCAGTGATCCTGTAGAAGGGTCTGGTCTTCCTCTGAAGGTCCAGGGGTGGTTCTGGAGCTCTTGTCCTCTGGGAATCCAGTAGGCAAGCTGCTCCTGGTGTTGCAAGGCTCAGCTTATATCCAGGTAGGAATGCTTGGATCCTCCCCCTGGGCGGAGCATGCCACAATGGGATGATGGAATTTTATCAGTCCTGCAGTGACACTCAATGGCCCATTCCCAGAAGATCTCTCCCCTGGAGGGCGTTATCAGGGCTGAGTCATGGAAGAGATCAAGAACACTGCCCCACCCATTTATAGCAGTTGATGAAGATGGGCATTGAAAACATGCATTTGGTTCCATCTTACACTGCAGCCTGAAACAGTGGGGGAATCCCTGCTCAGGGGGTGAACACCACCCCCCTTACCCAAACTGGCTCAGGTGTAAAACCCCCACCCTGGGCAGGCCACACACATAGGGGACAATGTCACACTTGCCCTGCCCCAGGGGAGGTCTCTGTCCCTGTCACTCCCTTGCCCGCCCCCCTCTTCCCATTCTTTCCAACTCTCTCTCTACCTCACATTTACTGTTCAATAACATCCACAATGGATTTGATTTCGTTGGCACTTTAATTGGGGCAGAGGCATCTCTGTAACAATTTTCTTAACCAGATGGCAACATTTTTCGGGCATTGTGAGTTTAGGCACTGCTGTCTGACCCCAAGTGCCTTTGACAACAGCACGGTTCCCTACTCTGAGGAGGTTGTGGTTCTCTCTGGGGGATCTCTTGGAAACTTGGAAACAGTCCCTCCTTCCTCCCGGGGAACTTATGGGAGAACTGATGAGGAAAATGGCTGTTGTTGGTGGCCAGTGAAAAAGAAAATATTTTGTTGTCCTTCCTTGAAAAGTTTCTTAAAATCACTGGAGGAGAGTGAGCAAATGATACCAGCGAGACTGATAAGGTTCATTTACTCCAGGGTGAGGAAAACAAGGCTGCTGAAAGTCCCAAAAGAAGCCCAGCTCTAGTAGCTCAATTCCCAAATAACTCCAGCCAGGGGTGTCCGGGAGGATTTTTTTGGAGAGTGTTGGGAGCCGGCAGATCCCAGACTCGAGCCCCGGATATCTCCGGGCTCCCTAAGAGGAGCTTTTTCGGGGGCAGAGGAGCCGCAATCGCCCCTCGGGAGGGTCCCGGGGGTTCCACGTGGGGATGGCCCGGTACCGACGGGGCGGGACATTGGTTTTGGGGATCCCCGTGAGAGCCGGGGCTGTGGAACGGGGGACCCCCGGGGCGGGGAGAGGGGAAGGGGCGATACCGGAGCGGGGGCACCCCCGGCAGCCCGGAGATGAGGCGGGGACGGGACCCCCTGACCCTGACAGGGGCGCGTCCTGGGGTGACTTCATGATGCTCATGCCCCATCGGTCCGTTTAGCCCAGAAATGAGTTCTGCACCTTTAAGGCTGGTTCTGAGAGCCAAGGGGAGGAGGAAGAAGCTGCAGTTTGTTTTCAGGCACTGCACTCACTCCTCCACATTCCGGCTCCTGGATGGACAGAGGGCGGGACAGAGCTCTCCTTTGCTTTTAGTTAGTTTTTAGCTCTCTGAGGCAGAGAAGTTCCCTGGACTGTGGTTTTTCTTTTTCTTTGGAGCTGTTTAAACCTGCTCTGCACTGAACACCCAGAACACCACCAGCAGCTCCCACCTGTGGCCCACCAGGCTGAGCCTGGGCCGCTGGAAGTGGCATTTCCAGCGCTGGAGGGACTGATAAGAGACTGATAAGAGACTGATAAGACACTGAGTGAGCCGAGCTACAGCCCAAGGAAGGACTTTCAGAGTTTCTCATCTATTTTGGAGCAGCTGGAGGTTTATTACTTAATATTGTTCAATTTTTGTGCTGGTGAATGCTTTGCCTGTTTAATAAAGCATTTTTTTCCACTTTTCTCCAAGGAAATATTTTCCCGAACTGGCTGAGGGTGGGGCTGCTGAATCTGCATTCTAGAGGAAACTCCTTTTGGAGGTTTTCAACCAAATTTGCCCTAAAGCAGGACAGGGCGGTGGAAAGAAGGGGGAACCCCAAGTGGCTGGATTGAGGGGAGGCTGGAGAGGGGGACCAAGGGACTCCAAAACCTCCCAGAATCCAAAAGCAGGACCCTGGAGAGGGGGGATCCCCAGGACATATGGGATCCCCTCCAGCCCTGAGACGGGGGACCCCCAGAACCCGATAGGGATGAGACTGGATATGGGAAACTCCTGCTGAACTTCTTTTATTCACTCTTGATTTTTGGACATCAGGTGACTTCTAGAAATGGACTTGGGTGGGAGGAATCCCCAACCAAAGGCATTCACACCTTGTTTTTCCCCAATCCAGGGTTTTCCCCAAACCTTCCCACAGTGACATCCCCCCTGTCCTGCTCTGGGTGAGCTCAGTCCCAAACCTGACCCTGATCCTGCTCTCAATCTCACTCCACGTTTAGACACACTCACAGTTCTGTATTCAATCACATCCTAGTCCCAGACTCGTCTAGCCCCAGACCCAATCCCAAACCCAGCCCTAAAGCCAATCCCATGTCTAGCCTTAGCCCCAATCCCAGCTCTAATCCAAATCTCAGCCCCATCTCCAAGCCCAGCCCCAATTCCAGCCCCTTCCTAAATCCTCAGCCCCAACCCAAATCCCAGGTTCAGCCCTTCTGGGGCTTTGGGGGTGTCTCTGTCCCTGTGACCCCGATGATGTTTGGGTGGGGTCCCAGCAGGGCTGAGAGGGACAGAGACCCCCCCGGCCTCCCCAGGGGTGAGAAGGTGGCAGAGCCCCCCCAGCCCCGAGCAGCCTCAGCGCTGAGAGGGACACAGAGCCCCTGGTGCCCAGCCCTGCACAGGCATTGCCTGAGGCCAGAGGGATGGAGACCCCCCGAGCATCCCCCAGGGCCAGGGGACAGAGAGCCCCGAGCATCCCCTGGGCTGAGAGGGACAGAGACTGCCCCGAGCACCCCCTGGCACAGGGGAGAGAGGGAGGGAGACCCCCCAGGCATTCCCTGGGTGAGAATGATGGAGACCCCTGGGGAATGGCCTGGGGTGACAGGGACAGGGACACCCCTGGGGAATGGCCTGGGATGACAGGGACAGGGACACCCCTGGGGAATGGCCTGGGGTGACAGGGACAGGCACAATCCTCCCAAGCCCCTCCCAAGCATCCCCCAGTGTGAGAGGCTCAGTGACCCCTTGAGCATCCCCTGGGCACCGGACAAAGTAAAGTTGTTTCTTGAAAAAAATCAAACTTAACCCTACAGAAAATGCCTTGAATTTGCTCTTCCCACAAGTCACTTGTGGTGAAAACCCAAACAAATCCCAAAATTTAATAAACTGACAGTAGAAGCAATTCTGTGGCAATTCCAAAATCCATTGGTCCTGCCCAGCTCCAGCTCAGCTGCTGGCACATTCTGATAAAAGAAAAGTGGAAATTCAGCCCAACACATTGCAATACCTCTGTTATGAAAATGAAGGGAAAGCTCTGTGTAGCTGTCACAAAGGTGACAGGGAAAGAGAAAAAACTTATTCTTAGATTTGGCAAAGCCCCCGGCCTGTGAAAGAGAAAAGGGATGACAGCCACGGAGTGACAGGGACAGAGACCTCCTCTGGGGCAGGGCAAGTGTGACATTGTCCCCTGTGTGTGTGGCCTTCCCGGGGTGGGGGTTTCACACCTGAGCCAGTTTGGGTAAGGGGGGTGGTGTTCATCCCCTGAGCAGGGATTCCCCCACTGTTTCAGGCTGCAATGTAAGATGGAACCAAATGCATGTTTTCAATCCCCATCTTCATCAACTGCTATAAACAGGTGGGGCAGTGTTCTTGATCTCTTCCATGACTCAGCCCTGATAACGCCCTCCAGGGGAGATATCTTCTGGGAATGGGCCATTGAGTGTCACTGCAGGACTGATCAAATTCCATCCTCCCATTGTGGGATGCTCCGCCCAGGGGGAGGATCCAAGCATTCCTACCTGGATATAAGCTGAGCCTTGCAACACCAGGAGCAGCTTGCCTACTGGATTCCCAGAGGACAAGAGCTCCAGAACCACCCCTGGACCTTCAGAGGAAGACCAGACCCTTCTACAGGATCACTGCTTGGACAGAATCACGTTCATCACTCCAACAGGACTGCAGCCACCATTTAATGGGACTGCTGCCACCACCCTGACCAGCAGGGTGTCAGGTTATATCCTGACTCTGTCAGTTTAAGGCAGTGTTTCTGCATCATGGCCTTGATTGTAATTTTCTTATTAAATTGTAATTCTGACTTAGACTCTCCCCCAGGTTTGCCTTCAAACCAGTACAAAAGACAATGTGTGCACCCTTTGTTTGGTCCCTGAAACAGAATTTCCCATTCCCAAATCTCGATTGGATGGAGGAGGAGGCTGCCCAAAAAAGGAAGATGGCCCAGGAGCCCCAGGCAGGTGAGGAGGAAGTCAGTGCCCCTTTCCCCTTCTCTCCTGCTCCATCTCCCAGCCCAGCACAGCCCCCGGCTGCAGGACAACCCTGCTGCCAACCCCGTCCTGCCAGAGATGCACTGGGGGGATCTCCTTCCCCTTCCCTCTGGCACGGAGGCAAATCCCAACCTATCCTCGTCCTTCCTCCCCCAGGGAAGGAGGTCAGGATGGAGACCAGGGAGGACAAATCTCCTTGGCAGGACCTCGTGGAAGAGGCAGTTTTGAGTGGCTCCACAGTGCAGAACTCCAATGGGGAGGAAAATCTTCATAGATCCTGCAGGAGGAGGGTTTGCAAACCCAGCTCCGGGTGCTCTGAGGAGGAAAGACCCACCCTGAGCCGGGAAGGTGGACAGAGCTTCAGCCAGAGCTCAGAGCTGCTGGTCCATGGGAAGCTTCACGATGGGGAGAAGCCCCACAAGTGCTTGGAGTGTGGGAAGAGCTTCAGGCAGAGCAGCACCCTGATCAGCCACCAGATGATCCACACTGGGGAATGGCCCTATGAGTGTGGGGAGTGTGGGAAGGGCTTCAGCTGCACATCCCAACTCAACACCCACCAGCGCATCCACACTGGGGAGAGGCCCTACGAGTGTCCCCAGTATGGGAAGAGCTTCACTTTCAGCTCTAACTTGACAAGACACAAACAGAGTCAGCGGTAAGAGAAGCCCTGCAAATTCCCCAGTTTCAGGAGGAGCTTCGTTCACTGCTCCAAATTCGGTCCTCCATTGGAGGTCCCACATTGGGAAGAGCCCTGGTGATCCATACTCCCTGTGATCCATGTGAGGAAGACACCTGTCCCTTTTCCTGCCCCTCCCAGTGACATGATGTGGCTTTGAAAAATATGAGGGGCTGGCCATGGCCCTGTCATTACATTCACTCCCACCACAGGTCATTGCCTGGGACAGGAAAGGGACTCTCTCTCTCTCTCTCTCTCTCCCTGAGGAGAAGGGTGTCCTTTCCAGGCAGGAAATATTGTAGCCAGGCAGACCCTGTGAGTTGTGTTGTAGTTTTCCCTGTAAACAGTTTTATTTTTCCCTTCTGTTATCAATATTGTTTCTGTTCCTGTTTCTTCTTTATCTCATTCCTGTTCCCAATAAATTGTTCTTATCCCAGCCCGGGATCTTTGCCTTTTGTGCTTTCCATGGGAGGCGGGAGGGCAGCGAGGGCAGCGCGGTTTTAGCGGGAGCAGGAAATTGGGGAATCCCATTCCTGAAGCCCGGCCCGTGGAAACCGAGCATCCCAGCTGGTGCCAGCCCTGGTGGCCATGGCAGCAGCCTTGGGAGCGGGTCCCTGGCTGGGGCTGTGGGAACCTCTTCCCTCTGGTGCCCAGGGACAGGAGTGGAGGGAGCGGCTGCAGCTGAGTCGGGGCAGGCTCAGCTTGGATGTCAGGACAAGGTTTTTGGCCAGAGGCTGCTGGGGCCCTGGCCAGGCTCCCCAGGGCAGGGTCCCAGCTCCAGGGCTCTCTGAGCTGCAGCAGCGTTTGGCCAGCGCTGCCGGGCCCAGGCTGGCATTGTTGGGGTGTCCTGTGCAGGGCCAGCAGTTGGACTGGAGGATCCTGATGGGTCCCTCCCAGCTCAGCCAATTCTGTGCTTCTGGGATCCCATCAGCCTGGGGATGGGGCCGCCGATGGTTGCCATGGCAACGGGCTCTGGCTGCAGGCCTGAGCTGGTGTCCATGGCAACCACCCCTGGCATGGGGTATCCATGGAGCTGCCAAGGGACTGAGCATAGCAACAGAGGGCTGGTGATGGTTGCCATGGAAACTGACCATAGCAACAGGGGGCTGGGGATGGTTGCCATGGAAACTGACCATAGCAACAGGGGGCTGGGGATGGTTGACTGCTCAGGATCAGATTTGTCACAGGCCCTCAGAGGGGTTCCATGGGGACTTTCCAAGAGTCTCCAGGCTGTTCCAGAGCTGGAATGTCACAGGCATGGACAGGGCCTCCATGGAGACCTCCCAGGGCTTTCTGGGGATGGTAAAGGCTCTGTGGTCAGAGGCAGTCACAGCCATTCCATGGTGACATCCCAGGGCACCTTGGGCTGCAAAGGCACCCATCTGTCACAGGCACTCACGGGGGCTCCATGGTGACATCCCAGGAGTCCCCAGGCTGCCAAAGAGCCGGGATGTCCCAGACACTCACAGGGGTTCCTGTCATAGGCACAGTGGGAGCTTCAGGAAAAAGCTTTATTTCTTTTTTGGAGAAACTCCTGCTGAGACATAAGATGGAGAAATGACACCCAACAGCCACCATGGATCCTCAAACCCCTGCAGGACCCCTGGACTTCTAAAATTCCTCGTTTGGCTTCCTGGGGGCTGTCTGACAGGTCCCACTGAATTTGACATGTCAAGGGCCACTTCCCATCTGACCGTGAAGCACTGGGGCTCTGTGCTTTTATTCCTATGGGAAAGAACTGTCTTTCTTGTCTAGGCACCCATGGCCAAAATTGGGATTCTGCATCTAAAATTCCCTATATCCAAGGGTTACTCCCAGACAAAATCTGCCCGTACAGTCAAGTCTGGCCAGCCTTGGCCTCTGGTGACTGCCTCTCATCTGCCCCTGCACCACTGGGGCTCACTTGTTTCCTTCCTATGGAGACCATTGTGACACTGCAGGGCATTGTGGAACCAATGGGCCATGGTGACACTGCAGGCCCTTGTGGAACCTGTGACACTGTAGGAACTTGTGGAACCAAGGGGATCATTGTGACACTTTGGGTACCATGGATCCAAGGGGCCACTGTGACACTGTGGGGCCTCATGGAACCAAGGACATCACTGTGGCTCTGTTGGGCCGCATGGTCCCAAGGGGCCAGTGTGAAGCAGCAGGGCTTTGTGGAACCAAGAGGCCATTGCTGCATTTCAGGGCCTCGTGGAGCCAAAGGGCCGTTGTGATCCTGCAGGGCACTGTGGATCCATGGAGAGCATTGTGGCATTGCAAGGCCCCATGGAATCACGGAGACCATTGTGACACTGTGGGGCCTCATGGAGGGAAGGGGCCATTGTGACACTATGGGAACTTGTGGAACCAAGGGAATCATTGTTGCACTACTGGACTGCAATGGAACCAAGGGGCCAGAGCAAAGCAGCAATGTGGGAGTTAGCCCAGCTGTAACTCAGTCAGCCAGATTTTACCCCGGAAGAACTGGGCGTGAGTTTCAAGCCCTGGGAATCATTTGTTTAACTTAGGGTGAGCTTGAGAGTTCCCCAATAAGCCTTTGGTGTTTCTATGCTAACTCGTCCAAGTTCTATTCTCCTATTGGTTACTTGTTTCCCTTATATGGAAACAAGGATTGTTCCAGAGTGTGCTACCCCCAAGTGTCTATGTTGTTGCTTCCCCTTTTTCTCAGGTCTTCGGATCCTGCCCCTTGTACTGTGCTCAATTTCTCCATGTTTATTGTTTTTCACCCTGTTATTAAAGTTCTTTTTGGGCAACTCCATCGAACCCACACCTTTTCATTTTCCCCACCCTTGCCCTGAAGTCAGGGAACCAGAGAGGTTTGTCACAGCCTCCCTCATTGTGACCTTTGGTGGCCAAACAGGGACCATGACACTCAGGGCTCCCTGTGTCAGTCACGTCAGCTGGGGTTGGCTGATGGATAGGCCAGCGCTCCCTGGGATTTTGGATTGTGCCCGGCTCAGTGGATTCATTGTTGCTTTGAGGGACCTTGCACAGGATCAGCAGGGACAGCGACAGCTTCACCTGCACAGGATTGCAGGTGGGTTTGGGGAAATGCAAGACATTTATTGCCCATTTTGCCACTGTGTTTTTACAACATGCACCCACGTCCCATAATTGACTTGGGGTCCTCCGGTGGCTCTTCCCCATAAGGCAGAGAAAGAGAAAAATGGGCAGCCAGATGTCCAAAGTAAAAAGGAGCATATATAGGTGCTTTAATTCTCACTGATCATGACCAAATATTTTCAAAGAAGAAATTAAAATCAATCATGAGGTGGATCATTAAAAATTTTCCATATGCCTCTGCTCATGAAATCCATACCACTGAATTTTGGGACTCAGTGGGAGTTAAAATACACAACATTTTGATCAAAATGGACCCCATTGCATCCCACATGCTCCCCATCTTCCACACCACCATTCACCAGCAAGCAGTGGGTTGAAAACTCAATCCGTTGGTCACTCCTAACTCGGACCTCCCCTCAAACCTGCCTTTCTCAGACCTTCCATGGTGGTCCAAGATGGCAATGGCCACGTTGTCTTGGAGCATCATGCCCTGGAGACTCAGGACGAAAGGAGCCGGAATGTGGCTCGGGAGCTCGACCATCCTCCCTCCATCTTGGCTCCTCCATTTCCTGCTACCACAACCTTCTCTTCCGCCCTGAATGAACTTCCAGACTCCACCCCCATGACTGTGGGTCACGCCCCCACTGTCAATCATTCCACCTCCACCCTGGGCCATGCCTCCAGAACTCCACCCCGGAAGTCCGCCATCCTAAATCAAGGCCCGGAGCGCCTGAAAAAATGGCAGTGCCCTTTGCCTCACCCTCTTGCAACAATATAACCCCATAATCACAGATACTACGCCCAACTGTCACACTATTTCTGATCCAAATGTTTCTGCTCCAAGTTATTCTTCCTCCCCAGAAGACAGTTTGGATTCCTCAGAGCCACCTCTCCCCTCAGCCCCAAAAGATCCCTAGGAAAGGATCCAGAAAGAAGCAGTTAAGGAAGGAGACTGGCAAATAGTCTTGAAACTCCACATTGCCTGGGATGGTATGAAAGTAGGGGGCAGAATCCCAGGTATCAGCCATTGGTTTATGGGGAAATCAAGGATCTGTGTAGGGCAGATAAAGACCATAGGAAGGACTTACCTTGTTTTAATGGCCTAATGAGGGCCATGTTTACAGCTCATGCTTTAACCCCCTATGATTTAAAATATATCATGACCAGGTGGTTGTCATGTACAGAATACACCCTGTGGGAAGGGGGATGGAAGTGTTTACTAAATCAATTAATAGCAGACTATGCTAATAATGAGGCAAGGGTGGAATTGACAACCAACCATCTAGCTGGAGAAGGACAACACAGGCTACCAGATGATCAAGCAGCAGGTATCCCCAGAGAAGTATTGGATGATATCAAAGAGATGGCTTTGAAAGCTTGAATCCAGGTATTGGATGGTAGCACCCCCAATTTGGACTGCCTTGGGTGGCTGCAGCTAAAGCTTTAGGACAATCAGACCATCCTGGGTGCCTGTTGAGTAAGCAAACCAATGCTGCCTCCCTCACATTGAGTGGCTGCTCTCAGACACAGAGACCATCAGACACGCCACCTTGCAGAACAGCGATAGAGTTTTTACTCTGGGCACATGGGCATGGCTGTGTAGACTCTGAGGGCATGTGCTGCATGAACCTCTCCAGCCACAGCGAGTCAATCCACAAGAGCATTCAGGTACTGAAGGAAGGGTGCAAGAAGCTTCAAGAGGAAAACAAAGACTGGTTCAATAAACTCTTCCAGTCCAAGGGACTAAAGGGTTGGATGATGCCGAGCTGAAACAGGACTATAATTATCTTAGAGGTTGTTGTTGTATTGTTAATTGTCCCATGTTTGTTTGGATGCTTTTAGAATGTCTTACAAAATACTTTCAGTTCCATCTTTGTGTTAAAACAGAAAGGGGGAAGATAACCAACACAGGCTCCTCATGGAGTCCCTGGAAGAGAGAATTGGAAGCAAGGATGGCACAAAAACCTCTCAGAGACTCAGTGTGGGAAGGAAAATCCTTGAAAGTACCTAAAAGTATTCTTAAATCCATAAAATACCTAAAAATCCTTGAGTATCTCAAGGCATTAATGAGCCCCACTGACTGTCAGTACAGAGCTCTCCAGGGACTCGTTAAAGCAGATAATTGGGGCCATGATTGCACAAACCTCTCACAGAGTCTGTATCAAAAGGGAAACACCAAGTACCTTAAAATAACTGAAGTACCCTGAAGTATTAATGAGTCCCACTGAGTGTTGTTACTGATAAAGCCTCTCCAGGGACTAATTACAGCAGATAATTGGAGGCCAGGATTGCACAAACCTCTCAGAGACTCCAAGGCAAAAGCCAAAGCCAAAGTCCTTTGAAAAAGCTGCAGTCCCTGCAGGGAGCATGAAGGAGCCCCCAGGGCCATTGCTGAGCAAGGCTCCCCAGGGACTCCTTGCAGCAGATCCTTGAGGCCACTGGGATGTGGGCTAGGGGGGGATGCTGAGGGCAGCACAAGGGGCTGACAGTGCCCAGCCTGGCTGGGGCTGTGCCAGGAGGCCCCAGGGCCTCAGGACAAGGTGTCTCCTCCCAGCCCTTGCTGGCACAGACCCTGCTGTGCCCCAGGGCACCAAGACTTGGCTTCTCTTTGTCCCCACCTGTCATCATTGCCTGCAGTTCTCTGCTCTGCCTGGGGCCTGGGGACACTTGCTCAGTCGTGTCCCTCAGTGGGACCCATTAAAAGTCCAAGAAACTTTGGAGTTGGATTCTGCCTTGGAGTTCCCGAGAGGTTTCTTCAGCTCCCTCTCAGGGACTGATGTTCAGGGCCTGAGCACAAAGGCCCAGAGGCTGATTAAAGTCCTTGTGCTGTGTCTGTGCTGCTGAGCTGGGCTGGGCTGCTGGCCCAGAGGCAGCTCCTGGTGACCAAGAAGAGCTTCAAAAGCACATTTCTCTGGATGAGCAGCTCTTGTGCCAGCCCAGCAGGGCTGGGGCACTGCCTGCAGCCAGCCCGGGCACAGCACAGAGGCACAGAGAGCTTCAATCAGTCAGGGCTGGGAAGGGGCTGAGAAGTGCCTGGGGCACAATCACTGCCAGCCCTTGGCACAGGAACCTCTGGCTGCAGGACAATGCAGCTGCAGCTCCTGGAGCCATCTCCTCAAGCTGGAACATGCCAATGCCTGCAGAGCCTGTGAGTACATTCTCTGCTTGTCTCTTGTGCAGAGCAGCCAGGGGTGCCCAGGGCTGTCCTGCAGAGCAGGGTCCTGCAGCCCAGGGCGCTGTGCTGGGGCAGGGACTCTGCTGCCTGCCAGGGACAGCTCTCAGCCAGCCCTGGCAGCTGCTCCCAGCACTGGGGGACAAGATCTGACTGAGAGGAGACAGCTGGTGAGGCTTGGAAGTGTTCTCCTTGTGTGGGGAGGATGCTGCATTGTTCAGGACTGCTCCCAGCATGGCATTGAACTGCAGAACATTTCCAAGTAGATTATACAGGGAGCACAGCAAGGCAGGGGCTGCATAAAAGGGAAAATCCTGTTTTCTTAATCTACTGCTCTGGGTTGCCTGGATGGGATATTGCACATAGATATTCATCTCTCAGATCATGTTGAGAAAAATAAAAATATTTTCTCTCAGATGTTAGTAAACCAGGCACTTAAGCAAATCAGCACAGGGCCCCTTAGAGGCAGCATCAGTGTTGCTTTTCCAGCCTCCTCAGGGTTGCTCTGACATTGCTCTGACAGAGCCTGCAGAGCCAGAGCTGCCCCTGGGCAGTGCCTGAGCTGGGAGGGCTCTGCAGGGCAGAGCTGAGCCCCCAGGGCTGGGCTGGGCTCTGGCAGCCCTGGCAGGGCCCAGCCCTGGGCACAGGGAAGCAGCTGCTGGCAGGGACAGCTCCAGGCAGCAGAGCCCTGGGCAGGCAGTGGGGGGAAAGTGCCCCCACGCTGTGCTGGGATATTTCAAGTCCTCGCCAAACCCAACTATTCCAAGATTACTTTTCTTACAGATCCACATGCCAAGGCACAGCAAATGTCCAACAGCAGCTCCATCAGGCACTTCCTCCTGCTGGCATTGGCAGACACGTGGCAGCTGCAGCTCCTGCACTTCTGCCTCTTGCTGGGCATCTCCCTGGCTGCCCTCCTGGGCAACGGCCTCATCATCAGCGCCGTAGCCTGCGGCCACCACCTGCACACGCCCATGTTCTTCTTCCTGCTCAACCTGGCCCTCGCTGACCTGGGCTCCATCTGCACCACTGTCCCCAAAGCCATGCACAATTCCCTCTGGGACACCAGCAACATCTCCTACACTGGATGTGCTTCTCAGCTCTTTTTCTTTCTCTTCTTCATCTCAGCAGAGCTTTTCCTCCTGACCATGATGTGCTACGACCGCTACGTGTCCATCTGCAAACCCCTGCACTACGGGACCCTCCTGGGCAGCAGAGCTTGTGCCCACATGGCAGCAGCTGCCTGGGCCAGTGCCTTTCTCTTTTCACTGCTGCACACAGCAAATACATTTTCCCTGCCCTTGTGCCATGCCAATGCCCTGGGCCAGTTCTTCTGTGAAATCCCCCAGGTCCTCAAGCTCTCCTGCTCCAAATCCTACCTCAGGGACCATGGGCTAATTGCCGTTAGTGCCTGCTTGCTATTTGGCTGTTTTGTGTTCATTGTTTTCTCCTATGTGCAGATCTTCAGGGCTGTGCTGAGGATCCCCTCTGAGCAGGGACGGCACAAAGCCTTTTCCACCTGCCTCCCTCACCTGGCTGTGCTCTCCCTGTTTGTCACCGCTGGCACATTTTCCTACCTGAAGCCCCCCTCCATGTCCTCCCCATCCCTGGATCTGGCCCTGTCAGTTCTGTACTCGGTGGTGCCTCCAGCGCTCAACCCCCTCATCTACAGCCTGAGGAACCAGGAGCTCAAGGCTGCAGTGAGAAGACTGATGACTGGAAGCTTTCAGGAATATTAAACTGCTGGAGAATTTCTGCAAACTACTTGTAATAAAACTACTTTTGATACTTCTTGTTGGTTTCATTTTGGAGATTTTTTTCCTTTGTTTTAGTTATTTCATATTGTCCACAAAGAAATGTCACTCCTTGTGCCATTTCTCATTTTGTTTCTCTTCACCTTCCCTGTGGCCACAGACTGTGTCAATGAGGGTCTGCGCTCTTGGTGCATTGAAATGAACTAAAGGATCTCCCAGCAGAGTTTTCTGCAGAGATCCCCTTGTGTTCCCTTCTCTGGAGCAGCAGCAGCAATGTCTGTGTGCAGAGCTGGGGGCAGATCAGTGCTGGCACAGCAGCTCTGCTCCTGCTGGCCACACCATTCCTGATCCAGGCCAGGAGACATTGGCCTTCTTGGCCACCTGGGCACACTCCTGGCTCATGTCCAGCCTGCTATCCTTTAGTCCCTGCAGGTCCCTTTCTGCCTGGCTGCTCTCCAGACACTCTGTCCCCAGCCTGTAGCACTGGGGCCAAATATCAGGGTCTGGCATTTGGATTTGTTAAACCTCACCTTGTTGGATTCATCCTCTGGATCCAGCCTATCAAGGTTCCTGTGCAGACCACTCCTATGTCCCCTTAGATCCACAATCACATCCAGCTTGGTGTCATCTGCAAAGAAGTCCTTGGTTCCATGGGGCCCCTCAGTGTCACAATGGCCTCTTGGTTACTCCAGGCCCTGCAGTGTCACACTGGTCTCCTTGGTTCCATGGGGCCTCAAAATGTGACAATTGTCCCCTTGGTTCTGTGGGACTTCACAGTGTCACGATGTTCTCATTGGTGCTGCAGTTCCACAGTTGCCCCTTGGTTCCATGTGACCCCAGGGTGTCACAATGGCCCCATGGTCTCATGAGGTCCCACACTGTCACCATGGTCCCTGTGGTTCCACAAGTCCCCTCAGTGTCACAATGGACTCCTTGTTTCCACAAGGCCACAAAGTGTCACAACGTTCTTCCAGATCCCTTGAGGCCCCATCATGTGACAGTGGCCCCTTGGTTACACAGGATCCTGCAGTGTCACAATGTCCCCTTAGTGCCATGAGGCCCTGCAGTGTCAGAACGGCCCCTTGGTTCCACTGGGCCCTGCAGTCTCCCAATGGTCTCCTTGGTTTTGCAGTGTCAAAATGGTGAAACCCCTTGGTTACACGAGGCCCTGCAGTGTCACAATGGATTCTGTGGTTCCACGAGGGCCCAGAGTGTCACGGGGCACTCCCTGGGTCCATTTGGCCCCACAGCACCACCATGGACACCTGGTTCTGTGGGGATGCACGGTGTCACCATGGTCCTCTTAGTTCCACGAGGCCCTGCATTGTCACAATGGCCCCAGAGTGTCCCAATCGTCAGAGAATGACAGAATCAAATAGGCTGGAAAAGAACTTTGGGATCATCAAGTCCAACCAATGCCCTAATACTGCCTTGTCACCCAGACCATGCCACTGAGTGCCACTGCAGAGGGACAGTGACTCTGCCACCTTCCCCCTGGCCAGCCCATTCCAGTTTCCACTCACCCTTTCTGTGAAGAACTCCTTCCTATTGTCCAGCCTGAGCCTCCCCTGGTGCACCTTAAGGCTGGGTCTTCTTGTCCTGCCCTCCAGCAGATCCACACTCACACCCAGCTTGGTGCCATCTGCAGTTTGTGAATGCTGGACTCGATCCCCTCACCCAGACCATCAGTGAAGATATTAAACAGGACTGGGCCCAGCACAGATCCCTGGGGACAGCACCAGTGCCTGGACACCAGCTGGGTGCAGCACCATCCCCACCACTCTCTGGGCCCAGCCTCCAGCCAGCTCTTAAATCTCCCAGCCAGGAGGGAACCTGCCCAAGCCGTGGGCTGCAGCTTTTCCAGGGAATGCTGTCAGAGACAGAGTCAAAGGCTCTGCTGGAGTCCAGGCACACAACATCCACAGCCTTTCCCCCATCCACAGGTGGGTCACCTGGGCATAAAAGGAGACCAGGTTGGTCAGGCAGGACCTGCCACCCCGAAATCCATGCTGGCTGGCTCTGATCCCTGGGCCATCCTGTGGGTGCCCTGTGATGGCACTCAAGGTGATCTGTTCCAGAACCTTGACGGGCACCCAGGTCAGGCTGACAGGCCTGGAGTTCCCCAGCTCCTCCTTCCAGCCCTTCCTGGGGATGGGCTCACACTGGCACCTCCAGTGCTCTGGGACCTCCCTGCTGAGCCAGGACTGATGGTAAATGATGGAGAGCAGCTTGGGGAGCTCATCCACAGCTCCCTCATCCCCCTGGGATGGATCCCATCTGATCCCATACACCTGTGAGCACCTGAGTGGCTCAGCAGGTCCCCAGCTGCTTCCTCCTGGATTCCAGGGGGCTGTTCTGCTCCCTGTGCCCATCTACCAGCTCAGGAGAACACTTGTCCTGAAAGGAAACCTGTCCCAATATTGAAAATTGAGACAAACAAGGTGTTAAGTAGCTCAGCCTTTTCTTTATCTTTAGTTACTCTATTCTCCACTTTATCCAATAAAGAGTAGAGGTTCTCCTTATCCCATGTTTCGCTATTAATTTATTTATAGACACATTTTCTATTACTTTTCACACAAGTGCACAGGTTAAGCTGTAACTGAGCTTTGAAGTATTTCCTTTTCTTTCTGCATAACCTAATAACATCCTTAAACACTGCCTAAGTTTCCTGACTTTTTGTCCAAAGGTGATGCTCACTCTTCCTTCCCTTGACTTCCCACAAAAGCTCCATGGGCAGCCAGGCCAGTCACTTTCATCACCAGCTCATCTTTTGCCACACTGGGACAGGCTGCTCTTCCCCCTTAAGATTACTTTCTTGAAATGTGTCCATCCTTCTTGGACCCCTTTGATTTAAAGGGCTGCTTCTCTTTAAAAAAATCAGTACCTGATTTTATATTCCCCAAATCAGCATCCTGAACAGGCCAAAGTCTGCCCTTCCTAATTCCAGTGTAGAGGTTTTGTTGCTGCCCCTCCTTCTTTCACAGAACATTGAAAACTTGATTATTTCATGGTCACTGTGCCCCAGGCAGCCTCTGAGCCCCACATCTGCCCCCAGCCCTTCTCTGTCTGTGAACAGCAGCAGACAGAGCTTTCCTTGGCAGTGGGAGTTTTAGCAAAAATTCAGTAAAACAGAAAACTCTTTTAAACCCCAGTGTAGCATTAAGAAGCAGCATTCTTTATTCAGCTGGATGCATGGGGGAGAGCTCCTCCCAAAGCTGTGCAGGCTGAGTACAGGAAAGTTTCTTTTTATTTTCTGTATTTTGCACACATGTTCATTGATTGTCCTGGACTAAACACACATCTGATAATCATTTCCCCAAAATCATTAGCATATTCCCCCTCCCCTTTACCCATGTGTTCTTCTGTCCTGGGGGTCTCTCTGGTGGTCCCTGGTGGTCATGGACCCCAATGTTCCAGTGGGCCTGGCTGAGCTGGCAGGACCCTGAGGCTGCTGAACTTCCAGTTCCCCTTCTCACACAATGGGCCTTGTGTGGTTTCCATAGGCCTGGGGATATGGAGAACAAGCTCCAGGTGTGAGCTCACCTGGTGTAGGCAATTGATCATCTGGTAACATGAGGTCACAGAGTGGGCTATGACATCACAGAGTGGGTCATGTGAGGTCATTGATCACCAATGACATCACAGACTGCCTCTGTGATATCCCAGAGCCAGCTGTGACATCACAGGGCAGATGTTTGACATCACAGAGCAGACTATGACATCACTGAGTTGGCTGTGACATCAGAGACCAGCTGTGTGACATTAGAGAATGGGCTGTGACATCCCAGAGGGGCTGTGTGACATCCCAGAGGGGCTGTGTGCCATCCCAGCAGGGCTGTGTCAGGTCACTGGGTTGGTCACTCGGCCCCAGCTCCCCCTCACAGTTTCTCCCAACAAGTCCAATGCTGTCCATGCCCAGCAGGGTCCCTGTCCCCCGGGATCCCCCCGGCCCACCTGGAGCCACAGCCTCCACCAAAGGATGTTCCACAGGATCCACCCCAGAGCCTGACATGGGGACAAGGGGCCAGGGCTGTGTCACCAGGACATCAAGGACGGGCATTACCCAGGTCACTGTGGCCTGGGTTGGGTTGCCCAGGGCAGGAAAGATGTCTGGCAGCTGGAGCAGGGTCTGGGAAGGGCCTCCAAGGTGGGGCTGGAGCCCTTGGGCTGTGAGCAGAGGCTGAGGGAGCTGGGCTTGTCCAGCCCAGAGCAGGGAAGGCTGAGGGGCTCCTCATCCCAGCCTGGCAGTGCCAGCGAGGAGGGGATGGAGAACACAGAGCCAGGCTCTTCACCGGGGGCCTGGTGGGAGACAAAAGCCAATGGGTGGAAGGGGAAAGAGGGGAGATCAGCCAGGACAGGAGGAGATGAAATGAGTCAGGCTGGTTTCAGCATTTCCTCAACACCAAGAGCAGCCTGACCTCCCTTCTCCATCCACCACTGACAGCTTTGCAAATCAGGAATTGTTGGAGCTCTTTTGCCCCCACTCCAGGATGAGCATCCTGATACAAGAACTTAATTGTGTTTATATCTATCACAGAATCACTTTTGTCTGAAATTAATTTTAGTATGGAAATCACTTGTCAATGGTGGACTCCTCAGATGCTGCTGGGACATTGCACCTAGCTCAGGGAAGAGCGAGATTGTTATTAAATTGTGTCCTGTTCAACCATGGTCTGTTGGCCATGAGGAGAAACTTTCTGTGCCCCTGAGTCTCACCAGTTCCTGACCCCCAAAGGACACAAACCTGATGAGTTGTGGTTCCCAATCCAGAGGCTGCACTTGCACCTCCCTCCATCCCCAGAGCAGAGCTCCCTTGTACCAGAGAGTCCCTGGCAATGTAGAGATGAAGGAAACAGGACAGGCTAAGGGGATCAGGGGCAGAGCACAGTCAGGGATTTGGGGTTGTTGTGAGCCCAGGACAGGACCTGGCCCTTGGCCTTGGTGAATATCATCCAATTGTCCTGGGCCCATGGCTCCAGCCTGTCCAGATCCCTCTGCAGAGCTTCCTGCCCTCCAGCACAACCACACTCCCACCCAGCCTGGACTCACCTGGGAACTGACTGAGGGTGCCCTTGAAGGCCTCATCCAGATCAGCAATAAAGAGATTGAATTGATCTGTCCCCAATCCTGAGCCCTGGGGACACCCCTGGATGTGACTCCATTCCTCAGCTGCTCTGAGTTCCAGGGGCTGGATGAGGGAAATGGTGGGGTGTGGGAAGGGACAAAGTGTGATTGATTGTCAGCCATGAAGGGTCTTGATTTTCAAATCTGTTCAGAGTGCATGAGGAGGTGCTGGTGGTCACTATCAAGTGGACATTGCTGATGTCCATTGCTATAAACAGGAAAAGAAAACTTAAACGGGGAAAACAATTCTCTCCGCATTGTTTTCAATATAGTATATTCACTTTGAATACACTTCTGAAATATGTCTAATTAACGAAGGAAGAATTGAAAACTTCAATTATTCCCATGGGATTTTCTTGTTTGGGGGTTTCGAACAAATATTTATGAGCTTTTCCCACTGAATTCCTGAACTGTAGAGCTGAAGAAAGAAGAGGCCTCTGGAGTAATAAAATTCATTAGCAACCTCCAAGTGGCTGAGGATCCATCCCCATGAGAGCAGCAATGAACAGAAATGGGCACAGCTTTGTGGCTGCTGTCCCAGCTTTGGCATGGGCCCTGGGCCTGGAGCAGGAGCAGCTCTTGAGGGCCCCAAGGCCGGGGCTCTTGTGCTGCCCTGGGCAGATGGGATGGCAGCAGGGGCTGCAGAGCTCTCAGCACCTCAGCCCCAGGGGAGCAGGGCAGCCAGGGAGCCTCCTTTGGCCTTGGCCAAGCACCTTCCCCCATGGCTGGGGCTGAGTCCTGTGGCAGCTGCAGCTGCTGCTGTGCCCTTGGCAGGGGCTGAGGCCGTGGGGCCAGTGGCCAGAGCAGCCTGGCCTGAGCAGAGCTGTGGGGCCAGAGCCGGCTGGGCTGGGCTGGGCTCAGAGAGGCCCTTGGTGCTGCCCAGAGCTCAGGGCAGCTGGCAGAGCTTGCAGGGAGCTGGGCTGGGCTCCAAGAGCCTGGCCCAGGAACCATCAGTGTCCATCTCAGCCTGGCTGAGCGTGCAGGGACAGGACTCAGGCCAGGCCTTGTGGGGCAGGGCCAGCGCCTGTGCAAGGCATTGCAAACAGGCAAGTGGCCCAGAGAGGAGGCTTCTCTGTGCCCTTGGTGGCAGGGACAGAGCAGGGAGGGGGCCCAGGACATTTGTCAGTGCCAGCCTCTGTGCCCATGCGTTGGCAGCCCTGGCTGCTGAGCCCAGCTTTGGCCTGGGCTGAGTTTGGCTGTGGCCCAGCTCCATCCTCCAGCGGGGCTCAGGGCCTGTTCCCGGCCATGGCCAGCCCTGGCTGCCTCTCTGCTGGCCCAGAGGCCGGCAGAGCCCGGGGCAGGGCTGTCTGTGCAGCCCCACAGGTGCCACGGGCTCTGCAGGAGCTGGCAGAGGCTGCCCAGCAGGGAGGCCATGGGGCACAGAGCCCCAAGGCTGCTGTGGGCACCACGGCACAGGGGCCGTTCCCAGCCGCAATGCTCCTGGCCTGGGCTGGGCCTGCACAGGGGCTGGGCCACCATGGCTGGGCCAGCACAGGGCCACAAAGGGGCCACGCAGACGCTGCCGGGGCTGACAGCAAGGCCAGGCACACACAAGCAATTGCTGAGCATGGCCTGCTCTGCCCAGGCCTGACTGTGCCAAAGGCAGAGCTCAGCTGCCCTTGGGGGCTGCAGCAACACTCCAGAGCCCAAAGAGCCTCCATGGCTGGGCTGGAGACCAAGGCTGCAGCAGGGAAATGCAGGGCTGCTGTGGGATGGGGAGGCCATTGAATTCCAGCACACACCTCAGCTCTCTGATGATCCCAGCACCATGCTGGGCCCTGTTTCAGACTGGAGCAGAGCAGATGTTGATGGGACAGGAGCTCTGCGAGGCTGTCAGGGACCTGCAGCTTGCAAGGTGCTCTGCTCTCCCTCAGGTGCTCTAGGAGAGATCCAATCCCAGCTGGGCACCTCAGGGAACAAGTGGCACTGCCTGTTCATGGGCACACAGCTGATGTCTGCCTGGAAAGGGGCACAGGTTTTAATGTCTGTTAGTTTAAAATATACAAGCAAATCTTTATTATCTGGGTCACTTGAGTATTTTAAGAAATGGCAATGTTTTCTCACCAGGAACAGGAATTTCCTTGATCTACTGGATTCTCCTACTGATGGCAAGGGAAGAAATACTGATCTTCCCCTCTACCTTTGCCACTGACATTCACTCTAATATTTAATGATCCCCTTCCTTGAGGTGTTTCCAGCTCTCCTGTTTAAATGGCCGTGTCTAAGGACATCCCTTCACTGGATCAGCTGGATCTATGTCCTCCCTGCTACTCTCAGATTTCCTCCTCCAGATGCTCTCTGGTCATTTGAGTGCCTCTCCACTGACTGCTTTCACACTTTGAACTTCACCAAGTGGCCCAATCTTTCTGATGTTAAAAAAAAAATATTAATTGAGTATCTCACTGTGGTTGTACCTATCACAGAATTTCCATTTCTTATGTATTTGCTTAAAAACTATTCCTGTTCAGAAGGCTGTTGGGGATGGTGGACATGTCAGATGCTGCTGAGACATCCCAGGGAGCTGAGGGAATTGCTGCGATGGTTCTTAAACTGTTCAAATGTTCAACTTGTGTTTGTCAGCAAGAAACCTTTCTGTGCCTCTGAGTGTCACCAGGCCCTGAGCCCAAAGGACACAAACCTGATGAGTTGTGGTTCCCACTGCAGGGGCTGCACTTGGACCTTGGCTCTGCACAGGAGAGCTCTTCATCCCCTTTCTCTCTTTTCCTCCCTCTGGGTATGGAGGGAGCTCCTGACTTCAGCCTGTGACTCGTGTGTGCAAAGAGCAAATCTGGGCAGAATGGGGGCAGGGAGAGTTTGGGGGACCTTGGGATCTGTGCTAGGCACAGAAGGTGTTTTCCATTGCTCTGAGACTGTCTGCTGTGCAAAGTGGATTTAATATCCAGCAGAGGAATGACTTTTGCATTTGATGGAGCTGTGCCTTCCCTTGGCTTTGCTGGCTGACAAGAAATGAACATCCCTCTGTGTCTTGGGCAGCTTCTTCTGCAAGGAAAGCAGGTGGGAGTGGGAGCCAAGGGGCTGAAAGCTGCAGGTGCAGCCTGGGCTGGAGGGAGCTGAGATTTGCACAAGGCTGCTCTGAGTGCCAGGGCTTGGATGGGGGAAATGGTGGGCTGGGGGTAGGGACAGAGTCTGATTGATTGTCAGCCATGAAGGGTCTTGATTTGCATATCCATTCAAACTGCATGAGGAGGTACTTGGATTCCGTGTCAATTGGAGGTCGCACATATCAATTTATGAACAGGAAAAAATCCTAAACAGGACCTAAAAAATGTTTTCTCACTGTCTTTTTAAATATATTGCATTAACTTTGAACACACAACTGAAGTCTGTCAAATTAACCACAAAAGATTTGAACACTTAAATGATTCCCAGAGGCTTGGCTTGTTAAGATGTTCTGAATGTTAATGAGCCCTGGGACACTGAATTCCTGCACTGAAGAGCTGAAGGCTGAACAAGCCTCTGGAGCAGGGAAATGCAGCAGCAGCCTCCAAGTTGCTGAGGATGTCAGCAGCCCCCAGTGAGGCCATCCCTGCCCAGAGACCGTGGGGGAATGGGCAGACAAGGAGAGCGTCCCTGGGGCTGGGGCAGCACAACTCAGAGGCACCAGCGGCTCCAGCTGGGCAATGGAGTGTGGAATGTGGCTGGGAAAGCCCTGCCTGGGCTGGGCCAAGCAGCACACACAAGCCCTGACCCACATCCACTAAAACACTCTCTCAACAAGACATTTAAAAGGAATTACAATTGTTTGTGTACACTGAGTTGGACGCACTGGAGAAATATCAGCAAGAGATTCTCAGGTGCCCAAAACAACAAAATAGGAACTTTACTGGCAACTTTAGAAAATCAGAGAAACTTTGGCCAAAGGTTTAATACAACATTCAATCAACAAGAAACACTTCTCAAAACATTAACTTTGCTTATTCAACTTCACAAACTCTAAGCCTGTTCTATTTTAAGTTACTCAAGTTTTGCAAGAAGAGGGAATAAGAAAAAGACAAATAAGATTCAGAGAAGCACACACAGAGCTTCCAACTCCTGGATTCCAGCAGTGTTCCAATGGAAATTCCAAGAGGAGGTAGGGGCAAGATGTGTGCTTGCCTTGTGGTCAGCCTTCAATACCCCTTGGTCTTCCTGGGCCCTTCCCCCAGGTGGGGCTTGGGCTCATTTGGTCCCTCAGGAGCTGGGCTGGGGCTGCAGAGGTGGCTGTGGAGCATTGCCTGTGCTGTGCCAGGGACTGGCAGCCACTGCTGGGCTGGGATAGAGGCTCTGGGGGGATTGGGTTTCCAGGGCAGGGCAGGGCTGGGGTTCCAGGGCAGGGCAAGGCTGAACCTACCCCTTCCTCCCCTACACATAAAATGTTTTGAGCCAACAGTCTCCTCCAGTCTCTCACAATAAGGCAATGTTGGAGGTGGAATTCCATTCTGGCCACGGGCACTGGGACAAGAAGGACAGTTCTTTTCCATAGGAAGGAAAGCACAGAGCCCCAGTGTTTGGAAGGCAGGTGAGAGCCTAAGTAGGCCATGGCCAGGCAGACTTCTGAAGAATTGCAGATTTTGTATTGGACCAGTCTTTCAATTAAGGGAATTTTGAAGGTGGAAACTCAGTCTCAGCCATGGGCACCTGGAGAAGCAGGACAGTTCTTTCCCATAGGAAGGAAAGCACGGAGCCTTCCCCAGTGTTTTTGGGGACAGATGAGAGGTGACCCTTGTGAAACCATTGCCAGCCAGACCTGTCCAGACAATATTCCTATTGGAATAGTCCCTGGATATAAGGGAATTTGGAAGTGAAATCCCAAATCTGGCCAGGGTGCCTGGAGGAGAAGGACAGCTCTTTTCCATAGGAAGGAAAGCACGGAGCCCCAGTGCTTCAACAGCAGATGAGAAGAGACCCTCAACATGCCAAGGTCAGCTGGACCAGTCAGGCAGCCCATGGGAGGCCAAACCAGCCACACCTGTTCTGTGCTCCCTTGGTTTTGTGGGCCCCACAGTGCCACAATGGTGACTGGTTTCTATGGGGTCCAGTGTCCGGCAGTGTCACAATGGCAAAGTCCTGCAATATCACAATGGACCCTTGGTTTGATGGGGTCCCACAATGTCACAGTGGCCCCAAGGTTCCATAAGACTCTGCAGTTTCACAATGGTCCCACTTATTCCACAACACCTTGCAGTGTCACAATGGTCTCCACAGTTCCACAGGCCCCACAACGACATGGGATTCCTCTGTTCCATGAGCCCTGCAAGGTCACAATGGACCTTTGGACCCTGGGGGTTTGTGTCCGTTGTGACAATGGTCCCCAGTGTCACAATGGACCATTGATGACTGGAGGCCCCTCTGTGTCACCCTGGAGCTTTGGTTTCATGTAGCCCTGCAGTGTCACAATGAACCCTTGGTTGAATGGGGTTCCACAATGTCACCATGGTCCCAAGTTTCCATGCAGCCTTGCCATGTCACAATGGTCTCCTTTGCCTCTACAGTGTCACAATGGACCCCTGATGACACGAGGTTCCACAATGTCACAATGGACCTCTGGTACCATGCAGCCCTGCAGTGTCACAAAGGCATTTTGGTTTCATGAGGACCCAGAGTATCACAATGGTCCTCTTGGTTGTGTGGGGACCCCCAGGGTCACAATGGTCTCACTGGTTCCATGAGGCTGTAAATTGTCCTGATGGTGTCTCCATGGTTCCATGAGGCCTTGCAATGACACAATGGACCTTTGGCCCCATTATGAGACCATGGGGTCTCACAGTGTCACAATGGACCCTTGGTTTGATGGGGCCTCTCAGTGTCACAATGATCCCTACATTCCTTTGAGCCCCACAGCGTCAGTACGGCCCCCTTGGTTCCATGAGGCCCAGCAATGTCACAGTGCTCTCCATGATTCCATGAGGCCCCACAGTGTCACAATGGTCCCTTGGTCTCACAGGGCCCCACAGTGTCACAATGCTCCCTTGGTTCCATGGGCCCTGTGCTGCTGCATTCCCCCCTCCCCTTCTCAGGCCACCCTGCCAGATGAGAAATGCTCCTTGGGGCTCGGCCTTGGCCAACAGCCCCTGGGCTCAGCTCCTCTGCAGCTCATCACAAACACTGTCTGCTCCAGGCACTGCTGCTGCCCAACCAGCTCCTGCTTTCTGGAGGAGCAGCCCTGGGAACTGGTTTTGTTCCCTCAGTGGCACAACATCCCTGTTCTCACACTGCCAAAGAAAGCTGTTGGTGCCAAGTGTGGCCAGGATGAACCATTGCTGGGACTGAAGCCCCTCTCTTGGGGCCCTGCAAACAGCGCTCCAAAAGGAGCCCTTGGAGCTCTCCTGGGCCAGCGACTCCCTCTGAGTGGGGCCTCTCCCAGCCGGGAACTCTCCCGTTTGCTGCACTCGGGGATCCCCAACAACGACGGAGCCTGGGCTGATCCCCCCACTCCTCCATGCTCAACCCTTCACCCGCTGGGGAGATGCCAAAGGATCCACAGGGAGCATTTCCTGCCCTGAGGGGAATTTCTCCCAGGTGCCTTGCACTGACTCTTTGTGTCTGTGTGCACACAGGAGTGCCTGTGCTGGGGAAATGTGGCAGAAATGCTGCTCTCTGAGGGCTTTGAGTGCCTTGGACAGCTGAGACAGTCAGGCCTGTAAGTGAGATTAAGTCATGAGGTCTAAGCGAAGTTAAATGCTGCTAAGAGTTTTTCCTTTGCTAAGCTGTTATGTTTAATAAAAGTTATTGGCTAAGTAAAATGTTGTTACGTATTATTCCACTGTTAAATCATTAAGTCATAGGTTGTAAGTTAGGTTAAGTACTGTTAAGTGCTGTTCATTGGCTAAATTGTGAAGTTGAAGGTATCAGTTAAGGTTAAAGTATCAGTTAAGTCCTGTTGAGTTTGAGCTCTTTTAAGCTTTTAAACCGTATTCCTTTTATCCTTGCCCTCACTCTCCTTTTGTCATACACAAACACAGAGGGACAGTTCTCTGTTCATTTCTGGTTTGATTGCCTGGATTTTGTTTGGTTTTGTTGTTGCTTTGTTTCCTTGGTGTGCCTGAAGCGTCCAGTCAGGAGCAGAGGGACTCTTGCCAAGGAACTTTGTGGGGCAATCCCTTAATATTCAATCTGGTTTTTGCTGATCCCTTGCTGGGGATTTTTTCAGCGCTCTCAAGGCCTCGTTGGTACCAGGGTGAAGGAGCCCTGGCCCAGGCTCTGGCCCTGGGGGACACGGGGACGCTGCCGGGGGGTCCCTGTCCCCCTGTGTCACTCCCAGGCCCCAGCCCCCGTCCCCGTGTCAGGCTCTGGGGTCGATCTCGTGGAACATCCTCTGGGGGAGGCTGCGGCGCCGGGGGCGGGGGGACCCGGGGGGACAGGGGACCCCGCTGTGCACGAGCAGGGTTGGACTGCTCTGGGGGAACTGTGAGGGGGGCCGGGGCAGAGTGACTTCCCCAGTGACCTCACACAGCCCCTGTGATGTCACACAGCCCCTGTGATATCACATAGCTACTGTGATGTCACACAGCCATCTGTGACGTCACACAGCAACCTTTGATGTCACAGAGCCAACTCTGGGATATCACCCTGGAATGTCATGCAGCTGCACTGTGATGTCACAGAAGACTCTGTGATGTCAGAAAGTCACCCTGTGATTCCACAATCTGTTCTGTGATGTCATAGCCTGCTCTATGATGTTACACAGCCAGCCAGTGATGTCACAACCCTCTCTCTGATGTCACAGAGCCACCCTCTATGAATGCAGGATCTGCTCTATGGCCTCACACCCTACACTATGATGTCACAGACAGCTGTGTGATGTCACAACCCTCTCAGTGATGTCACAAAACCCTCTCTGTGATGTCATATTGCCACTTTGTAAGGTCACAGTACACACTTTGACCTCACAGCTAGCTCTATGATATCATACAGCCATGCCATGATGTCACAGCCTGCTCTGTGATGTCACAGAATCCCCTCTATGATGCCATAGCTGCTCAATGACCACACACAACAAACTCTGTCATGTCATAGCCCAATCTGTGACCTCACACAGCCCACTCTGTGCTGTCACACAGCCCCTTGCTGACATCACAGCTGCTCTGTGCCTCCATGACACAGCCACAGAGGAGCTGCTGTGACACAGCCCCCTCTGGGACATGCCACAGCCCCTGCCAGTGCTGAGCCCCTGGGAGCTCTGTCTGTGCCCTGCTGCTGTCCCTGAGGGGCCCTGGTAGTGCCTCAGCCCTGCTGGGCTGTGCACAGGAGCTGCTCCTGGCCAGAGCTGTCTCTCTGCAGCTCTGCTGCCCTTGCCAGGAGCTGCCTCTGGGCCAGGAGCCCGCCCCAGCTCGGCAGCACAGACACAGCATGAGGACTGTAATGACCCTCTGGGGCTTTGGTGCTCTTTGTGTCTGCCATGGCCAAAGTGCTGCCCAAGTTGGCTCTGGCAGGGCTGTCTTGCAGCTGCTACCCATCCCTGTGCCCTGTGCAGCCCAGGCTGTCCTACGGTGTCCATGCCCTGCACCTCTGTCCCTGCAGGCTGTCGGCATCCCCCGGCTGCCCCACCTGGCTGGGCCCTTCCTTTGCTGACAGCTCTGCCTCCTGCCTGCCTCTGCCTGCCCACACAAAGCCTTGGCCTTAATATCAAAAGGGTTAATTCAATTTTTACTGTGCCTGTGAACTTTCACAGAGAAACCAGGCATGCAGGGGCTGCTTTCCCAGCAAGAATGGGTGGAAGAGAAGATGAAGACATCTGGCTCAAGAATGCAGTGATAGAAAAAGCAAGAGCTGAATCTGGAAACTTGGGGTGGGTTTTATGGAAATGGGTACATTTTAATATACACATAGTGACTCTATATAAGCTATACACTTGTAGAATCATGTGTCCACTCACTGGACCTCAGGCCTGAATAAATGATTTTCTCTCAAACACAAAGTTAGTGCTAAGGAGTCTTATTCTGATATTTTGGCCATTTGGTGACAGCAGAGGCTGACAGAACCAAGGATCCAGCTGTGACACTTGGAACCTCATGGAACAAGGGGTCCATGGTAACATTGGGGAACTCAGATCATTGTTGACAATGTGAAAGCTCATGGAATCAAATTCCATTGTGGCACAGCAGGGCTGCTTGGAACCAAGGGTTCACTGAGGTTCTGTAAGGTTTCACAGAACCAAGGAGACCATTTTGATGCTGTGAGGCCTCATGGAACCACCTGCCACTGTGACAAGCGGGGCCACATGGAGCCAAGGGGCCACTGAGACACTGAGGAACCTCATGGAACCAAAGTCTATTGTGTTGCATTGGAACCTCATGGAACCAAAGGTCCATTGTTACACTGTGGGGCCCTGTGGAACCAGTGGGACCATGGTGACACCATAGTGCTCCATGGAACCAAGGGACCATGGTGACACTGTGGTGCTCCATGGAACCAAGGGGCCATTCTGATTCTGCTTTGCCTCATGGAACCAAGGGGCCACTACGACACTGCAGGGCCTCGTCAAACTAAGGCAGCCTTGTGACACTGCGGGCCCCCTTGGAACCAAGGGTCTATATGCATATTGCAGGCTCTCATGGAACCACGGAGAACATTATGACCCTTTGGAACCCATTGTAACCAAGGGGCCATTGTAGCACGGCAGGGCCTCATGGAACCAAGGGGACCACAGTGACACTGTGGGGCTCCATGGAACAAAGGGGCCAATCTGACACCGTGGAATCAAGGAGGCCATTGCTGTGCTACAGGACATCATGGAACCAAGGAGATCATTGCTGTGCTACGGGGCATCATGGAACCAAGGAGGCCATTATGACACATGGGGGCCCATGGAACCAAAGAACCATCATGGCACTGCAAGGTCTCATGGAACCAAGGAGACCACTGCTATGCTATCCCCGGGGCATCATGGAACCAAGGAGACCATTGTGTCACATGCGACCTCGTGGAACCAAAGGACCATTGTGGCACTGCAGGGCCTCATGGAACCAAGGGCACAATAGTGACACTGTGGGGCTCCAAGGGAACAAGGGGGCATTCTTAAAGTGCAGAACCAAGGAGGCTGTTGTGACACTCTGGGGCATCATGGAGTGGAGGGTCCATTGTGAAACAGCATGGCATTGTGAAACCATGGGGGCCATTTTTACTTTGAGGCCTTATGAAGCCAAAGAGCCATCGTGGCACTTTGTGTCCCCATGGAACCAAGGAGTCCATTGTGACACTACAAGACCTCATTGAAGCAAGGAACCATTGTGGCAATGTGGAGTCTTGGCAGGCCAAGGGGCAGTTGTCAAACTGTGTGGCACTATGGAACGAGGAGTCCATTGTGACACTACAGGGCCCAATGGAACTAAGGATTCATGGAACAGTGCAGGACCCCATGGAACCAAAATTTCATTGTGACATTGCAGGGCCTCATGGAATACTGAAGCCCATTGTGACACTTCAAGGCCTCATTGAACCAAGGGGCTCTGCAGGACCAAGTGGAACCAAGGAAATAATTTTGACACTGCAGGGTCTTGTTGAACCAAGGGTCCATTGTGATATTGTGGTACCAAGGAGACCCCTGTGACACGGTGAGGTCTTATGGAAGCAAAAGTGGGACAATTGTGATGCTTTGGGGCCCAATGGAAGCAAGGGGCCAGTGTGACACAGCTGGGCCTCCTGCAGCCAAGGGGCCCCTGGGATCCTGAGGACCGCAAAAGAATCAAGAGGCCATTGAGACACTCTGCAGCCTCATGGAACCAAGGGGGCCATTGTGTCATTGTGCAGCTCCATGGAAACAAGGAAACCATTTTGACACTGCAGGGCCCCATGGAAACAAGGGGCCAGTGTGATACAGTGGAGCCTCATGGTACCAAGGATCCAATATGACACCACCATTATGACACTGAGGGGCCTTGTGGATCCAAGGGAACAGGTAACAGGTTTGGTTCGCCTAGCCAGACTAGCTTAACTGACCTGAACATGTTGAAGGTCACTTCTCATGTGTCCCCAAAACACTGGGGCTCTGAGATTTCATTCAGATAGAAAAGAACCATCTGTCCTGCCCAGGCACCCATGGCCAAAATTGGTACTTCACAAAAATACCCTGTATGCAAGAGTTTCTCCCAGACAAAAGCTGCCAGGACAGACAGGCCTGGCTCACCTTGGCCTCTGGTGGCCGCCTCTAATCTGCCCTGGAAACACTGGGGCTCTGTGTTTTCCATCCTATGGGAAAGAACTGGATGTCTCATCCAGATGATCATGGCTAAAATCGGGATTGTGCCCCCAAAATTTGTATATCCAAGATACGGTATCCAAGATATTTATTGTTATGTTGCTCCTAGATGAAAGCTGCCAGGACAGACAGATCTGGCTGGTCTTGGCCTCTGGTGGCTGCTGTTCATCAGCCCCTGAAACACTGGGGCTCCGTGCTTTCCTTTCTGTGGAACCATGGTGACACTTCAGGGCCTCATGCAACCATTGTGACCCTGCAGGGTACCATGGATCTAAGGGGCCACTCTGACACTGTGGGGCCTCGTGGAACCAAGGTCATCATTGTGGTTCTGTTGGGCCACATGGTCCCAAGGGGCCAGTGTGAAGCAGCAGGGCTTTGTGGAACCAAGAGGCCATTGCTGCATTTCAGGGCCTCGTGGAGCGAAATGGCCGTTGTGATCCTGCGGGGCACCATGGATCCATGGAGAGCATTGTGGCAGTGCAAGGCCCCATGGAATCATGGAGACCACTGTGACACTGTGGGGCCCCACAGAACCAAAGGAACATTGTGACCCTGCAGGGCCTCATGGAAGCAAGGAGACATTGTGACACTACGGGAATTTCTGGAAACAAGGGGATCATTGTTGCACTACTGGACCCATATGGAACCAAGGGGCCATGGTGACACAGCGAAGCTTCATGGAACCCAAAGACCATTAGGACACTGTGGGGCCTTGTGGAACCATGGAGATCATTAAGATCCTTAAGGACTTGTGTAACCAAGCGGACATTATGACACATTAGGACATCATGGGAGCAAGGAGCCATTGTGACACTGCAGGGCCCTTTGGAAGCAAGGGAACACAAAATAGGTATGGCTGCCTTGGTCTCCCAGGGATCACCTGACAGGTCTGGCTGATCTAAGAGGACCATGGTGACACTGTGTATGACACGGTAGCACAGAGCCAAGGGGCCACTGTGACACTGTGGGGCTGAATGGAAGCAAGGAGTCCATGGTGAGTCTGGGTCCAAGTGGAACCACAGAGGCCACTGTGACACTGCAGGGCCTTGTGGAACCAAGGGGCCATTGTGCCTCTGCGGAACCAAGGAGAGCCTTGGGAGAGCCTGGGGACAATGGAATCAAGGGGCCATTGCTCCATTGCAAGGACTCCGGGAAAGGAGGGAACAATTGTGACACTGTGGAGCCTGATGGAACCAAGGGTCCCTGGTGACACTGCAGGATCTTGTGTCACCAGGGCTCCATTGTGACACTGCAGCACCAAGGAATTCATTGGGGCACTCTGAGGCCTCATGGAACCACAGAGGCCACTGTGACCCTGCAGGGCCCTGTGGAACCATGCAGAGCATTGTGACAGAGCAGGACCTGGTGTCATGATGGGGCCATTGTGACACTGCAGGGCCCCATGGAACCAAGGGGCCAGGGCTGCTCCTCAGGGACTCCTGGAATGAAGGAAACATGTTTGACACCATGGTGGCCCTTGGGACCAAGAGGCCATTGGGACACTGTGGAACCAAGGAGAGCATTGCCGCACTGCCAGACATCATGGAACCAAGGATCCACTGTGACACTGCAGGGCCCAAGGATCCAAGGGACTTTGTGACTCCAAGGGGTCTCATGGAACCAAAGGGACATTGTGACACTGGCAGGCCTCATGGAATCATGGAGAGCATTGGGACACTCTGGGGCCTCATGGAACCGGGGTGACACCAAGTTGTCTGGGAGTGTGCATCTGCTGGAGGGTAGGAGGGCTCTGCACAGGGCCCTGGACAGGCTGGATCCAGGGCCCAAATCCAAACAAGATGAGGTTTAACCAGTCCAAGTACTGGGGCCTGCACTTTGGCCACAACAACCCCTGCAGCTCTACAGGCTGGGGACAGAGTGGCTGGAGAGCAGCCAGGCAGAAAGGGACCTGCAGGGACTGATGGACAGCAGGCTGGACATGAGGCAGCAGCGTGCCCAGGTGGGCAAGAAGGCCAATGGCTCCTGGCCTGCCTCAGGAATGGTGCGGCCAGCAGGAGCAGGGCAGGGATTCTTCCCCTCTGCTCGGCAATGATTGGGCAGCACCTCGAGTGCTGTGTCCAGTTCTGGGCACCCCGATTTTGGAAGGACATGGAGGGGCTGGAGTGTGTCCAGAGAAGGGCAACAAGGCTGGGGAGGGGTCTGGAACACAAGTCCTGTGAGGAGTGGCTGAGGGAGCTGGGGTTGTTTATCCTGGAGAAGAGGAGGCTCAGGGGAGACAAGGCAGTGTCAGGGCACAGGTTGGACTTGATGATCTCCAAGGTCTTTTCCAGCCTTGCTGATTCTGAATTCTCTGAAAGCACCCTTGGAGCAGTTGCAGGATGAGCCCTGGGCCTCCTCTTCAGCAGCTACAGCAGCCCAGGTCCCTCAGCTTCTCCTGGCAGCCCCAAAGCCCATCCTGTCAGTCCTGCAGAGCCTCTGCAGCTCCTCCTCATTGCCCAGAACAGGGAGCCCCAGAGCCAGACACAGCAGCCCAGATGTGCCCCGCTGGCCTGGGGTGCCTCTGGCAAGGGAGCAGCAGCAGGCACTGCAGGAGCCTGCAGACAATTCCTGCAGCACTTGTAGGATGATCCTGCTGCCCAAGGGACGTTCCCATGGGGCCAAGTCAGGAACTGCAATGGGGAGTGGGGCCAGAGAGGAAAGGGCAAACAGGGATGGGCTGTTTGCAGGGCAGGGAACAGGGCTGGGAAGGAAGAAGAAATTTGTACAAGTGAATAGTAAAGAAAGCAAAGAGAAGCCAAGGAAATGGTCAGGGCAGTTTGGGGGTGGCTGCCAGGCAGCCCTGGCTCTGAGCAACAGCGTCTGCAGTGGCACAGGAAACTCCCAGCTGATGGGAACAAACTTTCTGGCTGAGTGCAGAGGCCAGGACAAAGCTGAGTGGTTTCCCTGGTGTCCCGCAGGCCTTGTTGGCCCCAGGGGCTGATGGCATTTGTGCTCCCTCAGGCTCATGTCCCCACAGCAACAGCATGGGGGTGCTGGCCCTGCTGTGTGCAATGCAAACAGGGGCTGCTGAGGCAGTGCTGCCGTGCCTGTGCCTGCAAGGATGGGGCACCTGTGTGAGCTGGGGGAGAGGCCAGGGCTGCAGAGGGGGGATGTTGTTGGCAGCTGCATGAGGACGCTCTGGGACGCTGCCCTGGGCTGTGCAGCGCACTGGGCATGGATCAGCCCCTGCTCTGCTGCTCCTTGCCGTCTGGCCCAGGGCCCGTGCAGAGCCCCAGCCATGCTGTTTGCCCCCAGCCCGCCCACGGCCAGCCTGGGGCTGCTGACGGGGGTTTCTGTGCTGAGCATTGGCCTGGCCGTGTTCTTGAGAGAGCCTGGGCAAGGAGCCTGGAGCCCCCAGGGCCTGGCCTGAGGCGTCAGCGCTGCCCCAGCAGTGCCCATGGCCTGTCCCTGCTGCAGCCCCGGCACTGCCACCCGCAGGGCTGTGCCCGGCCCCGAGAGCACTCAGGCCCTGCAGCAACACCAGGGCCACCAGGGCAGCGGGGCAGGGCCACGGCAGCAGCACTGGCAACACCAAGTGCTGCTGCTGCTGCTGCTGCTGGGCACAGCTGCTGGGCCAGCACTGATCTGCCCCAGCTCTGCACACAGACATTGCTGCTGCAGCTCTACAGAAGAGAACAAAAGGGCATCTCTGCAGAAAACTCTGCTGGGAGATCCTTTAGCTCCTTTAAAGGCACCAAGAGCGCAGCCCCTCATTGACGCAGTCTCTGGCCACAGGGAAGGTGGAGAGAAACAAAATGAGAAATGGCACAAACACTGACATACCTGGTGGACAACATTTAAAAAAAAGTAAAATAAAGAAAAAGAACCTCCAAAATGAAGCCGAGAAGAAGTATCCAAGATGCCTTTTATTACAAGTGATTTACAGAAATTGGCCAGCAGTTTAATGTTTCTGAAACCATCCAGTCATCAGACTCAATACTGCAGCCTTGAGCTCCTGGTTCCTCAGGCTGTAGATGAGGGGGTTCAGGGCTGGAGGCACCACCGAATACAAAACTGACAGGGCTAGATCCAGGGATGGAGAGGAGATAGAGGGGGGCTTTAGGTGAGCAAAGATAATAGTGCTGAGGAACAGGGAGAGCACGGCCAGGTGAGGGAGGCAGGTGGAAAAGGCTCTGTGCCGTCCCTGCTCAGAGGGGATCCTCAGCACGGCTCTGAAGATCTGCACATAGGAGAAAACAATGAACACAAAACAGACCAAACCTAAAGAGACACTGACAGCAATGAGCCCCAGTTCCCTGAGGTTTGAGTGTGAGCAGGAGAGCTTGAGGATCTGAGGGATTTCACAGAAGAACTGGCCCAGGGCATTGGCATGGCACAGGGGCAGGGAAAATGTATTGGCCGTGTGCATGAGAGCATTGAGAAAGGCACTGGCCCAGGCAGCTGCTGCCATGTGGGCACAAGCTCTGCTGCCCAGGAGGGTCCCGTAGTGCAGGGGTTTGCAGATGGACACGTAGCGGTCGTAGCACATGATGGTCAGGAGGAAAAGCTCTGCTGAGATGAAGAACATAAAGAAAAAGAGCTGAGGAGCACATCCTGTGTAGGAGATGTTGCTGGTGTCCCAGAGGGAATTGTGCATGGCTTTGGGGACAGTGGTGCAGATGGAGCCCAGGTCAGCGAGGGCCAGGTTGAGCAGGAAGAAGAACATGGGCGTGTGCAGGTGGTGGCCGCAGGCTACGGCGCTGATGATGAGGCCGTTGCCCAGGAGGGCAGCCAGGGAGATGCCCAGCAAGAGGCAGAAGTGCAGGAGCTGCAGCTGCCGCGTGTCTGCCAATGCCAGCAGGAGGAAGTGCCTGATGCAGCTGCTGTTGGACATTTCTTCTGTCTTGGCATGGGGATATGTTAGAAAAGTAATCATAAAATAGTTTGGCTTGGAAAAGAATTTAAATATCCCAGCAGAGGCTGGGGGCACTTTCCCCCCACTGCCTGCCCAGGGCTCTGCTGCCTGGAGCTGTCCCTGCCAGCAGCTGCTTCCCTGTGCCCAGGGCTGGGCCCTGCCAGTGCTGCCAGAGCCCAGCCCAGCCCTGGGGGCTCAGCTCTGCCCTGCAGAGCCCTCCCAGCTCAGGCACTGCCCAGGGGCAGCTCTGGCTCTGCAGGCTCTGATGGCAACGTCAGAGGAAACCTGAGGAGGCTGGAAAAGTGACACTGATGCAGCCTCTAAAGGGGCTCTGTTCTGATTTCTGTCATTGCCTGCTTTATTCAGATCAGAGAGAAATTATTTTTTTTTTCCACCTGAACTCAGCAATGAATATCTATGTGCAGTTTCCCATCCAGGCAACCCACAGCAGTAAAATAAAAAGCAGGATTTTCCCTTTTATGCAGCCCCTGCCTTACTGTGCTCCCTGTATAATCTACCTGAAAATGTTCTGCAGTTAAATGCCATGCTGGAAGCACTCCTGAACAATGCAGCATCCTCCCCACACAAGGAGAACACTCCCAAGCCTCACCATCTGTCTCCTCCCAGCCAGATCTTGTCCCCCAGTGCTGGCAGCAGCTGCCAGGGCTGGCTGAGAGCTGTCCCTGGCAGGCAGCAGAGTCCCTGCCCCAGCACAGCGCCCTGGGCTGCAGGACCCTGCTCTGCAGGACAGCCCTGGGCACCCCTGGCTGCTCTGCACAAGAGACAAGCAGAGAATGTACTCACAGGCCCTGCAGGCATTGGGATGTTCCAGCTTGAGGAGATGGCTCCAGGAGCTGCAGCTGCATTGTCCTGCAGCCAGAGGTTCCTGTGCCAAGGGCTGGCAGTGATTGTGCCCCAGGCACTTCTCAGTCCCTTCCCAGCCCTGACTGATTGAAGCTCTCTGTGCCTCTGGGCTGTGCCCGGGCTGGCTGCAGGCAGTGCCCCAGCCCTGCTGGGCTGGCACAAGAGCTGCTCATCAAGAGAAATTTGCTTTTGAAGCTCTTCTTGGTGACCAGGAGCTGCCTCTGTGCCAGGAGCCCAGCCCAGCTCAGCAGCACAGACACAGCACAAGGACTTTAATCAGCCTCTGGGGCTTTGTGCTCAGGCCCTGAACATCAGTCCCTGAGAGGGAGCTGAAGAAACCTCTCCAGAACTCCAAGGCAGAATCCAACTCCAAAGTTTCTTGGACTTTTAATGGGTCCCAGAGAGGGACACGACTGAGCAAGTGTCCCCAGACCCCAGGCAGAGCAGAGAACTGCAGGCAGTGATGACAGGTGGGGACAAAGAGAAGCCAAGTCTTGGTGCCCTGGGGCACAGCAGGGTCTGTGCCAGCAAGGGCTGGGAGGAGACACCTTGTCCTGAGGCCCTGGGGCCTCCTGGCACAGCCCCAGCCAGGCTGGGCACTGGCAGCCCCTTGTGCTGCCCTCAGCATCCCCCCCTAGCCCACATCTCAGTGGCCTCAAGGATCTGCTGCAAGGAGTCCCTGGGGAGCCTTGCTCAGCAATGGCCCTGGGGGCTCCTTCATGCTCCCTGCAGGGGCTGCAGGTTTTTCAAAGGACTTTGGCTTTGGCTTTTGCCTTGGAGTCTCTGAGAGGTTTGTGCAATCATGGCTCCAATTATCTGCTGTAATTAGTCCCTGGAGAGGCTTTGTCATTAACAACACTTAGTGGGGCTCATTAATGCTTCAAGGTACTCCAGTTATTTGAAGGTACTTGGTGTTTCCCTTTTGATACAGACTCTGTGAGAGGTTTGTGCAATCATGGCCCCAATTAACGGCTTTAACGAGTCCCTTGAGAGCTTTGCACTGCCACTCAGTGGGGCTCATTAATGCTTTGAGATGCTCAAAATTTTAAAGGTAGTTTGGAATTTCCTTTCCATATTGAGACTCTTAGAGGTTTTTGGTTAATCCTGGCCTCCAATTCTCTCCTCCAAGATGTCCATGAGAAGCCTCTGTTGGGGATGGACCTCAGTGGGACCCATTCATGCTTTGAGACACTTTGGGGTTTTCTTCTGACTTTGACTCCTGGAAAGGTTTGTGCAATCTCCTCTCAGGCCCTGAGGTTCCAGGGCTCAGCTCCAAATGCACCACAGGGCTCATCAGGATGCAGCAAGTCCTGACAAACCATGGCTCTGCCTTGATTTCCCTCTGCTCTAATGCAGTTTATCAGGAACCTATCTGGAGTGATTTTGGTTTGCTAATTTGAGATTTCTCAGCCAATGCATCTATTAGTGCAGTGGGATCAATGTTGGCTAATTACCATTGCACTCACTGGAATATATTTACTCATTTCCTGCTGTGAGATAGGATTAGGAGAAAAGAAAAGTAGGCTCAAAATTTTAAAAGGGTATATAGAAAAGTTTATTACCAGTAAATAGGAGAAAGATTAATAAGAATCTGAACACTTCTCCTCTCCCTACAACCTTTTCTTTCTTACTGACAATGCAAGGAGACAAAACCTGAAAGTTTCAGTCACTTTACACCATCTAGAACAGTCTTTCTTCAGTTCGCTTAGGGAGAGGAGTCTCTCATGCTATGGAGACTTCTCCATAAGGAAAAAGTTCGCTCGTGGCTCTCAATTGCCACGAAGAGCAGCTGCCCAGAAAATCTGCAATTGTGAAGTCCCTCCCATTTTTCACAGCTTTTCCCACAGCTGTTTTTATGGGCCATGTCAGCTTATGGGGTATTAGTTTAAAGATGAGCTGTTCAAGAGCAAAGATTCTCTTCATCTATTTCTGAAATCATCTTCATCTCTGAGAACAGAGATCTTCTTCGTCTCTCCCTGAGGGCATAGGATCTCACCACTCTTCTCTCTTTCTCTCTTTAAACTTCTGATGGGATCACAGCTACTTCAACATTTGCCTACTTTAGCATGGAGGTTTTTGCTGAACAGGTCATCTCCCCATATTTTCAATTAGTTATAGGGAAAAAGAGAGTCTGACATATTAATTACATCCTTCTCCATAGCTTTTCAAGAGGATTTCAGGCTGCAAGATCAAGGCATCTCCTCATCCCTCCCATCTGAGGCTCAACTTCCCCTTCAGTGACCTCGGTGTCTTCATGTTGTTCCTCTGTGTGCCTGCAGTTTGTCCTTTTCTCTCACTGGAGGGAGGATGGAAGCACTGAAAGAGTTCATATCTCACCTGGGGCCTGCAGATGGTTCCGTGCCCCCGGCCGGGCTCGGTGCTTGCGGCCGGAGCTGTTTTACGATGGAGGTTTCTGCAGCGGCTGCGCTGGGGCTGTGTCAGGATGGGCCACGCTGGGGCAGGGCCAGGATCTCAGCAGCCAGGCCAGAGCACAGCAGCAGCACGGCCGGGGCCGATGGCTTCTCCTGCCCCTGCCCGGGGCTTGCGGCTGAAGCCCCAAGGGTGGCAGAATCTTGGCCGAGCCGGCCCGGCCCGGGGCTGCTCCTGGGGCCCGGCGGATCCTGGCTGGGCCCGGGCAGGCGGCGGGGCAGGGCTCAGCAGGGCCCAGATGTTCCCAACTGCAGCCATGGCCCGGCCCGGCCTCGGCCCCGCGGCCTCCCCTGCCCTGCCCGGCAGCCGATGGGGCCTGGCGGGGTCCCTGGGAAGGGGCCCGGCCCCACGGCAGGAGCCGCCCGGCCCGGCCTGGCTGAGACGGGGCCGGGTCAGCCTTGTTACCTCTGGGCCAGCCAGAAGGGAAAGAGACCCTCCCAGGCTTTCCCATCTTTAACATGTGTCTTCACAGAGGCGTGTACAGTTCCCTTAGTGGTTTAACAGATTGTCAATTCTCAAAGATAATTACTGATTGTTTTTTTGTCAGACATGGAAGAAAACTGCTAGCAACTTCTTTTAGGACATCACTTCTGTGATGCAAAACCACCACAACAGCACAGAGCACAGAGCTCCTTTGTCCATATGTAGTGCTCATGTGCCCGAGGTTTCAAAATACCTCCTTGGGAGATCTCTGTGCCCTATCCAAGATGTTTTCAAATGAAAACATTCAGCTCAAGGTCTAAGAAAATCACGAGAGGACAGGGCAAGGGTGACCTGTCTGTCCTGGCTACTTTTGTCTGAGATCAGTCCTTGGATAAACAGAATTGAGAGGCCAAATTCTAACTTTGGCCATGGTCCCTGGACATGAAAGCCGGTTCCTTTCCATAGGAAGGAAGGAACAGAGCCCCAGAGTTTCAGGGGCAGATGAGAGGTGGCCACCAGAGTCCAAGGCCAGCCAGAGCAAGCAGAATTTTGTTCTGAGTGAAATCCTTGCATATAGGAATTGCTTTAGGGAGAGTTCCAATTTTGGCAATGGGCATCGGAAAAGGGGGACAGTTCTTTTCCATAGCAAGAAAAGCACAGAGCCCCAGTTTTCCAGGAGCTGATGAGAGGCAGCCCTTAACATCAAAACATCAGCCAGACCTCTCAGGGGACCCCTGGGAGGCCAAGCCAGCCAGACCTATTCCATGTTCCCTCAGTTCCATGGGGCCCCACAGTGTCCCAATGGTCCCTTGCTTCCAAGAGGCCCTGAGGTGTCATAATGCCCCCTTGGTGACACCAGGCCCTGAAGGGTCCCAATGGTCTCCATGGTTCCATCAGGCCCCACAGAGCCATAATGGTCTCTGGGTTCCATGAAGCCCCGCTGGGTCACCATGGCCCCTTGGTTCCATGGGCTCCAGTGGTGCCACAATGATCCCCTTGGTTCCATGGGGTCCCCACAGTGTCCCAGTGATCTCCATAGGAAGGGAAGGACCCAGCCCCAGTGTTGCAGGGGCAGCCACCAGAGGTCAAGGCCAGCCAGGCTTGATGGTACAGCAGATTGTGCCTGGGAGCAACCCTTGGATATCCAGAATTTTGGAGGTGGAATCCCAATTTCAGACATGGACACCTGGAGGATAAGGATGGTTGTTTTCCATTGGAAAGAAACCACGGAACACTGATTCAACGGTGACATTTGGGGATATGTGGGGCCTATTGGGGATCCTTTTTGCACCTTGTGACCCAACAGGAGCTTCTCTAATAAATGTTGCCTGAAGCTCCCACTGTGCCCATCACAGGAACCCCTGTGAGTGTCTGGGACATCCCGGCTCTTTGGCAGCCTGGGGACTCCTGGGATGTCACTGTGGAGCCCCCGTGAGTGCCTGTGACAGATGGGTGCCTTTGCAGCCCAAGGTGCCCTGGGACGTCACCATGGAATGCCTGTGACTGCCTCTGACATCAGGGCTCTTTACCATCCCAGAAAGCCCTGGGAGGTCTCCATGGAGCCCCTCTGAGGGCCTGTGACAAATCTGATCCTTAGCAGGCAACCATCACCAAGAGCCTGTTGCTATGGTCAGTTTCCATGGCAACCATCACCAGCCCCCTGTTGCTGTGTTCAGTCTGTTGGCAACTCCATGGAGACCCCATGCCAGGGTGGTTGCCATGGCCATCAGGGCTGGCACCAGCTGGGATGCTCGGTTTCCACGGGCCGGGCTTCAGGAATGGGATTCCCCAATTTCCTGCTCCCGCTAAAACCGCGCTGCCCTCGCTGCCCTCCCGCCTCCCATGGAAAGGACAAAAGGCAAAGATCCCGGGCTGGGATAAGAACAATTTATTGGGAACAGCAATGAGATATGGAAAAAATGGAACAGAAACAAAATTGATAACAGAAGGGATAAATAAAACTGTTTACAGAAAAAACTACAACACAACTGACTGTCTCTTCCCATCCACAATTTCCCCTGTCTGGAAAGGACACCCTTCTCCTCAGGGAGAGCGAGAGAGAGAGTCCCTTTCCTGCCCCTGGCAATGGCCTGAGGTGGGAGTGAATGTAATATCATAGCCATGGCCAGACCCTCACGTTCTTCAATCCCACATCATGTCATGGGCAGGAAAAGGGAAGGTGTCTTCCCAGCATGGATCGTGGGGAACACGGATCCCCAGGACTCTGCCCAATGTGGGTCCTCTAATGGGGGATGAAGCTGGTTCATGAAGTTGTTCCTGCAATCGAGGCGTTTGCAAGGCTTCCCTTACTGGTGGCTCCGTTGGTGTCTGGTCAAATGAGAGCTGCTGGTGAAGCTCTTCCCACACTGGGGACACTCGTAGGGCCTCTCCCCATTGTGGATGCTCCGGTGGGTGAGGAGGGTGGAGTTGTGCTTGAAGCCCTTCCCACAGTCAGGGCAGCGGAAGGGCCTCGCCTCTGAGTGAATTCGCTCGTGGCAGAGGAGACTGGAGCTGGTGTGAAACCTCTTCTGGCACTCAGGACACTCGTAGGGCCTCTCCCCAGTGTGGATGCGTTGGTGGATGATGAGGGCAGAGCTGCAGCTGAAGCCCTTCCCACACTCCCCACACTCGTAGGGCCATTCCCCAGTGTGGATCATCTGGTGGCTGATCAGGGTGCTGCTCTGCCTGAAGCTCTTCCCACACTCCAAGCACTTGTGGGGCTTCTCCCCATCATGAAGCTGCCCATGGACCACCAGCTCTGAGCTCTGGCTGAAGCTCTGTCCACCCTCCTGCCTCAGGCTGGGTCTTTCCTCCTCAGAGCACCCTGGGCTGGATTTGGAGCCCCTTCTCCTGTGGGATCTCTGGGACTTGTCCTCCACGTTGGAATTCTGCACTGTGGAGCCATTTAAAATGGCCTCTTCCATAAGGTTCTGCCACAGGGATTTGCCCTCCCTAGTCTCCATCCTCAGCTCCTTCTCTGGGGGAGGAAGGCCAAGGAGAGGATGGGATTTGCCTCCGTGCCAGAGGGAAGGGGAAGGAGATCCCCCCAGTGCATCCCCAGCAGGACGGGGTTGGCAGCAGGGTTGTCCTGCAGCCGGGGGCTGTGCTGGGCAGGGAGATGGAGCAGGAGAGAGGGGGAAATGGGCATTGACTTCCTCCTCACCTGCCCGGGGCTCCTGGGGCACCTTCTTCTTCCTCACAGCCTCCTCCTCCATCTGGCCAAGATTATGGGATGGAAAATCCTGTTTTGAGAAGAAAACAAGGGATAAGTACATTGAATTTTGTACTGGTTTGAAGGCAAACCTGGGCAGGGTCTAAACCAGGATTACAATTTAATAAGAAAATGAAGATCAAGGCAATGATGCAGAAACACTGCCTTAAACTGACAGAGTCAGGATATAACCTGATACCCTGTTGCTGCTCAGGGTGGTGGCAGCAGTCCCATTAAATGGTGGCTGCAGTCCTGTGGAGTGATGAACGTGATTCTGTCCAAGCAGTGATCCTGTAGAAGGGTCTGGTCTTCCTCTGAAGGTCCAGGGGTGGTTCTGGAGCTCTTGTCCTCTGGGAATCCAGTAGGCAAGCTGCTCCTGGTGTTGCAAGGCTCAGCTTATATCCAGGTAGGAATGCTTGGATCCTCCCCCTGGGCGGAGCATCCCACAATGGGAGGATGGAATTTGATCAGTCCTGCAGTGACACTCAATGGCCCATTCCCAGAAGATATCTCCCCTGGAGGGCGTTATCAGGGCTGAGTCATGGAAGAGATCAAGAACACTGCCCCACCTGTTTATAGCAGTTGATGAAGATGGGGATTGAAAACATGCATTTGGTTCCATCTTACATTGCAGCCTGAAACAGTGGGGGAACCCCTGCTCAGGGGGTGAACACCACCCCCCTTACCCAAACTGGCTCAGGTGTAAAACCCCCACCCCGGGAAGGCCACGCACACAGGGGACAATGTCACACTTGCCCTGCTCCAGGGGAGGTCTCTGTCCCTGTCACTCCCTTGCTCTCCCCCCTTTTCTCTTTCACAGGCCGGGGGCTTTGCCAAATCTAAGAATAATTTTTTCTCTTTCCCTGTCACCTTTGTGGCATCTACACAGAGCTTTCCCTTCCTTTTCATAATCTTTTCATAAAAGAGGTATCGCAATGTATTGGGCCGAATTTCCACGTTTCTTTTATCAGAATGTGCCAGCAGCTGAGCTGGAGCAGCGCAGGACCAATGGATTTTGGAATTGCCACAAAATTGCTTCTACTGTGAGTTTACTGAACTTTGGGATTTGTTTGTGTGTTCACCACAAGTGACTTGTGGGAAGAGCAAATTCAAGGCATTTTCTGTAGGGTTAAGTTTGATTTTTGTCAAGAAACAACTTTACTTTGTCCAGTCCCCTGGGGATGGTCAAGGGGTCACTGACCCTCTCACACTGGGGGATGCTTGGGAGGGGTTTGGGGGGTTGTCCCTGTCCCTGTCACCCCAGGCCATTCCCCAGGGGTGTCCCTGTCGCTGTCACCCCAGGCCATTCGCCAGGGGTGTCCCTGTCCCTGTCACCCCAGGCCATTCCCCAGGGGTCTCCATCATTCTCACCCCAGGGAATGCCTGGGGGGTCTCCCTCCCTCTCTCCCCTGTGCCAGGGGGTGCTCGGGGCAGTCTCTGTCCCTCTCAGCCCAGGGGATGCTCGGGGCTCTCTGTCCCCTGGCCCTGGGGGATGCTCGGGGGGTCTCCATCCCTCTGGCCTCAGGCAGTGCCTGTGCAGGGCTGGGCACCAGGGGCTCTGTGTCCCTCTCAGCGCTGAGGCTGCTCGGGGCTGGGGGGGCTCTGCCACCTTCTCACCCCTGGGGAGGCCGGGGGGGTCTCTGTCCCTCTCAGCCCTGCTGGGACCCCACCCAAACATCATCGGGGGCACAGGGACAGAGACACCCCCAAAGCCCCAGAAGGGCTGAACCTGGGATTTGGTTTGGGGCTGAGGATTTAGGAAGGGTCTGGAATTGGGGCTGGGCTTGGAGTTGGGGCTGAGATTTGGATTAGAGCTGGGATTGGGGTTAAGGCTAGACATGGGATTGGCTTTAGGGCTGGGGTTGGGATTGGGTCTGGGGCTAGATGAGTCTGGGACTAGGATGTGATTTAATACAGAACTGTGAGTGTATCTGAACACGGAGTGAGATTGAGACCAGGATCAGGGTCAGGTTTGGGACTGAGCTCACCCAGAGCAGGACAGGGGGGATGTCACTGTGGGAAGGTTTGGGGAAAATACTGATTTGGGAGAAACAAGGTGTGAATGCCTTCGGTTGGAGATTCCTCTTGCCCAAGTCCATCTCTAGAAGTCACCTGATGTCCATAATAACCTCCAAAAATCAAGAGTGTATAAAAAAAGCGCCACCAGGAGTGTCCCATTTCCAGTCTCATCCCTCTGGGGTTCTGGTGGTCCCCTGTCTCTGGGCTGTTGGGGATCCCTGGGTCCTGGGGATCCTCCCTCTCCAGGGTCCTGCTAAGGGATGCAGGCGGATTTTGGGGTCACAAGGTCCCTCTCTCCAGGCTCCCCTCAATCCAGCCACTTGGGGTTCCCCCCTCTTCCCACCACCCTGTCCTGCTTTAGGGCAAATTTGGTTGAAAACTCCCGAAAGGAGTTTCCTCTAGAATACAGATTCAGCAGCCCCACCCTCAGCCTGTTCGGGAAAATATTTCCTTGGAAAAAAGTTAAAAAACCACTTTATTTAACAGGCATAGCATTCACCAGCACAAAAATTGAACAATATTAAGCAATAAAACCTCCTGCTATTGGAAAATAGGTGACACACTCCAAAAGTCCTTCCTTGGGCTGGGGCTTGGCTCAGTCACTGTCTTATTAGTGTCTTATCAGTCTCTTATCAGTCTCTTATCAGTCCCGCCTGTATTGGAAATGCCACGGCCCAGGCTTGGCCAGGTGGGCCACAGGTGGGAGCTGCCGGTGGTGTTCTGGTTGTTCAGTCCAGAGCAGGTTTAAACAGCTCCAAAGAAAAAGAAAAACAACAGTCCAGGGAACTTCTCTGCCTCAGAGAGCTAAACACTAACTAAAAGCAAAGGAGAGCTCTGTCCCGCCCTCTGTCCATCCAGGAGCTGGAATGTGGAGGAGTGAGTGCAGTGTCTGAAAACAAACTGCAGCTTCTTCCTCCTCCCCTTGGCTCTCAGAACCAGCCTTAAAGGTGCAGAACTCATTTCTGGGCTAAACGGACCGATGGGGCACGAGCATCATGAAGTCACCCCAGGACGCGCCCCTGTCAGGGTCAGGGGGTCCCGTCCCCGCCTCATCTCCGGGCTGCCGGGGGTGCCCCAGCTCCGGTATCGCCCCTTCCCCTCTCCCCGCCCCGGGGGTCCCCCGTTCCACAGCCCCGGCTCTCACGGGGATCCCCAAAACCAATGTCCCGCCCCGTCGGTACCGGGCCATCCCCACGTGGACCCCCCGGGACCCTCCCGAGGGGCGATCGCGGCTCCTCTGTCCCCGAAAAAGCTCCTCTTAGGGAGCCCGGAGATACCCGGGGCTCGAGTCCGGGATCTGCCGGCTCCCAACACGCTCCAAAAAAATCCTCCCGGACACCCCTGGCTGGAGCCGGGGCGAGCTCGGCCTCGCCCTCACCTGCGGCTCGGGCTGGGGGCGATGCTGCCGGGGCAGGGGCTGCTGCAGGCTCAGCGTGCGGGCGCTGCGAGCGCCGGGATTCTCCCGCTCCCGCTCCTGCTCCTCCTCTCCCTCCTCTTCCTCCCGCATTTCCTCCGCTGCCAGCCCGGACCCCCCTTTCCCACCCCTCTGCCCCGCGGCCCCGCAGCCCCGGCTGCTGGGTGGGGGAGCCCCCGATCGGCCCCAGGGCTGGGCAGGGGGCTCGGGGACCCCCCCCGGGGCGGATCCGTGCCCCCGGCCCGAGCCCCAAACTCCGCTCCGGGGCCGCTGGGCTCTGCGGGTCCGCCTGGCAACCGGTGAGTCATCGGCGAGAAAAGCTCTGGTTGGCTGGAAATTGTTCAGCGCCTCCTCTGATTGGCTGGAATTGTGAAAGGCGCTGCGCCCTGCGGGTGGCCCCGGGAGCTGCGGAGTCTGGGCCGGAGCCTTTTCCTCTTTCTTTCTCCCCCTCTGAGAACTCTTTCCTATTTCTTTCTCTCTCTGAGATCTCTTCCCGATTTCTTTCTCTCCCTCACTCTTGCCCATTTCTTGTTCAGTTCAATCCAAGTTCGAGCAGATCCACAGGTTGCGTTCCCATGGTCTCATTCGCACTCCCCTGGGGCAGAGGCGTCTCTCCCTCGCGAAATCGTAACCCATGGGCAGGGTCCCTTCCCAGCCCAATCCTTCCAAGATTTTGTCGGGGACTCGCTTCCATTTCCTCCCTCCCTCTGCTTCCAGCGGGGAAGGTGCTGGGAAATGTCCATCAAAGCCACCTTTGCTGTGTGCTCTGGGAGCCCACAGAGCTGCTGGACCTTGTCCCCTGGCCCTGCACAGCTCCTTGGGAGGCACGGCAGGAGCAGCACCCTGGCAGCCTCGGGAATGCCCCTCTGGGATCCATGGCACACACTGCCAGGGGCTGGAATTCCAGTTCCCAGCCAGGAAAAGATGTTCCTGCCCTGGAAAGCAAAGCTCTTAAGAAGGAGCCAAAAGCCAAGTGGAGCAAGATCCTACAGTGACATTTCACTGCCAGCCTTCATAACTTCACCCATGGTTGTTGTAGCTCATGGACTGGGAATTAAATCAGGGCAGGGTCTGTGGTGGGAGATGCCCTGGGTCAAGGGAGACACTGAGAGAGAAACAGAGCAGGCAGAGAAAGGCAGGAGAGAAAGGAGTGAGATGAGGGACTACATTTTGTTCGTCACGAAAAAGAGACCAGTGTGTTACAAGAGTTGTCTGCTGACTATTTCTGTACTACTTCATGAGATATGAGCCACAAGGATACCAGGGAAGGGGTTGCAGGAGCCCACACATAGTCCCACCCAGCAAATGGTACAAACAGATAACTCACAGAAATAACGACCAGGGAAAGGCTGGGGAAAGGGCAGGGGCAGAGTAACACCCAGCAGGGAAACCTTTCCCGCTGACAAATGGTACAAGCAGATAACTCACAGAGATAACGACCAGGGAAAAGCTGGGGAAGGGGCAGGGGCAGATAAACAGTCTGCAAGGCAGGATATTTGCTTGCTTAAGCTTGATAGGGCACATATTGCGTTAATCATAAGATTTTGGTAATTTTCCACGGAGAAGTCACCAAATAAGGACATAGGGTGAAGAAGACGCAGCTGAGGAAGACTCCACAGCCTTTATCACCAACTACCAGGAGACAGAAGGATGACCCCCTAACAACAACCAGCGCAGGCGCAGAGAACTCCGAGATAACATGGACTCCTGAAGGATAGAGAGGATAAAAGGACTGAATCAGAAACTAGTTGGGGCGGCAGTAGGTGGAGCGGAGACTCCCCTGTCGCCCAGCGCTGAGCCTTTGCTTACGTAGTATAACTGCTTCAATAATTAATAAATTCTTTGATTGGAAATTACTCGTTTTGAGTCAATTTTATAACAAGGAGGACACAAGCACAACCAGCTGAGAAGGTGGCACTCTGAAAACAGACCAGAACTGACTGAAAAGGAATATGAGAGAAAGAAATAATTTTGCCCCTTTTATTTCCTATCAAAATACAATTTTTTCCCCTTCTCACAAACCTTTTGCCGTTGTCATTCAGCAGGGCTGTCAGAAAGTCCTTAATTCTGGGTGGATGTTCCAGACTGCAGCCACAGGCAAACAGGGAATGGGGATTTTCCTGCTCCTGGGGAGTGACATCCTCAGCTGAGGAAAGGAGGAGACACCAGAAGAAAATGGCAGCCGGGCTTCATCCTCCCACAGGAAAGAGAGGGGGGAAATCTCTCATCCTGTCTGCAGCTGCTCCCACAGGGATGTGAGGGCTGATCCCCGAGCCCCAAGGGTCACAGTCAGCGCTGCCCTCAGGGAATGCTCACCTGGTATTGAGGGGCAGCGTGGGAGCACCTGGATCTTGGAGCACTCAGCTGCCCCCCATGTTTGGAGGTGCCTGAGGAGGGCTGGGACAATGCCAGGGACATCCTGCAGTGACATCCCCCCTGTCCTGCTCTGGGTGAGCTCAGTCCCAAACCTGACCCTGATCCTGGTCTCAATCTCACTCCATGTTCAGACACACTCACAGTTCTGTATTAAATCACATCCTAGTCCCAGACTCATCTAGCCCCAGACCCAATCCCAACCCCAGCCCTAAAGCCAATCCCATGTCTAGCCTTAACCCCAATCCCAGCTCTAATCCAAATCTCAGCCCCAACTCCAAGCCCAGCCCCAATTCCAGGCCCTTCCTAAATCCTCAGCCCCAAACCAAATCCCAGGTTCAGCCCTTCTGGGGCTTTGGGGGTGTCTCTGTCCCTGTGCCCCCGATGATGTTTGGGTGGGGTCCCAGCAGGGCTGAGAGGGACAGAGACCCCCCCGGCCTCCCCAGGGGTGAGAAGGTGGCAGAGCCCCCCCAGCCCCGAGCAGCCTCAGCGCTGAGAGGGACACAGAGCCCCTGGTGCCCAGCCCTGCACAGGCATTGCCTGAGGCCAGAGGGATGGAGACCCCCCGAGCATCCCCCAGGGCGAGGGGACAGAGAGCCCCGAGCATCCCCTGGGCTGAGAGGGACAGAGACTGCCCCGAGCACCCCCTGGCACAGGGGAGAGAGGGAGGGAGACCCCCCAGGCATTCCCTGGGTGAGAATGATGGAGACCCCTGGGGAATGGCCTGGGGTGACAGGGACAGGGACACCCCTGGGGAATGGCCTGGGGTGACAGGGACAGGGACAACCCCCCCCAGCCCCTCCCAAGCATTCCCAGGGCATGAGGTACAGAGACCCCTCGAGCATCCACTGAGCACTGTGTTATAAATGAGAAGCTTGACTAGCCCAATATTCAAGCAACAATCAATTTATTAATTAATATGTTAAAGCATGAGCAATACAGCGCTGGGTACCGTGGGGGAGGTTTTCCCTCCAACTGCACACCCATAGTTGAGGCTTACGGGTATTTATAGGGGTACTCATCAGCTTTCTCAGCAGTTTCTATTCCCAATTTTTACCTCACAATTCTATACACTATTGTGATTTAGTTTTTCTCAGGATGTTTCCCAGAAAGGAGTATCCCCAGATGGTGGTGGTTCGGTTTCTGAAAGAAGGAAGAAGTCTCCCACATGGTGGGGTCCGGCTCTGCAGATGTGGGTCCACATTTTAATTGCAAGGACTATAAATCTCATCTAATTCCATGAGCCCCTGCAATGTCAAAATGGACCTTTGTATCCATGGGGGCCCACAGTGTCACAATGGGCTCTTTTGGTTCCACAGCTTCACTATGGCCCCTCGGTTCCATGTGTCCTGCACTGTTCCATGAATCCTTAGTTCCATGGGGTCTGTAGGGTCACAATGGTCTCCTTGGTTTCATGGTGCCACAGTTGCCATAATTTCCATGGAATCACAACTGCCCTTGGATCCCAAGAGGCCCCATCGTGTGACAATGGCCCCTTGCTTCCATGGCGCCCTGCAGTGTCACAATGGTGCCCATGATTCCATCAGGCCCTGCAGTGTCACCATGGACAGTTGGTTCAATGACACTCCACAATGTCACCACGGCCCCTTGGTTCCACAGAGCCCCACTGTGTCACTGTGGTCCCTTTGGTTCCAAGGCTCAGCAGTGCCAGAATGACCCTTTGGTTCCATCAGGCCTTGAAGGTTCAAAATGGTCTCCATGGTTTCATGAGTACCCCCTGTGTCACAAGAGACTCTTGGGTCCCTGAAGTTCTTCAGTGTCACAATGGGCCCTTGGTTCCATGAGGTTTGGCAGAGTCCCAGTTGACTCCTTGGTTCCATGAAGCCCTGCTGTGTCACAATGCCCACGGTTCCATGAGTTTCCATGGTGTCACCACGGTCTCCGAGGATCCCCAGTATCACCATGGTCTCCTTGGTACCATCCAGGCCTTGTAACAAGAGACACTGAGCCATTTTGTGCCTTAGATGAAAGGCTGCAGAACTCATGGTTGTGAGGCTCTGTCACTGATAAGAAACAAAAGCCAGCTGAATCTGAATGCAAAATATCATCTCAAGTACCTTCAATCCAGGCCTCGACAGAGGTAGAAAATACAAACAGAGATTCCACAGTAAATCAAAAACAGGGACCGTACTTTGAATGCAGGCAAAATGCATTCAAGTGCATTCCACTGCACTCAATATGATGGGGAGGTGATGATCCCCTATTCCAAGAGTGAACCTAAGAAGGGCTGACTATTGAAGGAACCACAGAGAAGCACAATAGAAGAAAAGCAGGCGGCGTAGGTAATTCTGGGATAGGCAGACCAGAAAGCAAGAGCAGATGAGCCAGTGTAGTCGCCACCAAGAAGATCACGTTCACATGCTGTGGGCAGCAACCCCATCAGGCTGTGCCACCATCCCCTGGCACAAGGGGGGTCACGATGGTTCGTTTTACTGATCTCAGAGCCCAAAGACTCACAGCAGGGGACCTTCAGTATTAACCAAAACAAATGCACCTTTCATTGAGTGCCCACAGCAGATGCAACACAAGGATTGGAAAGCAGATAAAGGAGAGAGAGACAGAGAAAAGGAGGGGGGGAATAGCTGCCAAGAGAGAGATGAAATCCTCGTGGTCCAGCCAATAGATCTGTCTTGTCACATCGGGGAGAATCTCAAAGTCTTTGGTTAACTCAGGGCTCTTTTATAATCTACCACCGGGAGGGGAGCAGGACGGCACATGGAGGGAACAGCGGAGAATAAACCCATTGAGAACAGGTACAGACAGCCCAGTTCTGAGCAGCACAAACCGGTGCCAGCAGTGAGCGGGGCCCGTTGTTTCAGGACTGGTTCCTATGGGAAACATCAGCTTCCCATGGCAGACATCCCGCTCCAGTCAGGTCAGCACCCCTGGGTTAGAATTTGAAGGGTCTCAGTCTCAGTCCTCAGGGAGGGCTTCAAGCTCCGTCCTTGACAGCAGTTGTGAAGCAGATGAGGGATCTTTGGACCATCTCTTACAGACTGACGTCCCAAAACATAATTATGCATTTCCCTTTAAAAGTAAAATTTACTGAATTATTAAAATAATAATTATTTTTCTTATTTATAAAAGAATTATTCTATATTTGTATTACCAAATTTGAATGTTTACATTAAAAATCCATACCTTTTTAGCAAGCAAAAAATTTATTGCTCATTGGTTCTAAGGAACACAATTCCCTTCATTGATTCATTGACCAGTGTGGCTATTGATTTCTCCTTCTTTATGCTAATTAGTCCCATTTTAAATCCTTTTGTCATCTTTTTTATCATTTCCACAGACAGGATAAAAGGGGCCACTTTGGGGTCAAGGGAGACATTTCTGAAGCACATTTGGGGCAGTTCTGGTCTGGGGAGGGAATTCAGAGAAAGCTTGAGGGTCTGGAGAACCCTTGGGGGAGCCGGGTGGGCACTTGGAGGGGCACTCAGGGATTCCGAGGGACAGTTCGGGGTCCGGGCAGCACTTGGGGGGCTCTGATGGGGCTCTCTGGGGCGCGGGGGGTGATGGGAGTTGTAGGCGCGGGTCTGATACGGTTTAACAAGGCCGGGGAGCATCACGGGAGTTCAAAGCGCAGCTGCAATGGCTCTCGGTGTAAGCGCGGGGCATGACGGGAGATGAAGTCCCGGCTTGAAGAGCGCTGGAACTGCGCCGCGGAGGTTGATGGGAGCTGTAGTCCCGGAAGTGGCTCCAACGCATTGTTTAGGGGTCTGGGAAGGCTCTTCGGGGACACTTCTGCGTCCGAGCTGCAACTACAGATCTTCGTGGTAACGTAAACGGTTCGAGAGAAATTTCGGGGAGTTCGGGGAGTTCTAGCCGGGCTCTTTAGGGCGCGGGGGACATCAGGAGTTTTAGGCGCGGGACTATTCTGAGGGGCTCTGGGGCCGCGGGGGAGGAGAGGAGATGAATTCCCAGAAGTGGCTGTACCGGGCATCTGTGGGGTTGGGAGCACTGGGGGGTCCTGAATGGGCGCTGAGGGTGCACTGAGGGATCCTGGAGGGTCTGAGGGACACTTAAGGGACAGAGGGGCGGCGGATCCCGGGGTTCTGTGGGGCGCGGGGCATGACGGGCGTTGTAGTTCCGGCTCCAATGGGGCTCAATCGGCCCGCGGGGCATGACGGGAGTGTAGGCAAAAAAGAAAGATGGCGCCCAGCCGAGGACCGCCTTCGAGGCCCCTTTCCAGGCGCTGATTGGCTGCGGGTGCTGATGGGCGGAAGCCTCGGCAAATGGGATGCGGTGGAGGCGGGAACAGCTCATTCAACCTCTCCAGTCCCTCCCAGTACAGCGCAGTTCATCCGAAGTACAGCCCAGTTCATCCCCAGTACTACTCCAGTAAAACCCCAGTGCCCCTCCAATCCCTCCCAGGACAGCCCAGTAAAACCCCAGTTCCTCCCCAGTCCCTCCCAGTACAGCCCAGTCCCTCCCAATACACCTGAGTTTACATTCCCAGACCCTTGCAGTTCCCACCCAATGTCATCCACAGGATGCCCCAGTGTCTCCCAGTCTTCCCCCCAATGTTCCCAGTGTCCCCAGTATATCCCAGTGTGTCCCACAGCACTCCCAGTGTTCCCCAGTATGTCCCAGTCCTCCCCAGTGTTTCCAAGGACAGTTTAATTTCTCTCGGTGCCCGTGGCAGCCAAACCCAGCAGTGGGGTCAGTGCAGTGCCCATGACCACAGCCCCTTGCAGTGGCCCAGTGCAGCTTGGGCTGATGATCCACCCTCACAGCCGGCCCAGGGCAGCTCTGCAGTGGCTTTGGTGGCACCTGGGGCTGGCACACACCTGAGCAGTGTGTCTGTTTGCAGTGGGGAAACTCAGGAGTTTGAGATTGCTGCAAAAAGCACAAAAAGGGAAAACCCCTCTTCGGCTGGGTGCAGCCAGCTCTCCAAGCACAGCAGCTCCCAGGGCAGTGAGGACAGACAGAATGGGGCTGGGCAATGTGGAGCAAGGTTGTCCACGCTGGGTCAGAGCTCCAGGCACAGCTTCTGTGAGCAGGCCAGGGCTGCTGAGGAGAGACCCTGGGTCAATATCAATCACAGAATGCTGCAATCACCTCTGCTCTAAAGAGAAATAAAAGACACCCTTTAAAATAGGAATGTGTATTTCTTACAAGTTCTTTGAAATCTTTTTCCATAACTGGACTAGGAAAACTTTAATGACCCTCTCAGGGCTTTGGTGTTGTTTACATCAGACTCAGTGCCTGAGAGTGTCTTGAAAAAACTTGTCGAAAACTCCAAGTCAGTTTCAAACTCCAAATTTTCTTGAAGTTTTAATGGATCCCACTGAGGGACACAACTGGGAAAATGTCCCCAGGTTCCAGGTAGAGCAGAACACGGGAGGCAGTGATGACCGCTGAGGACAAGCAAGGCAAAGGTGTCTCTGATAGTGGAGTCCTGGAAAATGTTAAAAATAGTCTTTGAAAATATTGGGCTTTGTGTTTTCTCAGATCACTGCACCTGTGTAGGCAGTATGATAAAAGATATAATTGTTAGATGTGGTGATTGTTTAGTAATTAAATATAATTATTATATAACCATAAAAGAATTGTGAGAAACTATGTTGGAAATTTAAAGGGGGCTATGTTTAGCTGAAATCTGTGTATACAATAGAACAATATAAGTTTAATAATTAACATGAAAGTTATGTAATGATAAAGTATAAAACACGTTCACCTTGAATGTATGGTCGGAATCAGATTTGGGTGGAAACTACCCCGATTCCCAGAGCTCTTAAATAAAAAGCACCGCATATAATCGCTGATGTGATTATGTGTTTGTGAATGCGAACATCTCTGGTGCTGAGCAAACCTGGATGTGGTTCTGGAATGCAAAGGGCCAAGGCCTGAGCCCCAGCCCCTGGCCAGGCAGATCCTGTCTCTCCCTCATTGCTCAGGGCTCTTCCCGGGATGGGCACTGGCATGTGGGGATGGGCAATGCCAAGGGCAGGAGCATGGGGCAGCCCCTGCCAGGCTGCTGAGCAGGGACAAGGAGGCAATGAGGCCCCAGGCCTGCAAGGGTCACTTGTCCCCTCGTGGCCTCAGGCCCAGGGCCAGCAGCCATGGCCAAAGTGCTGCCCAGGTTGGCTCTGTCAGGGCTGTCTTGCAGCTGCTGCCCATCCCTGTGCCCTGTGCAGCCCAGGCTGTCCTACGGTGTCCCTGCCCTGCGCCTCTGTCCCTGCAGGCTGTCGGCCCTGAGCAAGGAGGGAGGGACAGGATCTTCCTGGCCAGGGGCTGGGGCTCAGGCCTTGGTCCTTTGCATTCCTGAAACACATCCAGATTTGCTCAGCAATACAGACACCTTTGCCTTGCTTGTGCCCAGCTGCCATCACTGCCTCCCGTGTTCTGCTCAGAGTGGAACCTGGGGACATTTTCCCAGTCGTGTCCCTCAGTGGGACCCATTAAAACTTCAAGAAATTTTGGAGTCTAAATTTAAATTTGAGTTCTTGAGAAGTTTTTTCAAGACACTCTAAAGGACTGAGTCTGATGTAAACAACACCAAAGCCCTGAGAGGGTCATTAAAGTTTTCCTAGTCCAGTTATGGAAAAAGATTTCAAAGAACTTGTAAGAAATACACATTCCTATTTTAAAGGGTGTCTTTTATTAAATTTCTCTTTAGAGCAGAGGTGATTGCAGCATTCTGTGATTGATATTGACCCAGGGTCTCTCCTCAGCAGCCCTGGCCTGCTCACAGAAGCTGTGCCTGGAGCTCTGACCCAGCGTGGACAACCTTGCTCCACATTGCCCAGCCCCATCCTGTCTGTCCCCACTGCCCTGGGAGCTGCTGTGTTTGGAGAGCTGGCTGCACCCAGCCTAAGAGGGGTTTTCCCTTTTTGTGCTTTTTGCAGCAATCTCAAACTCCTGAGTTTCCCCACTGCAAACAGACACACTGCTCAGGTGTGTGCCAGCCCCAGGTGCCACCAAAGCCACTGCAGAGCTGCCCTGGGCCGGCTGTGAGGGTGGATCATCAGCCCAAGCTGCACTGGGCCACTGCAAGGGGCTGTGGCCATGGGCACTGCACTGACCCCACTGCTGGGTTTGGCTGCCACGGCCACCGTGAGAAATTAAACTGTCCTTGGAAACACTGGGGAGGACTGGGACATACTGGGGAACACTGGGAATGCTGTGGGAGACACTGGGACATACTGAGAATGACTCTGGGGATGACTGGGATATACTGGGGACACAGGGAACATTAGGGGAAGACTGGGAGACACTGGGGCATCCTGTGGATGACATTGGGTAGGAACTGGAAGGGACTGGGAATGTACACTCAGGTGTATTGGGAGGGACCTGGCTGTACTGAAGGGACTGGGGAGGAACTGGGGTTTTACTGGGCTGTCCTGGGAGGGATGGGAGGGGCACTGGGGTTTTACTGGAGTAGTACTAGGGATGAACTGGGCTGTACTTCGGATGAACTGCGCTGTACTGGGAGAGGTTGAATGGGCTGTTCCCGCCTCCACCACATCCCATTTGCCAAGGCTTCCGCCCATCAGCACCCGCAGCCAATCAGCGTCTGGAAAGGGGCCTCGAAGGCGGTCCTCGGCTGGGCGCCATCTTTCCTTTTTGCCTACACTCCCGTCATGCCCCGCGGGCCGATTGAGCCCCATTGGAGCCGGAACTACAACGCCCGTCATGCGCCGCGCTCCACATAACCCCCGGTATCCGCAACCCCTCTGTCCCTTAAGTGTCCCTCAGACCCTCCAGGATCCCTCAGTGCCCACTCAGCGCCCACTGGGGACCCCCCAGAAGCGTCCCCGGATCCCCCAGAGCTCCCAACCCCACAGATGCCCGGTACAGCCACTTCTGGGAATTCATCTCCTCTCATCCCCCGCGGCCCCGAGCCCCTCAGAACAGTCCCGCGCCGAAAGCTCCTGCTGTACCCCGCACCCTAAAGAGCCCGGTTAGAGCTCCCCAAACTCCTCCCAATTTCTCTCGAACCGTTTACGTTACCACGAGGATCTCAAGTCGCGGCTCGGACGCAAAAGTGTCCCCCAAGTGCCTTCCCGGACCCCTAAACAAAGTGTTCGAGCCACTTCCGGGACTACGGCTCCCATCATGCTCCGCGGCGCACGTCCAGAGCTTTTCCAGCCGGGACTTCATCTCCCGTCACGCCTCGCGCTTCCACCGAGAGCCATTGCAGCTGCGCTTTGAACTCCCGTGATGCTCCCCGGCCCCGTTAAACTCTATTAGACCCGTGCCTACAGCTCCCATCACTCCCCGCGCCCCAGAGAGCCCCATCAGAGCCCCCCCAAGTGCTGCCCGTGACCCCGAACTGTCCCTCGGAATCCCTGAGTGCCCCTCCAAGTGCCCACCCAGCTCCCCTAAGTGTCCTCCAGACCCTCAAGTTCTCTCTGAATTCCCTCCCCAGACCCAGAACTGCCCCAAATGTGCCCCAGAAAGTTCTCCCTGGACCCCAAAGTGGCCCCTTTTATCCTGTCTGTGAAAATGATAAAAAAGATGACAAAAAGATTTAAAATGGGACTAATTAGCATAAAGAAGGAGAAATCAATAGCCACACTGGTCAATGAATTAATGAAGGGAATTGTGTTCCTTAGAACCAATGAGCAATAAATTTTTTGCTTGCTAAAAAGGTATGGATTTTTTAATATAAATATTCAAATTTGGTAATACAAATATAGAATAATTCTTTTATAAATAAGAAAAATAATTATAATTTTATTAATTCAGTAAATTTTATTTTTAAGGGGAAATCCATGATTAGTTTTATGCTTTGGGATGTCAGTCTGTAAGAGACGGTCCAAAGATCCCTCATCTGCCTGTGAGATGCAAAGCTGTGTTTCGTGTCAGGTACAAACAGGCCAAGTGTGTGCTTGTGAATGAGAAATGTGTGGACATAGACAATGGGATAGTTGCAAATTCTAATAATAACTGAGGAAAATAAAGCATGGAAAAAGGCCTTTGAACCTATCTTATGTTTGCAATTAACTCTGGTTGATTTAGGAGCATTGGAATGAAGGTGTTAAGGATGTTGCTTTTTGCTTCTATTTAATCCATAAAAGAGCTCTGCAATAATAACCTTTTGAAGTATAAATTTAGAATATTACTTGTATCCTTGAAACTATAGCTTTGGATCATATATATAGGAAATATGCTTATCTCACGCCTTATTGAAGCAGAGAAAAACAGTTTGAGAAAGGAAGATGAACATCACCTCAAGGATTTATGGTTTTGACCAAAGGGAAGCTGGACATCACTGTTATGAGATTTATAGTCTCTGCAATTAAAAGGTGGACCCACATCTGGGGAGCTGGACTCCACCAGATGGGATTCGTCTTTCTTCTTTTGGAAACCGGACCATCACCATCTGGGGATACTCCTTTGAAAATACATCCTGAGAAATTAAAATCACAATAGTGTATAGAATTGTGATGTAATCATTTGGAATAAAAATTGCTGATGAGTAAAAATTGGGAATAGAAACTGTTGAAAAAAACTGATGAGTACCCCTATAAATACCTGTAACCCTCAATTATCGGGGTGCAGTTGGAGGGAAAACTTCCCTGACTGTACCCAGCACTGTATTGCTCATACTATACCATATTAATTAATAAATTGATTGCTGCTTGAATATTGGCCTAGTCAAGCTTCTTATTCATAACATGCCTCACAACCGCTGTCAAGGATGGAGCTTGAAGCCCTCCCCAAGGACTGAGACTGAGACCCTTCAAATTCTAACCCAGGGGTGCTGGCCTGACTGGAGCGGGATGTCTGCCATGGGAAGCGGGATGTTTCCCATAGGAACCAGCCCTGAAACAACAGGCCCCGCTCACTGCTGGCACTGGTTTGTGCTTGAATATTGGCCCAGTCAAGTTTCTCATTTATAACAGTCCCAAAGGGATCTGGGCTGATCTGGATCCAATGGCTGCAGTAGGTGTGCCATTCCTAAATCCAGTTTGGGAGAGCCACGGCCGTGTTGCTGTGTGAGCTCTGAGGTATCTGATGGTGGGAGATGCTCAGGTTTGTCCTGTTTGAATCCCCAGCTCCTGCCGAGCCGCTGTCAAACAGCGCCAGGGGATGCTCCTGCACTGACCCTGGCATGGCTCAGGGCTCAGCTTCCCTCCATCAATCCCACTTCAGAGCTTCACTCTGGGGGGAAGGTGTTGGTGGGTCAGGAGCAGCACAATCCAGAGAATTGGAGGATGGCTTTATGTTGGTAATTCTGGGAATGGGTTTCTCTGGAAGGATGCTGGACACCAGGGATTTCTGCCCTCCTTTCTCAGGAGAGTTTGGGTTTCTCGTGTCAGTGCTGTTCCACAGCTCCCACCATCCCTACTCCTTTCACTGACACTTCCCCAGCTTCCCAGTGTCCTTTCTGAGGGGAAGAAAGGAACATCCATGGTGGCACCCCTTGGCTGCCTGGGGCTCCAGCTGCTCCTGGGGCTGCAGCGTGTCCGGCACAGCTGCTGTCAGTGGGGCTGGGCCTTGGTTCAGGCCCCACAGTCCCCATCAGTGCCCACTCCCCACTGGGCTCACGCTCTGGCCGTGTGGGGCTGCTGAAGGCTCAGCGGCTCTGGCTGAGCACTCCCAGCTCTGCAGCTCCTGACTCATCCCAGGGATGGGGTCCCGCAGCCCCGGTCGGGGCCGTGTTGCCAACGGGGCCCTGCTTTGGGGTGGCCATGGGTACCTGCTGCTCCTCCACCCTCAGCAGCCCCACAGCAGAAGGGTCCTCTGGGAGCCCAGGCAAGGGATCCAGCTGTGCCATTCCCTCTGTGTCCACAGCAGCTCTCCCCAAAGTCCTTTGGGCTCCCTGAAATCCTGTCTCCTGAGGTGATCCATGCCAGGGAGTCCCAGGGTCTCTGGGCCAGTCCCAGGGGGTGTTTTTGCCATTCCCAGTCGTGGTCACTTCAGCTGCTGATGTGCTCAGTCCTGAGGGGCAGCCCTCAGCCAGAGCTGGCTTACAGGACAAACCCTGGGCATTATGTGACTAACACCATCAGTTTTAGTTAGCTAAAAATAGATGACCAAGGTGCTTCTGCAGGTGTTTAACACCAAGCCAGCTGCTTTGGAGACTTTCACATAATCTTGTGTAGTTACCTGCAAGAAATGTGTCATTCTAAGAAATTTTCCCAACTGACATGAATAGAGGCTTGTAGGATATTTTAGGGGAAACTCTCCAAGCCAGGGACTGGGCTCTGGCCAAGCCATGGGTCCTCCTGGTCAGCAAAAGTGCCAGGAGACCCAGGAGTTCATGGGCAAAAAATATAATCCAGTTCCTTTGACTTGCTGATTTAGGCCTAAAAACCTGGACCCACTTTTGGAGCAAATTTGGAGACCTCACCTATGGGTGGATGCACCACGTGGGATTTTCCCAAGTGCTTGCAAGAGTTCTCCAGGTCCTCACTGTGAAATGGGGCTCCCCAGCGACTGTAGACTCTGGATGATGGTAAAGTGTTTAGGCAATTGGGGATGTGTCTTTCTCAGTCCCTATCCTTTCTCTCCTATAATAATGATTAGGTGCATTACCTTGCTTCTTTTTGCTTGTTGCTAAAGCCAAGCATGTAGTTGTATTGAATGTATAATTTTAATTTTGTGTTGCCTTAACACTCACAGTAAAATAAGACCATTCTTCCCATTGGTTTCTGTGCTCTTTAAATCAGCCCGTCAGCTGGCAGAACAGGTATCAGAACCTGATGAAAGCCAGGCTCTGCTGTGATCTAGCTGGGCCCATGGAATGCAGAGGGCCACTGTCAGTCCATGGAAGCCATGGAAGCAAGGCTCAGATGGGAGAAAGGCGTGCACCAAGGAACCCCAGAGACCCTGATGGAGCCAGGGCTGCAGGGTGTCACAGAGGGAGGGACCTCATGGCAGCAGGAGAGCACTGTGAGGCTGGGGAACAACGTGGCACCAAGGTTCCACTGGAACTTGACAGAACCCCATGGATGTGGATGGCCCCAAACGGGGCCCAGAGACACTTCCCAGACAAAGCCCAGGGAGGGGAATTTGCTTTATTCAGCGCCGGGTGTGCGGGGATATCTCCTCCTGACAGCACACAGCACACAGAGATTACAATGGATGGTTACACTCTATGCACATTCATGGTTTTCCTTAGAAAAGGTGTGGTTATGCAAACGATCTCTCAGCACTCATTACCATCATTAGCGTGTGCCAGGCGCAGGCGCAGCGCGCACTGGTGCTGGCGCTGAGGAAGGCTCCGCGTCTTCCTCGGGGGTCTCCTGATGAAGGCTGGACGTCTTCATCACCATGCCCTTTACACCTTACTCCTCTAGGCATGCACAGTCTCTTGTTGGCTGTTTCAGCAATTTCCTCACTGGTTTTAGCAAGCTGTGCCTTTCATTTCTGCCAATTTTGTTCCCTGTTTCTTGCCAACATTCATCCTGTGTCTTGAGCTTGTGGCTGAATTTTTGCAAGCTTCCATATTGGGTGCAGTGTCTCTTATTCTTGCCCAGGTATGCCTGGGCACAGTGCTTTTAACCCTTTCACAGCCAAGGACTGGAGAGCCACTCCTGGACCCTGGGAATTCCTGCAGGTGCACCCACCTTTGCAGACAATGAGGCTCCAACCTCACTGTGAGAGGGCCCAGCTTTTACACTGTTAAACAAACAAGCTGACACCACTGCTGGTGTGGGAACATCTGGTTTCATTCTCCTGATTGGCTTCTCCCAAAGCCTGGCCAGGGCTCAAGGAGGAACCAAGGGAGGTGACTTTGATCCCACAGCCTCAAACAAAGCCAGATGGGATCTGGCCTGCTTTCTAAATACAGGAATGTAAATCCATATTTCACCAATGAACACATACAGAGATCATATTGCTAATAATGATTCATTGATGAGTGGATACAAATATTACCTTTGGTTGAGAGGTTCATCTGGAGCTCAGTTTGCCTCAGGGCCTGTTGTTCAGGCCTCAGTCAGGGCCTGGTGAGGCCTCAGTGCTTCAATCAGTGCTTTGACCTAGAGATGAACTGCAACCTTCAGAACAATTGCAATAACACAGTTTAGATTTAGGTATTAGGCACAAAGGCATCACCTCTTGTTCTTCAATTAAGTGCTGCTCAAGTTCATTACTCAGAGCTATAATTTGCATTCCTTTTAAAACATGCCTAATTAGTTGCTATTCTCTGTTCTTTATCAAATGCCCGTTCTTTCCTTGAGACTGTGTCTCTTTTTAGACATGTCCCAGTGCTCCATTTCCAGCACAAGGTGTCACAATAACTCCAACATGGAATCATAACACACCAAGTGCTCACAATGCAATGATTGCAGTGACTGCCACGAATGCATTTCACAGCAGCCTCCAATTTGGGAGCCAATCCCACTATGAGGAATTTTCTTCTTTCTGCCTCTCTTCTCCTGATCTTTCTATTGAGGTGATTCCTGATTGTTGGACCTCAAACCCAGCACTGATAGACATTCCTGCAACATTCCTGTCCTGGAATAGCCCAGGATCCTCCCTGGCCAGCAAGCAGATAATCCAAGGCCGTGCAGTTCTGCAGAGCCTCATTTGTGTTTGTTGGAGCTCGCAGGATGTGCTGTTGGATATTTTAACAGCATCACTTCTTACTTCTTCTAATAATTGATTTAGTTCATTAATGTAAATTGGGTGCAGCCATGCACAGCCAGGGGTTTCCATTTCCCCACTGGGCCATTGTTAAGGGCATGGAGCACATCTGGGAGATGGGTTCTCCATGGGCAAAGGTTCCCATCTCCTCATTTTTTCAGCTGCTCTTTTAACAACCCCTTCACCCATTCAACCAATCCTGCAGCTTGTGGATTGTCTGGGATATGAAAAACCCAGCAGTCTTAATCACTGAATTTCTCACAGTAATAGAAAAAGCACTCTGCATCACAGTATCAGCAAATCCTGTAAAAACAGCCAATTTCATCCCTTCCTCATTTATTCCTTGTATACAATTCACAAAGTTTACCACTGACATTTGGGTCCTGGCCAGTCCTTTTCTGTAGAGTATTTAGTGTCAGAGTGAGCAGACAAAGCTGACAAATTAGTATTGTCAGCATTATTTCACATTATCAATTTTTAATTACATAGATAAAAATATAAATTATTGTGTTATATTACATATAAGTATTACAACAACAACAACAACAACAACAACAACAACAACAACAACAACAACAACAACAATAATAATAATAATAATAATAATAATAATAATAATAATAATAATAATAATAATAATAATAATAATAATAATAATATTTCACTTGTCCAAATGAACCTGAGCTCAAGATTAAAA